>NC_092098.1:38518345-38826679 GCF_045679555.1 Salvelinus alpinus
AAGAGTTCCCAAACTCTTTTGGCCCACGACCCCTTTAGATTTTTTTTGTGATTTTTAATTGTCTATAACCGTCTAATACAAATCAATCTGACAGTACATTTGACAGTATTTCAATCTGAAGGAAGTATGGTTTGAAGTGACTGAAATGCATCAACGGTATTGGGAAGATTCAGAAGATCATCACGCAATAATTCTGTGTAGAAAAGAACACCATCATTGATGTTCTTTTCCCACCCAGTTTGATTTAGTTAGCGCCTAGTCTTTTGCACTCTGTTCTAATGAATCCTGCGTGGCTTGTGGGCATTGTAGAGGAAAACATACGTGTTTTTTAGAGTCTTATCTTTCAGTGATGGGGTTATAATATTGTGTAGCTTAAACCATTCAAAAGATAGAACCACATTTGCAGGAAGAGAACAGAAACCGCTCTGTTTATTACAACTAAAACTAGCAGCTTCTATGAACTAAGCAACATTTCAGACTTTCTCTTGTGACCCACATTGGGAAACGGTGGGCTAGATGGAGTTCAGCTACGGAGAGAAGTTTCTGTACATAGCAGGTTAGGAGAATTAATTTAGCAGGTTAGGAGAGTTCATTTAGCAGGTTAGGAGAGTTCATTTAGCAGGTTAGGAGAGTTCATTTAGCAGTTTAGGAGAATTCATTTAGCAGGTTAGGAGAATGAAGTTAAGGTTAGGAAAAGGGTTGGGCTTAGCTAAAATGCAACGGTTGTCAACAACTGTTGTCCTCGACGCGACATCTAGATGGAGCTGTACTCCATCTAGTCACAATCGTCTCTCCCGACAAACCATCGGTATCATAACAGGGGCTTTTGACTTTTGCCGTCGGGCTCCTAAATTGCAAGTTGAGCGCCAACTCCTCCCACGCGACCAACAAACGAGCTCACCCAATGTTTTCAAGTGGGACTTTGATTGTAAATGTATCCCTTTTAGTGGCACGCTACCTACTCTCCTACATATTTATTTGGCATAGAAGCTAAAATGTAATTTGGCTCTATACTCCAGCTTTTTGGATTTGAAATCAAATGAGCTGACAATACATAATGTCACCTTTTTATTTTGGGGTGTTTTCTGTTTAACTATTTAGAAATGAAAGCATTTTATGTATCTAGTCCCCCCATTTTTGAAGGTGTCATACGTTTTTAGACAAATTCACTTAGTGTATTACATTTATTCAAGTTTAGTATTTGGTCCCATATTCCTAGCACACAATGGCTACATCAAGCTTGTGACTACACATTTGTTGGATGCATTTGCTGTTTGTTTAGGTTGTGTTTCAGATTATTCTGTGCCCAATAGAATGGTAAATAATGTATTTTGTCATTTTGGAGTCACTTCTATAGTAAATAAGAATATGATATGTTTCTGAACACTTCTACATTAATGTGGATGCTTCCATGATTCCAGATAATCATGAATGAATTGTGAATAATGATGAGTGAGGAAGTTAGAGGCATAAATATTATACCTTAACCTCCCCTGTTATTGATAATGATGAGAGGTTAGAATTTTTTTAGGGGCATGATCTTTGTGCGTCTAACTTTCTCGCTCATCCTTATTCACCCTCAAATAACAGGTCACATTCTGTCTTGTAGGGTCATATAAAACATTTAATATCAAATCCAAAATGCTGGAGTATAGAGCTGAATGTAAAAGTTTTAGCTTCACTGGCCAAGTAAATACCTAGGGGACCAGTGTCCGTATTCCTTTTTTTTTCAATGAATTGATGTTTCATTCTTTGTAGATATTTATTTTTTGTTGACATTTTAGTCATTTAGAAGACTCTCTTATCCAGAGTGACTTACAGTAGTGAGTGCATACATTTTCATACTTTTTTTGTACTGGTCCCCCATGGGAATCGAACCAACAACCCTGGCATTGCAAGCACTATCCTCTACCAACTGAGCATCCTCGCCGGTGGGCCATGTTATTAAGGTAATAATTGTACTTTAGGGACCCTCCGTTGCCTTGTAGTCAGAGGCGTTGTTAGAGGGGGCGTAATCTTTTTTTAAATATAATTGAGGAGGGATGCAGATAGTTGTAGTGCCCCAAATAAAGTCAGATGTTATACCATGCATAAGCTATGCTGAGGGCAGGCTGTATTATGTGACATGACTAATATTCCAAGTACATTTAGAAAAAAATTAAATGATGAAGTGTAGGTACATCAGATGTCTGATTTAAGCTGAATAAATCTGAGCATGACCAACTGTATTTCATTTCCTGAAAAGGGCATGTTTTACTTTATATATAATGAATATTAATTGGAAGTCTACCTAAAATCTGAAATGTAAAATGCAACTCCTCACTGTAAAAACCGTTGAGTGGTGTAAACATGCTCCAGGATGTTTTTATCTTGTCATATTTCATGTAATGTGGAAAATTGGTAACGGCACAGAAACGGCTCATACTCGCTTATCTAAATCCCATATCCCTCAAAAACATATTCTGGTACCACATCACCCATGTCTGCATTGCATTCCAAAAGGCACCCTATTCACTTTATAGTGCACTACTTTTGACCAGGGCCCATGGGACTCGTCAAAAGTAGTGTACAATATAGGTAAAAGGGTACCAGTTGGGATACACACATACTTCTAACACCATCTGGACCTTTCATTTCCACGACCCTAAGTGAACTATTAATTAATCAGAACAAGCCCACTTTATTAATGATGTATGACGTGCACCATTCACCATTCAAGGGGTTACCTCAGATTTGAATAGGCATTACCTAATGAGACCATCAAAGCTAAACACATGCACATGATGTCAATGTTTGATTATTCTCCACCACCATGGGTGCATCCTCAAGTGTTTCCTTGATTCCTCTTTCTTAGCCGCCTCCTCGAACTGTGTTGGAGGCGACGCCGCGAGAAATCAATTAAATACCAATGAGATTTTACCTCCATGATCTGAATTCAGAGTTTATTGAAAGGAGTGGATGATGTGAGAGGGTCAGGGGATAGCCTACTTCGCCGTAGTAACGGTACCTTGGCAACTGCAGAGTTAATGGGTGATATTTAAAGGGCTGGTGGTGGATCCCTCCCCCAGGTTTCATACAGGTTGTATTCCCTCGCTCTCTGGATCTGCAGCATATCAACAGGCAGGAGAGGTTTGCTTCTGACAGTGACTGACGGAAGTATGTAAGTCTAGTTTCATTAGATTCTTTGCAAGATGAATTAGCATTGAGATATTTTTGATCTTGATATTCGTTTTTTGCTACAGGAGTGTGTTTATATTTCAATGTGTTATGTAGCAACTGGTTGACAGGGAAATTATAGTATTTATCTATATTCATCTATTATTTAATTTATTGAAAGTATATGCAATTAATATTTAAAAATGATGATGAATAAGGTTACTTTTACTTGCTTTTCATGGTAATGATCCAGCATGAATGTAATACATGGAATGGATAAATAGCTGCTCTGAATTAATTTCATCCTAGACATCAACATTTGTATTTCCTTCTGTACCTGCATACTTATTCTCAACCCCACGGTACACCACAATGATATGAAATGAATTGTAGACAGGTGAGCGTGGTACCAACGATCCACATGAGCAAAAGTACAACTGTCATTTGTGCCTTTCCCAGTTCCCATTTCATTTTTTCACAGAGACGAGGAGCGAGGCACAGGGTCACTATGGGTACCAGCTCCTCATCGTACGCCCCAAAGACAGTCTACCTAGATGTGGATGGGAAAATGCAGAAGGTGAGTGAGACCAGAGATCTGTCTATAATGACAAGATGCTTATGTTCCAAAGGCGGGAAGGCAGGCGACAAGCTTAGGTCCAAAATAAGCCCATAGAAACACATTGGGCTTATTTTTGACAGATGTTGGCAAGAGTGAAACCTCTTGCCTCTTCCTCTTTGGTGAGACTGAGTGACACAACTTATGATCCTGGTACACCAGCTGTCATTATCATTTCATTACAGCTGATATAATGCAAATAATATCAACAACAATGACATGTATGTTTTTAAGGAATTATATAACACTTTATAAGGAGGAGCTTAAGTAGTGTAACTGAATCATAGGTATTGAAGGGATGGATGCTTGAGGTATTTCAATTATATTAATTTGTAATTGTCATGAATGAGGATGGAAAGAAAGTTGAAGGAAAATGTGTTTTATGTTTGATGTTGATTGCATTAGCGGATTTTTAGATGTAGTAAATATGAAGTAGTTTGATGGATAGAGCTTACAACTCAAACCACTTGAACTCTCTCTGCCTTACATGTGACCACCTTGTGTTCATCTCCTGTGAAAGTATGGGGGCTTTGGTCAGGTCAAGAGGTGCCGAGATAAGACACAGGTGATTCACAGGTGGTTGTGACACAAAAGGCAGGTGTAACACCTGGAGTGAACATGCTCTCATCATTATTGATATTCATTCTATTGATTTCAGTTGTTTGGAGTTTACGGTTATAAAGAAAATCATTACTTGAGTAGTATTATTTATCTTCGGTATCCCTGAAATACTTTATGTGCAAATACAGTACCAAGACACTATTAAGTATGAAGATATGCAGTTTGATCTACATCAGTACTATTTGTATCGATGTATTGTATCTTTAAATGGTCTTGCCTCTGTTTTTAGGTGATTTTCAGTCGATACTGCAGCCCCTGTGACATCCGAGAACTGCTGTGTTCTTCCTCTAACATAGCCAGGTCAGTGGCACCTCACTGCCCTTTTTCACTCAAACACAAACACATCTTCATTTGAGCCAGTTTGCTACAGCAGGAAAATAATCCTGCAGCAACAGAAAATGTGGATTATAATTAATGGACATTTTTGTTGGGGTTGATACATTCTTTGTAAGGGGAAATCAAGTCTAAAATTTCAAAGTGGAAATTACAAGCGTCAGAAGCCTTTTTAATCCTCAAATACACTACAAGTTTTACATTTCCTGTATTGCAGGAAAATTCTCCTGCAACAGGGTGGTCAAATTAAGATCCTACATCTGTACACCCTTATGTCCTGCACATAACGTTAAATCAATATGCCAACTGTCTAACATTACTTATTATGCTAAAACTCTTGAGTTTGCATAATGAATCTCCTCGCCTTTGAAGCTTGCATTGTCTGTCCTCAGCTTCAAAGTGTTTTTTTACTTACCGTTTCCCTTTTCCCCACTTAACATGATGCAGCCTACAATACTTTGATGTATTTAATACTTTGTGTAATACTTTGATTTGTCCTCAGAAATACTGCTATAAGGCTGGTGGACTCCGAGGGAGCGCTGGTCTCCATCGATCCCACAATGCCTACCAACACCCCAAAGTAATGACACGTGTTTTTGGAAACACTGTATTTTTTACAGTCCGCTGTTTGACCTGGTATTTATTCAGACAATACATTGTGAATAGGTAATAAGCTTATATTAGTCATTGGTTTGGTGTAGACATGGTAATAATGTATACTTTCTGCTACTATATAATTTCCTACAATATATACACTACAGTGCAAAAGTTTGGGGTCACTTAGAAATGTCCTTTTTTTTAAAGAAAAGTTTGAGAAACAGATGCCTCACAAGTCCTCAACTGGCAGATTCATTAAATAGTACCCGCAAAACAGTGAGGAGGTGACTCCGGGATGCGGGCCTTCTAGACAGTGTTCCTCTGTCCTGTGTCTGTGTTCTTTTGCCCATCTTAATCTTTTCTTTTTATTGGCCAGTCTGAGATATGGCTTTTTCTTTGCAACTCTGCCTAGAAGGCCAGCATCCCGGAGTTGCCTCTTCACTGTTGACGTTGAGACTGGTGTTTTGCGGGTACTATTTAATGAAGCTGCCAGTTGATGACTTGTGAGGCTTCTGTTTCTCAAACTAGACACTCTAATGTACTTGTCCTCTTGCCCTGTTGTGCACTACTCCTCTTTCTATTCTGGTTAGGGCCAGTTTGCGCTGTTCTGTGAATGGAGTAGTACACAGCGTTGTATGAGATCTTCAGTTTCTTGGCAATTTCTCGCAGAATGGACTGACGAGTTTCAGAAGAAAGTTCTTTGTTTCTGGCCATTTTGAGCCTGTAATCGAACCCAGAAATGCTGACGCTCCAGATACTCAACTAGTCTAGAGAAGGCCAGTTTTATTGCTTCTTTAATCAGAACAACAGTTTTCAGCTGTGCTAACATAATTGCAGAAGGGTTTTCTATTGATAAATTAGCCTTTTAAAATGAAACATTTGGATTAGCTAACACAATGTGCCATTGGAACAGGAGTGATGGTTGCTGATAATGGACCTCTGTATGCCTATGTAGATATTCCATTTAAAAAAACAGGTGTTTCCAGCTACAATAGTCATTTGTAACATTAACAATGTCTACACTGTATTTCTGATCAATTCGATGTTATTTTAATGGACAATTATTTTATTTTTTTCACAAACAAGGAAATTTCTAAGTGACCCCAAACTTTTGAACGGTTGTGTATATATTTTCAAATATAAACAACAACAAAAAATTTGCGGGGACAATACTTTAAAGTAATATTGTGACACTGTGTAGGTAAACGTTTTTCCAGATGGTTCAAGCTAAATCACTTAAATTGGAGCGTGGGATACTAGCTGCAATTACTGTGGTTACTGAAATCTGCCATCTGTTGTTGTTTTGTCTCATTGCAGCTCCCAGTACAAGGTAATGCCTCAGTCGACTGGTCAGGTGGGAGGTACGCTACAATACGAAGCATTTGCGAATTCTATAATTTTCAGTCACACATACAGTAATGGTAAATAGATAATACAGAAGCAAAGTCAGAACCACCGATATATATTTTTCCTCCTTTCAGACAAAGAAGACATGTTCCAGAATGTTTTGTCTCAGGTGGCAGAGCAATTTAGCAGGTGATATACAAGTATTCATTTTTTTTTAAATATTTTAGTCATTTAGCAGATACTCTTATCCAGAGTGTTTTGTTTAGTATAGTTTATTCGATCAAGTTAGAGATGATATCTGAGAAAATATCTGTGGCCATCGCACCAATTTCTGGTTTTGTCTCTCTTTTCATTCATCTGTTCAGTCTGTGTTGATTTTATTTGTAAGTTTAAAAAAAAGAATACATAAGTGTCCACTGTTGCCTAGGCTCACACAGATTTCTGCTCAATTAAAGGAGTTATGTTTTCCTCCATTTCTGTTTCAGGGCTTTTCGAATCAATGAGTTGAAGACAGAGGTGACCAATAGGCTTGCCATGTTGGAGAAGAGAGTGGAGTGTGAGTGATGGCGTTACTGTATTAACGTTGGCACCACTGGCTTTAGTTTGTGGGAATATTCACACCTACACTCTATATACTTTTATATGCAATAGAAAAATGGAATATATAAAAAATAATATATTGGTTTTGTTGTGAAATATTTAATACTATACATTGACTCTCTGTTGCAGTAGAAGGGCTTAAAATGGTGGAGATTGAGAAGTGCAAGAACGACCTGAGGAAATTACGGGATGAGATGACCTCAAAGGGAGGAGGAAGGTCAGACAACTGCAAATAAACCAAATTATCATCTCAGATAGTAGTAATAATAATAATGAATTAAACAGAATCCAGAGGTATATGTCTACATTTACAACATTTAAGTTTAAAAGGTCAATGTTGGTGAGGTCAATGTTGGAAGAATTATATAGAAGACACTCAAATCCGTGTTGATACATTCAAAAGGCCTTTTAAGGGCCCAAAGTAACATATTGTTCAGTACATTTCCCTTTAAGGGGCAATCTGCAATTGCTACATCCATTTTTGGATTGTTAAATTAATGATATCCATTGATTCTTGAAGAATATAACTTATAAATGCCTCATGAGCTAAGTTCAACTGTCCTACCCCATCAGATCCCAAAATATAAGCATGTTTTAATACCTTTTTTTGTAAACAATGTAATTGTAAACAAACACTGTATAGCCTCAAAACATGGTTCAAATGATAATTGTTTCCTCGTGGATAGTCAGCTTTGTCTATGAATTTGAGTGGTTACCATTCTCCAGCTCAATCCTCAGCTCTTTCCAAAACAGAGGCAGGGTAGCCGCTTTTGTTATTCTTTGAACTGCAGATTGTCTCATTAATACTGTATGTGTGGTCTATTATGATTTAAAATAAGAGCCTCTTAAAATTGACTAAGCCATACGTTGCCCTTAAATCAGTGTTGATTGAAGGTCCATTACATGAAAGACCCTTGAATATGTTCTTCTATATTCTTAACTTGTAGGCTACCGCCCTTCTGTTTTCCCCAATATTGCTTCTTATTATTAGAGTGACTTGTGGTTGCAAATATAGCTTCACAGAGGACGGCAAGAAACTGTCCCCAAGACGAGACGTTCCAAATTACCCAAAGGTAAACAGTTAAAGCATAATAACCAGTACACCTTTTGTTAATGGTGAATAAATGACTTACATTACTCTTTGCACTATGTCTACAGTATACTCTATCCCAGGAGACCATAGAAGCTCTGAAGAAACCTACATTTGATGTTTGGCATTGGGAGCACAATGAGGTTGGGGATATTTCATGTAGCCTAATTTGGGCAAATATGCATTGCATGTATGTATGAATGATAAATGTATTTTTATCTGACAAATGATTATTCTTGCTTTGGTACTTTTTCCAAGGCAATCTATAAAGATAGCTAATCAGCATCTTAGTCCCAATTGCTATGTGTAGCATTAAACATATTCTGATAGTACTCATTACTGTATTGTGTTTCCAATGTGGAGATGCTAAGCTGTCTGGAGTACATGTATCATGATCTGGGCCTGGTGAAGGAGTTTAATATGAACCCCATCACACTGAAACGATGGCTGGTGAGTTAGATCCACACTTGTGAAACCCCTATCTATCCCACGTAGTCATTAGCCTCGATTTCCATTTTTTATCTCATGAAAGAAAAAATATGCACTTTTGAGCTGATTCAAAAACTATTAAAAAAGGCTTGATTTCTTGTTTGTAAGATGTTTGTTGCTTTGTGTTTCAGCTGGGAATCCAGGAGAATTACCGCAACAACCCGTTCCATAACTTCCGCCACTGCTTCTGTGTCAGTCAGATGATGTATGGAATGATTCACCTGTGCAACTTAAAAGTGAGAACACACCTCATATAATTTGTGTGTGTGTGTGCGCGTCACTCTGACTCTAGCTGTGTTTCTCAGGAGAGGCTCACCATGACTGACATGTGCATCCTCATGACAGCTGCCGTGTGTCACGACCTAGATCACCCAGGCTACAACAACACGTAGGTCACATTACATATACCTTTATATATATACAGTTGAAGTCGGAAGTTTACATACACTTAGGTTGGAGTCAATTAAAACTTGTTTTTCAACCACTCCACAAATTTCTTGTTAACAAACTATACTTTTTGCAAGTCGGTTAGGACATCTACTTTGTGCATGACACAAGTAATTTTTCCAACAATTGTTTACACACAGATTATTTCACTTATAATTCACTGTATCACAATTGTAGTGGGTCAGACGTTTACATACACTAAGTTGACTGTGTCTTTAAACAGCTTGGAAATTCCAGAAAATTATGTCATTGCTTTAGAAGCTTCTGATAGGCTAATTGACATAATTTGAGTCAATTGGAGGTTTGGTTATGAAAAGTGCAAATCAATCCCAGAACAACAGCAAAGGATGTTGTGAAGATGCTGGAGGAAACAGATACAAAAGTATCTATATCAACAGTAAAACGAGTCCTATATCGACATAACCTGAAAGACCTCTCAACAAGGAAGAAGCAACTGCACCAAAACCGCCAGAAAAAAACAGACTACGGTTTGCAACTGCACATGGGAACAAAGATCATACTTTTTGGAGAAATTTCCTCTGGTCTGATGAAACAAAAATAGAACTGTTTGGCCATAATGACCGTCGTTATGTTTGGAGGAAAAAGGGGGAGGCTTGCAAAAAGAAGAACACCATCCCAACTGTGAAGCACGGGGGTGGCAGCATCATGTTGTGGGGGTGCTTTGCTGCAGGAGGGACTGGTGCACTTCACAAAATAGATGGCATCATGAGGAAGGACAATTATCAGTCAGGGAGTTAAAGCTTGGTCGCAAATGGGTCTTCCAAATGGACAATGACCCCAAGCATACTTCCAAAGTTGTGGCAAAATGGCTAAAGGACAACAAAATCAAGGTATGGGAGTGGCCATCACAAGCCCTGACCTCAATCCCATAGAACGTTTGTGGGCAGAACTGAAAAAGCATGTGAGAGCAAGGAGGCCTACAAACCTGACTTAGTTACACCAGCTCTGTCAGGAGGAATGGGCCACAATTCACCCAACTTATTGTGGGAAGCTTGTGGAAGGCTACCCAAAATGTTTTACCCAAGTTAAACAATTTAAAAGCAATGCTACCAAATACTAATTTAGTGTATGTAAACTTCTGACTCACTGGGAATGTGATGAAAGAAATTAAAGCTGAAATAAATAATTCTCTCTACTATTATTCTGACATTTCACATTCTTAAAATAAAGTGGTGATCGTAACTGACCTAAGACAGGGAATTTTTACTAGGATTACATGTCAGGAATTGGAATAAACGTATTTGGCTAAGGTGTATGTTAACTTCCGACTTCAACTGTGTATATATATATATATATATATATATATATAGTACCAGTCAAAAGTTTGGACACACCTACTCATTCATGGGTTTTTCTTTATTTTTTACTATTTTCTACATTGTAGAATAATAGTGAAGACATAACAACTATGAAATAACACGTATGGAATCATGTAGTAACCAAAAAAGTGTTAAACAAATCAAAGTATATTTTAGATTTGAGATTCTTCAAAGTAGCCACCCTTTGCCTTGTTGCCAGCTTTGAACACTCTTGGCATTCTCTCAACCAGCTTCATGAGGTTGTCACCTGGAATGCATTTCAATTAACAGTTATGCCTTGTTAAAAGTTAATTTGTGGAATTTCATTTTATGCGTTTGAGCCAATCAGTTGTGTTGTGAGAAGGTAGGTGTGGTATACAGAAGATAGCCCTATTTGGTCAAAGACCAAGTCCATATTATGGCAAGAACAGTTCAAATAAGCAAAGAGAAATGTCAGTCCATCATTAATTTAAGACATGAAGGTCAGTCAATACGCAAAATGTGCAGTCGCAAAAACCATCAAGTGCTATGATGAAACTGGGTCTCATGAGGACCGCCAAAGGAAAGGAAGACCCAGAGTTACCTCTGCTGCAGAGGATAAGTTCTTGGATAAGTTCATCATTTTTGCAAATGTATAAAAAAATCCATACAGAAATATCTAATTTACATATGTATTCACAACCCTGAGTCAATACATGTTAGAATCAACTTTGGCAGCAATTACAGCTGCGAGTCTGTCTCTAAGAGCTTTGCACACGTAGATTGTACAATATTTGCACATTTATTATTTAAAAAATTATTCAATTTTGAGGCTCAGATCTGGGGAAGGGTGCCAGAAAATGTCTGCAACATTGAAGGTCCCCAACAACGCAGTGGCCTCCATCATTCTTAAATGGAAGAAGTTTGGAACCACCAATACTCTTCCGAGAGCTGGCAGCCCGGCCAAACTGAGAAATCAGGGGAGAAGGGCCTTCTTCAGGGAGGTGACCTAGAACCCGATGGTCACTCCGACAGAGCTCTCGAGTTCCCCTGTGGAGATGGAAGAACCTTCCAGGAGGAAAACCATCTCTGCAGCACTCTACCAATCAGGCCTTTATGGTAGAGTGGCCAGACGGAAGCCACTCCTCAGAAAAAGGCACATGACAGACCGCTTTAAGTTTGTCAAAAGGCACCTAAAGACTCTCAGACTATGAGAAATAAGATTCTCTGGTCTGACGAACTCTTTGGCCTGAATGCCAAGCGCCATGCTGTGGGGATGTTTTTCAGCGGCAGGGACTGGGAGACTAGTCAGGATAGAGGCAAAGATGAACGGAGCAAAGTACAGAAAGATCCTGGATGAAAACTTACTCCAGAATGCTCAGGACCTCAAACTGGAGCGAAGGTTCACCTTCCAACAGGACAACGATCCTAAGCACACAGCAAAGACAACGCAGGAGTGGCTTCGGGACAAGTCTCTGAATGTCCTTGAGTGGCCCAGCTAGAGCCCGGACTTGAAACCGATATCTGGAGAGACCTGAAAATACTTGTGTGCTAATGCTATTTATCTGGTAGGTACCAGATAAACGCTCACACAGAGCTGGCGGTGCGCTACAACGACATCTCGCCCCTGGAGAACCATCACTGTGCCGTGGCCTTCCAGATCATCTCCATGCCAGAGTGTAACATCTTCGCAAACATAGAAACGGAGGCCTTCAAACACCTCAGACAGGTGAGGCACCAGGTTTCTCACAGCAAGGGCCTCACTGAAATTTGAATAACAACGTATTTGTGAAGTAGCATGTATTATAGTTTAGAAGCTAAAAATGGGGTTTAGCAAAGTTGGGATAAAAATACACTGAGTGAACAAAACATTAGGAACACCTTCCTAATATTGAGTTGTACCCCCTTTTGCCCTCAGAACTGCCTCAATTCATCAGGCATGGACTGTTCAAGGTGTCGAAAGCATTCCACAGGGATGCTGGCCCATGTTGACTCCAATGCTTCCCACAGTTGTGTCATGTTGGCAGGATGTCTTTTGGGTGGTGGATCATTCATTTATTGATACACACGGGAAACTGTTGAGCATGAAAAACCCAGCCGCGTTGCACTTCTTGACACACTCAAACCGGTGCGCCTGGCATCTACTAACATACCCCGTTCAAAGGCACTTAAATATTTTGTCTTGCCGTTCACCCTCTGAATGGCACACATACACAATCCTTGTCTCAATTGTCTCAAGGCTTAAAAATCCTTCTTTAACCTGTCTCCTCCCCTTCCTCTATACTGATTTGAAGTGGATTTAACAAGTGACTTCAATAAGGGATCATAGCTTTCATCTGGATTCAACTGGTCAGTCAAGGTCATGGAAAGAACAGGTGTTCCTGATGTTTTGTACACTCAGTGTGTAGCCTACCATGAATAGAAACCAACGTTATTGTAAAATAAATGGTATTACACATCACCACCTAAACATAGGGATAGTTTTGCACAGAGGATGGCTTTTGCTTGTGATTTTGGCCAGGATTGGTTTCTAGTATAGTATAATGATATTATTTGCAACCTTGGCAGGCTATCATCACTCTCATCTTAGCCACAGATATGGCCAGACACGGTGAGATACTGGACTCCTTCAAGCAGAACGTGGACAACTTTGACTTCACCAACCACAAGCATGTGACATGTGTATGTATGCAATTACGTATATCCTCAAGTCAAGGTTGACATACAGCATGTGTCAAATGTATTGCAGAGACTTTGGGGGAAGCCCAATCCCGGGTCTAGCAATGGACAACCCAGCACCTTAACCTTAATGCCAAGACGTCTGAACCTCTTTACAAGGTTGTAAGGTGTTACATCCGTTATGTTTGAGGATTGTTGTTGCGTCTCTGTGCAGCTTAAGCTGGTGCTGATCAAGTGCTGTGACATCTCCAATGAGGTGAGACCCACGGAGGTGGCCGAGCCCTGGCTAGACTGCCTGCTGGAGGAATACTTTATGCAGGTAAGTTACAGCTTTTTTGAAAATGATTGTCAATTAACTTGTGAAGAAAAAGTATAGTCTTGACTAATCTCGGACACAGAACCAAAATCGTGCAAATTAAGTTCTGGGGGGAGACAAGACTAGCAAAGTCTCCACCCCTCCAAATGAAAACTCTCAGCCAGTTTTGGGCATGTCTATAGGACAAATGTCCCTTCCCCTTCCAAAATGTGAGAGCCTGTGCAATTCAGATTTGTCCAAATGATTAGTGACAAAACAGTTGTGTACTGGAACAAAGTTCTCATTATTCGTTGAATCCCACAGTCTGTCGACAGATGCTACTACCATGTATGGTAAGTGTATTTGTCCACGAGAGATGTCCACGAGTCTTGACCAACCTTTAATGTTGCAAGGAAGTATTTTCACCTTAAAGATATTTACGTTTCTTATCTCATGAAATCACACACATCCTTGGTTTAAGGCAAACTATATATGCATTTGCCAATGGGTGTGTGGAGGTGTGCCCCTTTCTTTCCAATGAGGAAAGAAGCAAATGTTCTGTATAGGCTTTCATTATCTGTTTTTGTGTTCAGAGTGACAGAGAGAAATCTGAGGGTCTCCCAGTAGCTCCTTTCATGGATCGGGACAAAGTGACCAAACCCACCGCTCAGATCGGCTTCATCAAATTCGTCCTCATTCCCATGTTTGAGACTGTTATGAAGGTGTGTTTCTGTTTCCGAGTGAGCCTGTAACTGAGATCCAGAGTGAGATTCAACAACCCAAAATGTTTGCCAACAAAAATGTATGCTATAACACTGGGGCGGTTTCCTGGACAGGGGTTCAAACTTTAGAACCCAGTTCCTACATTTGAATATAAAAATAGATTTTATCAAACAAAACTATGCCACATTTTTATCTCTGGGACCCTCAGGATGACAAATCAGAGCAAAATTACTGAATATAAGTACATTATTTACCTTCAGAGGTGAATGTATCAAACCAGTTGCCATGATACAAGTTTTTTGTTGTTGTGCACTCTCCTCAAACAATAGCATAGTATTTTTTCACTTAATTGGACAGTGCAGTTAGATTAACAAGAATTTAAGCTTTCTGCCCATGCAAGACATGTCTATGTCCTGGGAAATGTTCTTGTTACTTACAACATCATGCTAATCACATTAGCGCACATTAGCTCAACCTTCCCGGGTAGACGTTAATCTATGGATGTAAATCAGTGGTGGCAAGTGACTTAAAAAAAAATTGAAGGATAATGGATGAAAACTATTTTGGGACAAAAAGCTAATGGGATGACAATCTTTCAAATGACTACATCTAAATGTGTGTCCTAGCTTTTCCCCCAGATTGAGGAGATTATGGTGCAGCCTTTGCGGGATTCTCGAGACCACTATGAAGAACTTAAACAGATTGACGATGCTATGACTGAGGTAAAACCTTTCTCCTCACACCTCGTTGACCTCAAGAATCGAGGTCAATCTCATTTGTATTGTATGTAAAAAAAAAAAAAATGGAAAAAACATGGAATACATTATGGCTGACTCATTATACAGACTCTTGAGAGAGAAAAACAATAGAGAACATGGGTATTTGTAGTTAGAATTGTGTGTTTAATTATTTTCCTGAATTGACTGAAGTTAAGCTGAATGTGTCATGCCCATTGAAAATGGGGGCCCTTTTATTAATTTGTTTGCTGAAAATATAAAATAAATGTTTCTTCAATGCATAATTAACTCAAAGATATCGAATTTGGCCGTCATTTACCCCTTGAAAAAATTAAGTGCATGACACCTCTGCCTCATCATTGCTTTCCTTTTATTGTGTGTAAATGCGGTATGTCCTGTTACAAGGCACTACTACAGCAGCGTAGTACTGATAATAACTGGCTCAGGGGTGAAGTTTCCCCTATGTGCAGATCGAGACTCAGCTTCCTCAATCCTAACCTTAGCACTAGTGGGGAAACTTTTAAACTGACCCAAGATCAGCATCTAGGGGTAACTTCACCTTGACCTTTATTACTCTATAAAATCCCTCCACCTCCGTCTTGTCTTAACATAAAGGTGTCTTTTGTTCTACAAGGCACAGAAGAAAAAAACTGAGAGCAAGTCATTAGGAGGAAAGAAGAAATAAACTTTTCCTGCAAACTCATTGGTGCCTTGTAAGTTTAAACATTAGATAGATGTGACGTGCCCTCCTCTTTCACTCTCTGACCAAACTTTATCCCACTAATGATGTAGTTTACATTTATCCCAATATGAACAGGATATTTAGAGGGGACCTGATCCTAAATTAACACTTCTACTCTGACACATGCAGCCCATATAGCATTGGTAGGCCCTAGACTGGTTTCAATAGTAAGTGTCATGTGCCATCTAGTGGTCATACCAGTGTTACCATATGGTTTATTAGGCTTCAGATTAAATAAATGTATGAACTTCACAGGCTGGTGAAAGTGCACGGGGATTTTAATGCTGCTTTCCAATAAATATCGAGGGTCTTATTCTGCTGACATGATGATCGATGCTTGACATCCGTTTGACAAATAAACATTCTCGCTCTTATCCATAATAATCTTGTCATGTAAACGCAGGTGCCAAGACCAGAGTAGGCACATTTGCTATTTAACGGAACAGTTTTTTTGACAACTATCGATAGAGTTTCAAAATGCAATGGAAACACATTGAACTTCAGATTTTTATTCGGGACATGAAATCTTAAGCAAAAAAATAGCTTTTTGTGTCACCACCGAAAGACAAAACCCCTGCTCATGCAAACCTGGTGATTAGAAGGTCCTGTGTAGATTGTATTTTCAACCAGAACGATCAGGAAATAACACTGATGTACGTTTTTCCAATGAGGAAACAGTGTTTGTTTAATCAGCTCTTGTACAATATGATACACATAAAATGTAATTTTGACCGCACTGGACCTTTAAATCAACTCATATTACATAGCAGTATTGCCGATTTATCATATGATTGATATTGTTATGACATTCTATAAAAGGTAAAGCTTCTATACTAACTATTTTAGAAGGCATATTGACATGGCTGTTCTATTGTAGAGAAGTGTGTGTGTAATAGGTCCACCTCACCCCATTCCTCTCTTTTGAAACCTAGTTCTGTGTGACCTTTGGTACGATCTCCAGCAGATGCATATTATGCAATCTTTTCCTCTTATCCTGTTCTCCTCATTTGACCCTTGACCTGAAGTAGAAATAATCCAGGATCACAACTCTGGAGGCTGAGATCTGTTGTGTCCTAATCATGTACTTTCCTCCCCCTTGAATTGCATGTGTTGATATATCAGCGGTGGCTGGTGACACTTTAAATCGAAGGACATGTTCATTGTAATGGCTAACATTCCATTCAAGCCATTACTATGAGCCGTCCTCCCTTTACCAACCTCCACTGTTAAATGAATTATCTGTATATTAATTGGCCTTTGAATAAGATCCCATTGATGGATGGCTATGTCGATAACGCCTCACTGTACAATGTAGATCTTCTGTTGTTCATAATGATAGTCTTCTCACACAATGACCCTCGTTCCCAATTAACTGGTTATGCCCACCTCTATGTTTTCTGGCTTTAGAGACCTCGGATGGTGTTTCCATTCCGAGGGGGAAGCAAGGCGTCTGCCTGAGCCTGAGCAACCGTCTTGGCCTTGGCCATAGAAAGGGAGACTCCTCCCCTAGTACCACAACTTCCTGTAGTTATATAGTTATATAGTTATGTAGCCAGCCCAGGCAAGTAGGGTGAAGAAAAATACAAATTAACTAATCAGAACCTTCCCTCTCTCCTTAGCCCCTCCCAACATAAAGTGAGAAGAGGAGAGAAGACGGCAGTGATATTGTTTGGCCTTAGGTGTGGCAACACTGGGGCTGGTTTTGTTTCATCTTGTTATTTTTGCACAAGGTTTTCTTTTGGTAGAGAAGGATGAAAGATTTCGGGAAAAATATGAAGAGATTGTGTCTTCTAAATTAGTATGTGAGGTAGGTTAAATAATAGTATTTATAATATGGATAGTATTTACGTAGGGCTTTTCATTGTATGGGGCTAACGTACTGTACCTCTGCCACCTTATGGGCATTTTAAAGACAAAGTTGGAGATTAGGGACATATAGCAGGTCGGAAGTATTTTAACTTAGCCGGTTTTGTAGAAATCACTACATGATTTACAGTGAAAGGACAAATACATTTATACCAGTGTATATTATGACTTTGCATATCAAATAAAATGGCAATACTTATTGGCCGATCATCTCGAAGATGTGTCTTTATTTTAATGTTACTTTTAGATAAACTTGCGTCTCCTGAGAAACTGGAGAGGTCAGTGTGTGACAGCTATTACACTACATTTTATTTCTCCACCTGCTGGTTATTTGGGACACCTTTTCCTTTCTGAGGCCTACTGAGACTTTTTTGTCACACTAGTTTTCCTCTTTAAAAGAAGTTATCCATCATCATTATCAACCTGGTCTCTCATACATACTGTACACACAAACACCCAGAAGCAACAGCCAGCTGCAAAACATTCACAATGCAGAGTGATACAACATCACAACTTTATATATCAGGGATCAGCAACTAGATTAAGCCGCGGGATGTTTTTTTTCTTGAGAGATGTTCAGGGGGCCAGAACATAATTACAAATAATTATGCAGACTGAAAATTGACCTCAAGAAGCCCAAAAAATATAACATTTGACTAAAACATAATTTCAAACCTTGCTTAAATTTCACATAAATCCAATCAAAATCAAATTAAATGGTATTTGTCACATGCTTCGTAAACAGCAGGTGTAGACTAACAATGCAGAAAGAAAGAGAAATAATATTATAAAAAAATAACACTAAATAGTAAAAGTTATAATAATATACAATGAGTAACGATAACTTGGCTTTACACTGTAGTGTTTTCACGATACCAACCTTGTATTAACGATACAATACCAGGCCAAAGAAATAATAGAAAAGTAACAGAAATAATAGAAAAGTAACTTAATAATATGCTATGAGTAATGATAACTTCGCTATACACTCACTATCTCTTTATTATGCGTAGGAACACTTCGTAACAGATTTCCAAAATTATAATGACTGGTAGTTGATTTGCTGGTATTTTTAGTCTTTTATGTCCAACATTTAATTATTGTTTTTTTAAACCCTTTATTTATTTTATTGTATTTTTTGCACAGAAAACTTGGGGTGCCACATACAATTACCTGGGGGCTGCTCGTTGGGGAACCCTGCTCTATATGATGATGATAATTGCACTACTATGAAGAATCTGTGAAAGAGATTTCAGGTTGTTCTGTTGCCGTCCTGGTCGGCCTTACTGACCTCGTCGATGTGGAAGACGGAGCAATTGAGGGCGGAGGAGAAGGCGCTGGGCCTGGCAGTGCAATGTCTTCTTCGCCTTGCTGTCAGCATCAAGATGACCGGCTCTGAGGGCTGGGCTGTCTGGAGGTGACTACCCAGGTGGATCGTACTCCTCAGAGCGCTGGTTGGGGAACACCTTTGTCACACTCTCCATCTCCCTGAGTAAGTCGTCTCACTGCCAGGAAGGCCAGCAGAAGCCAAAGGAAGAATCAACGTTCGCACATTATCTATGGAAAAAGCAGAAACGGGCAGATAAGGCTACTGTATTTGACCATCATTCCATAGACCTAAAGCTGAGTTCACAGAGACCATCTGAGTAAATCTAGACCAATCTCAACTAGCTGGTTTAGATTTTGGAACACTGGAACCTGTTCACATAGAAAATCAGACAAAATCCAAAACTGATCAATCCACATGTTCAATCTTTCTAAACTGAGAAAATCTCAGTTTTAGAACTTTTAAACTGGATTGTGTCAGATTTTCTCTGTTTTTGTTTTACCCTTTCTCAGATGGTCTCTGTGAAAATAAAGTAATTCCTTGTTCACCACTGCAACCACCCAAGCCATAGACTTCTCTCTGCTTCTGCACAGCAAACGGTGCATCAAGTTTGACACCAACAGGCTCCTGAACAGTTTATATCCCTAAGCCATAAGACTGCTAAATAGCTAACTAAATAGCTTACAAAATGGCTACACGGACCGAGTTTACCCTAATTTTGCAGTCTCTATGCATATCTCTATGCTCATTCAAAGGGCCCTACACACTTACACACACTGAAACTCCAACACACATACAATCACTCACGGCATCATTTGCTCACCCACACATAATATGCACATACATATATACACAAACATATATACTGACTCTACACACACCCACTCACATACAGTTGAAGTCGGAAGTTTCCATACACCTTAGCCAAATACATTTAAACTCAGTTTTTCACAATTCCTGGCATTTAATCCTCGTAAAGATTCTCTGTCTTAGGTCAGCTAGGATCACCACTTTATTTTAAGAATGTCAAATGTCAGAATAATAGTAGAGTGATTTATTTCAGCTTTTATTTCTTTCATCACATTCCCAGTGGGTCAGAAGTTTAAATTAGTATTTGGTAGCATTGCCTTTAAATTGTTTAACTTGGGTCAAACGTTTCGGGTAGCCTTCCATAAGCTTCCCACAATAAGTTGGGTGAATTTTGGCTCATTCCTCCTGACAGAGCTGGTGTAACTGAGTCAGGTTTGTAGGCCTCCTTGCTTGCACACACTTTTTCAGTTCTGAACACAACTTTTTGATGAGATTGAGGTCAGGGCTTTGTGATGGCCACTCCAATAACTTGACTTTGTTGTCCTTTAGCCATTTTGCCACAACTTTGAAAGTATGCATTGTCCATTTGGAAGACCCATTTGCGACCAAGCTTTAACTTCCTGAATGATGTCTTGACATGTTTCTTCAATATATCCACATAATTTTCCTGCCTCATGATGCCACCTATTTTGTGAAGTGCACCAGTCCCTCCTGCAGCAAAGCACCCCCACAACATGATGCTGCCACCCCCGTGCTTCACAGTTGGGATGGTGTTCTTCGGCTTGCAAGCATCCCCCTTTTTCCTCCAAACATAACGATGGCCATTATGGCCAAACAGTTCTATTTTTATTTCATCAGACCAGAGGACATTTCTCCAAAAAGTACGATCTTTGTCCCCATGTGCAGTTGCAAACCGTAGTCTGGCTTTTTATGACGGTTTTGGAGCAGTGTCTTCTTCCTTGCTGAGTGGCCTTTCAGGTTATGTCGATATAGGACTTGTTTTACTGTGGATTTAGATACTTTGTACCTGTTTCCTCCAGCATCTTCACAAGGTCCTTTGCTGCTGTTCTGGGATTTTTCCGCACCAAAGTACGTTCATCTCTAGGAGACAGAACACGTCTCCTTCCTGAGCGGTATGATGGCTGCGTGGTCCCATGGTGTTTATACTTACGTACTATTGTTTGTACAGATGAACGTGGTACCTTCAGGCGTTTGGAAATTGCTCCCAATGATGAACCAGACTTGTGGAGGTCTACAATTTTTTTTCTGAGATCTTGGCTGATTTCTTTTGATTTTCCCATAATGTCAAGCAAAGAGGCACTGAGTTTGAAGGTAGGCCTTGAAATACATCTACAGGTACACCTCCAATTGACTCAAATGATGTCAATTAGCCTATCAGAAGCTTCTAAAGCCATGACATCATTTTCTGGAATTTTCCAAGCTGTTTAAAGGCACAGTCAACTTAATGTAAACTTCTGACCAACTGGAATTGTGATCCAGTGAGTTGTAAGTGAAATAATCTGTCTGTAAACAATTGTTGGGAAAATGACTTGTGTCATGCACAAAGTAGATGTCCTAACCGACTTGCAAAAAGTATAGTTTGTTAACAAGAAATTTGTGGAGTGGTTGAAAAACGTGTTTTAATGACTCCAACCTAAGTTTATGTAAACTTCCGACTTCAACTGTATCATAAATCCTGATGCCTAGTTACCCCTATGCATACACTATATACACAAAAGTATGTGGACACCCCTACAAATTCTTCTATTTCAGCCACACCTGTTGCTGACAGGTGTATAAAATTGAGCACACAGCTTTGCAATCTCCATAGAAAAACAAAGGGCAGTAGAATGTCCTTACTGAAGAGCTCAGTGACTTTCAACGTCATAGGATGCCACATTTTGTCAAATTTCTGCCCTGCTAGAACTTCCCCGGTCAACTGTAAGTGATGTTATTGTGAAGTGAAAATACTAGGAGCAACAAAGGCTCAGCTGCGAAGTAGTAAGCCACACAAAGTCACAGAACGGGACAGGCGAGTGCTGAAGCGCATGGCGCGTAAAAATTGTCTGTCCTTGGTTGCAACAATCACTACTGAGTTCCAAACTGCCTCTGGAAGCAATGTCAGCGCAATAACTGTTTGTCGGGAGCTTCATGTAATGGGTTCCCATGGCCAAGCAGTCGCACACAAGCCTAAGATCACAATGTGCAATGCCAGCGTCGGCTGGAGTGGTGTAAAGCTCGCCGCCATTGGACTCTGGAACAGTGGAAACGCATTCTCTGGAGTGATGAATCATGCTTCACCGTCTGGCAGTCCGACGGACAAATCTGCGTTTGCGGATGCCAGGAGAACGCTAACTGCCCGAATGCATTGTGCCAACTGTGAAGTTTTGTAAAGGAAAAATAATGGTCTGGGGCTGTTTTCATGGTTTGTGATAGGCCCCTTAGTTCCAGTGAAGGAAAATCTTAACGCTACAGCATACAATCACATTCTAGACGATTCTGTGCTTCTAACTTTGTGGCAACAGTTCGGGAAGGCTTTTTCCTGTTTCAGCATGACAATGCCCCCGTGCACAAAGCGAGGTCCATACAAAAATGGTTTGTTGAGATTGGTGTGGAAGAACTTGATTGGCCTGCATAGTGCCCTGACCTCAACCCCATCGAGCACTTTTGGGATTAATTGGAATGCCGACTGCGAGCCACACAGTCACAGGCCTAATCTGGCCTAATCTCCCAACATCAGTGCCCAACCTCATGTAATGCTCTTGTGGCTGAATAGAAGCAAGTCCCCGCAGCAATGTTCCAACATCTAGTGGAAAGCCTTCCTAGAAGAGTGGAGGCTGATATAGCAGCGAAGGGGGACCAACTCCATATTAATGCCCATGATTTTGGAATGAGATGTTCGACGATCAGGTGTCTGTATACTTTTGGTAATGTAGTGTATCTACCTTTATCGATCCAGTATCCCAGCACATTGTAAATATGGTACTGGAACTGACCCTGTATACAGTATGCTTACTTACTTCATCGTGTTCTTATTTTTATATCTTGTGTGTTTTTTGTTCTACCTTGTTATTTTTAGTATTACATTGTTATTGATTACTGCATTGTTGTGGTTAGAGCTTGCAAGAAAGGCATTTCACTCTACTTGTGCATGTGACATTAAAACTAGAATTGTACTGTGGAAATTTACACTGCACATTTTATGAATGGAAAACTCATGTTATCGTGTTCATTTTTGTTTTCAATTTGTGTAATCCATTAATTCTAACTCTAAATTCTAACTCTAAATAAAACTTGTTTTTTATGTGACCAATTCTTTATTATTAGATTTTCAGTCAAGTGTGCAGGTACAGTACATGATTATTGGATTTTATCATCAATGTAATTTATCATCAGCATAAACATAATCGTTTTCTTAATCATTCATTATAAAAGTTATACTACTTTAATTGTATAAAGGCCTAAAGGTTGCATGTCCATGTTAAAGAATCCATAAGAAACCATAGTAACTACCTGGTAATAAGCAGGCTATGAAAGAGAAAAAGAAAGAAAGAGGAGGCCAGAAGTTTCAAATTGCTAAAAGCTATTCTGATCCATATTCATCCTCTTGGGAATCCCTTTCATTAGAGTCTCGTTTTCTCTACTGTCTCTGTTTTGACTTGGTGCCATCAGTTAAAGTGCTGTTCAGTGCCACCTAAGGGTGAGACTGTGAATGGTGGATCTGCTCAGAGAAAACAGACACTCTTTTTATATAACACTTTGTTTTTACTTAACTGATGCAGTTTTTATTTAATTTAGTGATATTCTGTTAAAAAACTAGGATATTGAAACAGTCCAGTGTGTAACCAACATCCACACTCTTACATTGAACTTTACTCTCTTTGAAAAAAGGACTCCAAAAGGGTTTTTCGACTGTCCCCATAGGAGAACCCTTTTTAGTTCCAGGTAGAACCCTTTTGGGTTGCGTGTAGAACCCTCTGTAGAAAGGGTTCTACATGGAACCCCGAAAGGTTTCTATTTGGAACAGAAAGGGGTTCTTCAAACGGTGCTGCTATTGGGACAGCCAAATAACTATTTTAGGTTCTAGATAGCACCTTTTTTTCTGAGTGTAGGAACCAATGTTTGGCGGGCTGGAAGGCTTTTGCCAATGCTGTCAAATGCATCAGCATGTAGCCTAATCTCAGCCTTGCAACTTCAAATGCAGAAACTGACTTAAGTCAGGTTTATATTATAGGTATAAGGAATAAAGTTGAGTTCACAGATGAACTGTCAGTACTGTTCTCTCATATTCGTGGTGGTATGAGATATTCATCAGGCAGCTTACATGTGGGAACCTTTCACATCCAGTTATTTTTAATCCTTTTTTATCCCTCTTTGATCAACAATATTTTCTCAGGTTACCATCTTGTTGTGATAGACTGAAGAAAGAAACTAGTGGACTGAACTTTCTGTCGTCCTTATTGTGCCCTTATATGTCCAAAGTGGCAGTGATTAAGCTTGTACTGGATATTGCTGTTCCACATGTTATTATTACATTATGCTAATTATAGTCCATCTATCTCTCTGAGGGATTAGATTTTACAAACAAAAGTTACCTAATGCATACACACAGTAACAAAACATAAAACTTTATTTTTGAAATATGTAAACCATTGGATGATGGTAAGTGCCTTAACTTTTCACTGTGTTATTTGATTTTAAAGTAATTCTATGGTTTAAAATGTTTTATGAAAAGAAATATGCCGTTGAAGCTCACAATGTTTTCTAAAAGTGTGTCTAGCTTTGACAAATTAAAATCCTAAATTGTCTTCATACTAATGCTTCTTCTATTGGGTATCATATTGCAAAGCTCATTAGATTTGTGGGTATATAAACATCATAATGCGCCATCTAAAACCATGCTTTGGAAAACACTCCCCATCTTCCAACTTCTCGTCATGGTGAAGATGCTGGTGCTTCCACACATTTGGGGTTCCTGAGTTAATTAAGCAATTAAAACATCCCATCACGCTTAGGGGTCATGTATAAAAATACCATGGCTAGAAGAAGAGATCTCAGTGACTTTAAAATAGTAGTCTAATGTGTGTCTCAGTCACCAACACAATTGAACACTTATGTTAGATTCTCGAGCGGTGTCTGAGACAAAGTGTTTTCTACCGCCATCAACAAAACACCAAATTATGGAGTTTGTTGTGGAAGAATGGTGTTGCATCCCTCCAATAGAGTTCCAGACACTTATAGAATCTATGCCAAGGCACATTAATGCTGTTCTGGTGGCTCATGGTGGCTCAACACCCTATTGAGACACTTTATGTTGGTTTTTCCTTTATTTTGGCAGTTACCTGTATGTTCCATCCATATAATGCACAAACATCCATTGTGGAGTTTGACTGCCCTCTGGTGATGACTGGACTGAAGGTTGCCTGACTAACTACATTTCGGAGAGTTATCAGCTATAGAATAGCTTTAGCCTGTAGCTCAGTTAAATATAAACTATGCTTTTAAACTGACTTAAACAAACATTTAATATCTAGCAGTTTGATTAAAAACACCATTTGGCCAGATTTGCCTACAACCACATGTGTGGTCCACACATAGAAGTAATTTTGTGGGGGAAAACTAATTCTGATTGGCTGGGCCTGGCTCCCCAGTGGGTGGGTCGGGCTCCCAAGTGCACTCCCAGGCCCACCCATGGCTGCGCCAGTGGTGTAAAGTACTTGGAATTAATGCCTAAACTGTAAACCTTTGAGTTGTTTCTGTTTTAGCCCTGTAACCACGTAGAATTAATGCGTCAAAAATAGACATCTATGAGTCAAAGGGCAGTGGGCTGGATTCAAACCCACGCCGACTCTGACCTATGTGTGGCTATAAAAACTGGACCACATAGGCACTGAGGAAACCAATCATTTATTCTGCCTAGTGCTTGCCTCCAGGACCTCCACATCCGGCTTCTTCACGTGCAGGATCATCCGCTACCAGCCACCCGGACAGCTGATGAAAAGCACCATTTGACCAGATTTACATTTTGTGGTCCACATATAGAAAAACGAATTTCTTCCCCTCCCAAGTGGGTGCGCCTATGCTCTCACAGGCCCACCCATGGCTGCACCCCTTCCCAGTCATGTGAAATCCATAGATTAGGACCTAATGAATTTATTTAAATTGACTGATTTCCTTATATCAACTGTAACTCGGTAAAATCGCTGAAATTGTTGCATGTTAGTACTGTCTACCTGTGCCCTAAAAACGTACTTCCTGTTTCCTAACAATATTGTTGTTTGATCAGTGTCTATGAACTTGAAGTGGACAACAAGAATATATTAGCCTAAATAATACATTTTGCATCACTTATCTTTCTATCATAGAAAGTTTTACTTTTCAATCGTAATTATTGGGTGTGCCGAAATAGGCTTTTATTTATTTATTTTATTTTGGAATTTGCCATATATGGTAAATTCGCCTATGGTATGCGCATGTGTGTGTTTGTCTTTCTATGGGAACAAAGTGTGAAGGAGCGTATCCAATGGCATGAAAGACAGTTGAAGATGCTGTTTCAACAAGCCAACCACAGAGAGAAGTATCAGCTGTTTACTCAGTCATCTGTGCCATTCTCCCTCTGGACATAAATATTATCTTTAAGTGTCTTAAGTTTGACCAACTTCATTTGCATAAAGGTCTTTGTGTGCCTTCTTTTCTTTATGCTTAGATGTCATTCAGGCAGACAGACCTGAGGTTGTTGCATCATCTCAAAACATGCTAGCACAATGTTTTATAGTGAATAGAAACAGATGAGAATGCACTTGAACCAAACCTGTCATCATGGTTTATACATTAATAAAATGTTATAAATGCTTATGAATTGTAATGCTTGTAAATGCACATGTTTATAAATGTTTACAAATAATGAAATACAAATGTATTGATTATTAAATAAAGCTGATTCATGAAAGGTACTATAAAGTATTGTTCCCATTTTGGCGGTCTGCCCATTTTGTCTGCCCATTGGTAGATTTCAATCTTGTTCCACAGTAACAAATAACTATGATGTAAAGCTTATTATTCTCTCCACAATTTGTCCTGATTTGATGCTAAGTTATTATCGCAACATGCTGTCCGCTTATTCATCTCTTTATACAAACACATACACTGAAAAGCAACTTTTCTAAGTTCGCAGTCAACCCATTGTTGTTTTATGCAAAAAAAAACGAGACTGGATAGGACACACCGAGAGACTTATGCAAATGACTCTCTATCTGCCTGTGTGGGGTACTGAAAAAGGTGCATTTTCCTCCACTAACCCACTTAGGTAAATGCAGATGACCACTAGTAGATATTATACATTTCCATCCCAATACCAGCATCTTTTTAGAGACAAAAGGGACATATTCACATAGTGCTATCTATACCGGTGAGTGGAACAATTGTTAAATCCAGGTAAGTAATTTATATATATATTTTTTACATAAAACATTTATAAATTACCTGTTCACATTTTCAATTCTTATATTCAATGTAATATAAAGTAAAAAATGTTAAGCCATTTCACCAAACTTTGTGAGTGTCTGTTGACTTGATCCATCTGGTTTTGACTGAGTTCAGATAGGGAGGAGAGCTGGAGCAACTGTGCTGAATACTGAATGGGGATACCCTCCAACTTATGAATATTATAACAGCAATCACATGTGGGAGAAAATTTGAAAGTACGCCGCATTAGAATAACCTCAAGATCATTTTACTGGTAGAGCTGAGTGCTGCATTGTCCCAGTGAAGTTACAGTCCTTTAGGAAAATCAGCAGTATTTATCATTTACAGATATTAAGATGAGCACAGACGGGGTGGAACACTCAGAGGCTCACCATGAACAAGCAGGTAAGGATGTTTCACCTTTCAATGTCTACTTTTAATTTGTCAGTTTGTCGTTATCTCTTGTCAGGCATATCAGAAGAAATTATGATGACATATATCTTGGAAAATTATGTTTACTTTTCTCCTCCATCGCACCTGCTAAATGTATTTCTTGGTGATAGTGGTGTTAAAAACAAAATAAACTTACAGAAAGACATTTCTGCTTATTCTTATGTTAAGATTACCCTACAAACATTTCATTTCAACATTTCTTTATTTGATAGCTTTTAGTAGCACAATATGATTTTGTTATTATTTATTACTTTTTAATTACATAATATCTCTGAGGAATCATTGTGTGCTTAGTATCCCTGGATCTGTGGTGCATACTTACATACAGATTTGCACTGAAAAATAGCTAATTTTGCTTTTTTAATTGAAATGATTAACTGAAACAGACACATTTACTGAAACAGAACACCCCCAATAACATTGAATATTATACACTAATTGTTGACAGGAAATGTTTTAGTGTGTGTGCTTTTCTTACTCCAAATGTTGTCATGGATTTTGGATGCAAGAGTATGTGGAGCCTCCAGGCTGACAGTTTCACATTGCTATGGTTGTTTATTATTTCGGAAAGCTTATTTCTGAAGTTATGGTGTGTCTGGACATTTGTTTTGATCGCTACAGGCTGTATTTATCAATAACACTGTAAATGTGTCTCAACATTTCTTGTACAGTCCTTTGCTGATAAGTGGGCCATTAGGGTGTGTTGATTACCACAGTGTGAATAGTGAATGACTATTTCTCTGTATAATCTTTCTGATTGAAAGTACCTTATCAACAGCCAACATCTCCCCCCAACAACAACTGGAATAAGTGTTTCTGAAAGTGTTTCTAGAACTGGATGTGTTGATTCTGTTGGTTGGCGGCTCTACCAGGATGTAATGTGTGTACCTCAAGCTGTTTGCAGAGAAGTTGCCACAGCCCCAGGTGACATGGATGAGGTGGTAAAATACAGAACAAACTAAATGAAAATGTGGAACTTGGATTCAGATAGAGCAGCATAGTGTATGGAAGTTTTTATTTTTTTGTCAAAATCTGACAAAATAGGCTTTTAAAGTTCCATCATGCATTTGCCTCAGCTATCATTCAAGCAAATCACTGTAAAACATACAACTTGGGAAAAAGTCCAAATACGTTACATGTCCAAGTTGGCTGGACTTAAAATTGGGAGAATTTGAAAACATTCTGAATTAAAACTTTGGCAAATGTAGGAATTAATGTTAGTAGAACTTTCCTGCCCCAGAGTTGAGTAAACTTCAAGTCAGAGTGCAGCAGCAGCTGGGTGCCTTAACCTTTTATGTTCAATCAATTTCACCTCAAAGGATCCTACTAACGATCACACCAGATATGATTTCATATAATCTAACACTAATAGCCACAACACGATGCAAGACCATCAGGTCAGAGAGGAAATTATCACAATAATTTTACCCTGACAGCAATGATATCATGCATCTTTTCACACAGCTTGCAGTTCATTGTTTTAGTGTGTTATTTTCAACACAAATTAACCAAAATTAAACTAACAACTTGACTCCCTAATTGAAAAGTGAATGAAAGGTCTGCATGAAATATAGGTCAGAAAGAGAGTTCTGTATATGTTCCCAAGTGGCGCGGCGGTCTAAGGCACTGCATCTCAGTGCTAGAGGTGTCACAACTGACCGTGATTGGGAGTCCCATTGGGCGATGCACAATTGGCCCAGTGTCGTCCGGGTTTAGCTCTGGTAGGCCGTCATTGTAAATAAGAATTTGTTCTTAACTGACTTGCCTAGGTAAATAAAGGTTAAATAAAAAAATTGGCCCTTTGAGAAGATGTCCCCTAAGCCAATTGATATTGTATGATATATTACAACCTTAATCTTTTGAAGACATTCTTTCCAGAAACTGAATTAAGAGTCTATTTGCTGAGTTATCAATATATTTTTATTGTATAATTATAATGATTATTTGCAGAAAGTGGCTTTCCAGATATCGCTCTGAGGTGCATTTGATTTCCATAGCAGTGTATCCTTGATGGAAGGTGTTGACACTTGACTCAGAAACTGGCAGTCCCTTGGCATGATCCGTTCAGTTTAGACTGAAAACCTGTCTGAGTAGTCATCAAGAGCATGCAACCAGACAGACTATTCTGGTCATCTAGAATATGCTGCTGTGCAAATCAAATGCACGTTTGAAAGCACTATCCAGAGAGCCACTAAAGGTTAATGGTCTCTTCGGGATAAAGGTTAGAATAATGCAGGCAGTGGCCTGGGCTGGTCTAAGGCTCTAAAGGGCCTTATACACTTCATGCAAAAAGAGCGATGGAGCGCCATATACGGTCCATAAAAAAATTATAGCCACACAAAAGTACATAGAACTACATGAAATAAAAAAAACAATTACGCATTCCTGCGCCTGTCTCCCGACCCTTTATACCAGCGTGACAGAATAATCGACCATTAAGGAAGACAGCGGGAATGGCCCGTCTGACGACGCTGCTACTGGTCCGTCCGGCGCCGCCACAACCGGTCCGTCCGACGCCACTGCTACTAGTCCAACCTACGCTCACACAACTTTGGCAGTGGCAACTGGCCCGTCCGACGACAACGCAACTTTGGCAGTTTCATCAGGTCCTGAACGACCCGCACTGCGTTCCTGTGATCGTCCTCGAGTCATTGCGCTGCTAATGCAGCGCGTCAGCGGGGGTACTGTCACGGATCCCTCCGGAACTTTCATTACGCACACCTGACCACTATTCCCAGTGATTCATAATTGTATAAGTGTGTCCTTGGTTTACCATTGTTCTGTTGATTATTGTTACAATGTCTGTTGGTTATTTATTCGAGGTACTCCTCGCTTTTTTGTTTGGGTTTCAACCCTGTGTTTTATATAGTGTTTGTTTGGTCTTCGTCCCCGTGCCCGTCCACCTTTACGTGACACGCAGTAATTTGGGTAAATAAAAACCCTATTACGCATTCCTGCGTCTGTCTCCCGATCCTTCTGCGTCTGTCTCCCGATCCTTCTGCGTCTGTCTCCCGATCCTTCTGCGTCTGTCTCCCGATCCTTCTGCGTCTGTCTCCCGATCCTTCTGCGTCTGTCTCCCGATCCTTCTGCGTCTGTCTCCCGATCCTTCTGCGTCTGTCTCCCGATCCTTCTGCGTCTGTCTCCCGATCCTTCTGCGTCTGTCTCCCGATCCTGGACCATTATCAACCATGCTACTGTATATTACGGGAAACAAAATCAGAAGACACTTTTTATCAACGCTTTTAGAATTACAAGGGAATTAATTATTGCGAAGTTGCGAAGGGACCGAATGCAGAACGTGATCAACCCCAGCCTTCCGATGTTAAAATGAGATTGAACTGACATAAGGGGACTTGGATGCTGCCAGACAATTCTGTATAATACGATAGTACAATAATAATAATACAGTATACATATTGTTCAAAGTTTTGTTCTATCCTGTGTTGCCAATGCTATCCCAGTTCCATTATTGTACTGGGTTTAGAGTTAGTCAATGTGTAGTGCACCTGGGGGTCTGTAAACATTACAATGGAAAGGCCTGAAAAGGTTGTCAAGGCTACGCAGCTGATTTGCATGGCACCATAATTTCCATACTGGAAGTTTGGCCTGGGGGTGGGGGGGAGATTTCCATACTGTGGGTCGAGCAGGAACATCACTCGCCACAAACTCCCAGAGGTCCTATTTGAAATTCAAATGAGGGAAGATTACCTGACACAGCAGACCTTTGAACTCTCTGTCTCGTATGGCATCGTTGTGTTGTAGGGAGGGTGCCAGTATCTTAAAAGGGTTAATGTGATCATAACATTTGTAATCATTCACTCCATATGGTGGTGAATCATCCATATGGCTGTGTTGGATTTTTTTACACTATATCCCTGATGAGGATATATATGGTCAGTGCCAAGAAACTGTCTAAATAAACTACATCTTGTGTATTTTTATCCTACAAATTGAGGACACACTTGTGAGGCACAAGGGCTTCTCAGTTTCAGTGGGCATGGCGTCTCGATATGTGGTTTGTCTGTAACACTTCATAATAACTTTCGTGAAATAAAATGCATGAACTATTACATCATTTGTAAACATGTATTAACAATTATAAGTATTATGAGCATTACAATTTATAATAATTTATAAAATGTATGATAATTTAGCAACTATTTATAAACATTTACAAGCATTTATGCCTTATTCATGAAAGTTATTATAAAGTGTTAGCAATTTGCCTATTATTGAGTTTTGTATCTTAATTATCAAAAATCCTCCATAATGTTATCCAGAGCGCTACTTCAGGTGTAGGCCTATTCTAATAAACAGAAAACCACAATGTGGCCCTAATATGCTTGGGGATAGGTATGACATTGTAATTTATGACTGTTTAATCATTTATATTTACTTTCTCCTACAGACAATGAACAAAATGGAATTGACTTCACCAGACAAGTGAGTATAGAATACACATGTAATTTTAACTTCAGATTATCCAATGAATTGAACCGTGAACAACTTTTTTAAATTTTAATTTAATCTTTATTTAATTAGGCAAGTCAGTTAAGAACAAAATCTTAGAGAATACATAGTAGGACATTACAGGAAAACTATGTTTATCATTTATTTTATATATATTTTTTAATGGTTTTTACTTCATACCACATGGGCTCCCTTGTGGCACAGCGGTCTAACGCGCTGCATCGCAGTGCTAGAGGCGTCACTACAGACCCTGGTTCGATTGCAGGATGTGTCACAACCGGCCGTGATTGGGAGTCCCATAGGGCGACGCACAATTGGCCCAGCGTCTTCCGGTTTAGGGTATGGCTGGGGGTAGGCCGTCATTGTAAATAAGATTGGTCTTGTACGTGTAACAGAAATATTGATTGTGATGTCTATCAATACTGAAAGTCATGTACTCTAGTCTGTGGAAATCCTGTAATAAGAACATCTAGTGTCATATTACATGAACTCAGTACCACTTATTGTAAGTGTGCTGGACAGTTCCACTAAGATAATTTTTTCACACCACTCTTTATATACCTCAAAATGTCCACCTATTATTAAAACCTATTATCTTAGTTTAGTTATTCCTAAACTATGTCTATCCATTTGGCAGTGGGAGATTGTTAAAGGGAGGTTTATTGTTTTAGTCCTGGGGGTTATTTGCATACTACACTGCCTGAGGGGAGGGTGTTTATCAGAGTTTGTATCTTGTTTAACAAGTCCTGCAGCCTAACCCAACCGGTCAAGGAGCACACATACGCACACACACACGCGCACACACACAGTTTCCCAACTCCAGTCCTCAAGTACCCCTAACAGTATGCATTTTTATTGTAGCTCCTGATTAAACTCGTCAACTAATCATCAAGCCCTCAATTAATTAAATCAGGTGTGTTTGTTCGGGGCTACAACAAAAATGTGTGCTGTTGGAGGGACTGGAGGACTGGAGTTGGGCTGTTGGGGGTACTGGAGGACTGGAGATGGGCTGTTGGGGATACTGGAGGACTGGAGTTGGGCTGTTGGGGGTACTGGAGGACTGGAGATGGGCTGTTGGGGGTACTGGAGGACTGGAGTTGGGCTGTTGGGGGTACTGGAGGATCGGAGTTGGAATAACATTGATACTGTTGATGACAAGATAGACCAAATGTCAGCCTGGTTGTTCTATGTCAATTGGTCACACACAATTGATATCCACATTTCCAGTGAAAACGACAAGACCGTGTTTATGTACTGTTATTCTTCGAAAGACAATTGCAACATCAAAAAGTAGGAATAGAACAGTGAGTAATATTGTGATGTGATTGGTTTCCAGATCAAGACAGAGGTCCTCAATGACTCTCCCCATTCTGTCTTATCACACAAGACATGTCACCTGACACAAGGAGCCCCAATATCTGGTGGCCAGCTATCAGGGGTAGGTCACTCATCTTCTGCCTTAATATAGAGGCCTTTAAGTTAATAATTAATATGATTATATGAATGGGGGGGACCTGATCCTAGATCAGCACTCCTACCCTAATGTGTTTGATATGTACAGCCCCTGGCCCCATGTTTAATGTCATGCCAAGCTATAATTATTTATCATTTTCTAAGAATGGGAGAAAACTGTCATTCTGTAATGAGAGCATTTGGATGGTTGTTTTTTGGTTTAGATCCAGGTCTCTCCTGCGAAAGAGATTATATCTCAACAACTCACCTGGATAAATAAAGGTTAAATAAATGAAAAATCTAAGATTGTATTTCTGTTGTTTCAACAGGAGCTCTCCTCCCTACACACCATGCAGCAGTTGGTGCTTATGCCAGGCTCTCACCACCTCTCACCTCCATCCTCCTTCCTCCTCTCACAGACACAACACACGGGGCACCAAGGTACACATGAACAATCAAATGAAAGGGTTGTAATATTCTGGAAACTTTCCCAAAAGTCACAGACTACACCAGTTTGAGGACTCCCGAAATCAGGAGAGAATAAGCAGGGAGAGAATCCTCCAACTGGGAATCCTTCAAACAGGATTTCTGAAAAATGTGGGAAGTGTGAAAGTTACAATATCTATGATACTTCTCTAAACAAATTGTATTAATTAGTCTTTTTCCCCCCCCCGTGTAGCACTTCTGCAGCAGAACCTCCTCAGCTTTCCCACCCAGAGCCAGTCAGGCCTCCTCCAGCACCAGCCTGGGTTAGCATTGACACCTCAGGTAAAAATCCCACTTCTTACACCAGTTGACATGATTAGCTATATGTATGAGGCAGAGAAATGTAAGTAAAGTTATCATGTTTACTGAGAAGACAATAGGGCAACACTACAGGTCATGCATCCGGGTCCTTGAACTTGATAACAGAATTAACCCTTTACAGGACAGACCATGAGAGGGATAAGGATTTATCATAGAACTTTCAATGACATCAGTCAAATACATTAATATGAGGAATTATGAAGAGAGAAATTTGCATAAGACACAAACATATTCCATTTCTGCATGAACAAGGTTTCTAACACTGCTAATTTTTTCACATGGCTAAACATAAAAACACAATTACTTTCGTCACCCATTTAACAGTATTCCTCCTCACCACTGTGTTCCCTAAAGGCCATGAGTCGGTCGGGCCTGACGTCGTCGTCCATGGAAAGCCACCTGGACATGTCCCACCTGCAGGTCCCCAAACACATGGGGCCCCCCCAGCAGGACGAGGCCAGTGACCTGGAGGAGCTGGAACAGTTTGCCAAGGCCTTCAAACAGAGACGCATCAAACTGGGCTTTACCCAGGTACAGAGGGCCACTGGCTCAAAATACAATACAACTTTATCTTTCTGCCGTTTTATGTTTTTTCCCAACCCCCCAGACACCACAAATACTGATACACTAACAAAAGTGTCTAGATGCCACAGAACAGCGCCCCTTGAACAGGTTAGGGGTTAAATGTCTTGCATAATGACAATATATGGCACCTATTATTGTGATTCTCAATCCCACCAGATATTTTCCTGTCAGTCCTGGGATTTGAAATGGCAACCCTTCAGTTACTGGCACGCCTCTCTAACCTTGAAGCTACCGCCACTGGCTCTGATTACTGATATGCCACCTATCTTCTGTACTTGGTGTATTTGCTCATTCTGATATCATTTAACTGTTGAAACACACATAGCGCAAAGGCAGGAGTGAAGTGACTTAACATTTCTGTAGTCAACACACTTGAAGGAGATTAATAATGTAATACAGGTATTGAATTCATGATGTAGATTGAAACGAGATTATAATTTTAAAGTTTGCCGTAAACAGATTCAAATGTGTTCACTGTGTGTGTATCAGGGTGATGTAGGCCTGGCTATGGGGAAGCTGTATGGGAATGACTTCAGCCAGACCACCATCTCCCGCTTCGAGGCCCTAAACCTAAGCTTCAAGAACATGTGCAAGCTGAAGCCTCTACTTGAGAAGTGGCTGAGTGACGCAGGTACTATACAGTATAACAATACACTGAGTATACCAAACATTAGTAACACCTTCCTAATATTGAGTTGCACCTCCGCTTTTTCCCTCAGAACAGCCTCAATTCGTTGGGGCATAGACTGTACAAGGTGTCGAAAGCATTTCACAGGGATGCTGGCCCATGTTGACTCCAATGCTTCCCACAGTTGTGTCAGTTGGCTGTATGTCCTTTGGGTGGTGGACCATTCTTGATACACATGGGAAACTGTTGAGCATGAAAAACCCAGCAGCGATGCAGTTCTTGACACACTCAAACCTGTGTGCCTGACACCTACTACCATACCCCGTTCAAAGGCACTTTAATATTTTGTCTTGCCCATTCACCCTCTGAATGGTATGCATACATAATCCATGTCTCAATTGTCTCAAAGCTTTAAAATCATTATTTAACCTCTCTCATCTCATTCATCTGCACTGATTGATGTGGATTTAACAGGTGACATCAATAAGGGATCATAGCTTTCACCTGGATTAACTTGGTCGGTCAGTCTATGTCATGGAAAGAGCAGGTGTTCCTAATGTTTTGTACACTGTGTATATTTTGTAGATGGTTTGGTATTTCTCAGTCATTTACATCATGTGCCATTGCATGTCTTTACACACTATTTCTATGTCAAGAGGATATTTATTTTGCTATATTGGCTGGAAATGTATTTTAGAGGAAATGTACGTTGGTAAATCATGTTCATGCTCTTTCCAAATCAGAGAATTGCCCCTCTGACTCTATGAGCAATGCTGTCTCTCTACCCCCCCTGATGGAAGGCTATGGAAGGAAAAGAAAAAAGAGGACAAGCATCGAAACCAACATAAAGCTCACCCTGGAGAAACGCTTCCTTGACGTGAGTTAACTCTGTCTGTCCTTTAATATTGTCCCCTGCATTTCCAATCATAAATGCTGAAAATAATTTTGGAACTGTTGATATAAGTCGTATTTAAAAGCACTTTTCCATGCTTTCCAGGGAGCAAAACAATCCACCATAATGCACATTGTTGTGACACTTGAGTGACTACATAGCAGCCATTTTGAGTTAGTTGCAATGCTGACACATATGATATGGCTTATTTTAAGACATTATAAAGGCTCATGCATGCTTATAACAAGTAATAAGCATTATGTCTGCAGGCTTTACAGTGTTAGCTACCAACGTTTCTTTTTAGAACCCCAAGCCCATCTCGGAGGAGATCACACTGATTTCAGAGCAGCTACATATTATATGCCTTATTACAAGACATTATAAAGCCTCATGCATGCTTATACCACCTAATACCAATATTCCTATTCAGAACCCCAAGCCTAACTCGGAGGAGATCATGCTGATCTCAGAGCAGCTGTCTATGGAGAAGGAGGTGGTGCGGGTGTGGTTCTGTAACCGCAGACAGAAGCAGAAGAGGATCTACTGCCCCGTGTCCACCTCACCAATGAAATCACACAACTTCAACTCCAGAATGGTTAGCCTTAAATCTCTCAGTTATAACGTTTTGGGTTAAATTCCGCATGTTTCTTCCTGATGGTGAAATGGCCAGCTCTAAATACGTACAGTAGCTCTCTATTTTCAAGTCAGATTGAAAGTATATTTTCAAATGTTCATTGTTATGATAAGAGTTGTGTAATGAAAGAGTAGTGTGATAGTAATGCATAGTTACGCTACAACACATTTTCAGTACATTGTCTTGTGTTTTGTCTCACCAGCCATCATGTAACTGTTGTTTCAGGCATCCACGTCCAGATCATACAGCCCTCCTGCTTCAGGAGGCAAGTGTAACCATATGTACTTGATAATCTGTATTTAAGACTACTCCACATAGTCTGTAGTACTTAAAACCTGTATTTAAGACTACTCCATATAGTCTGTAGTACTTAAGATCTGTATTTAAGACTATTTCACATAGTCTGTAGTACTTAAGATCTGTATTTAAGACTACTTCTTATAGTCTGTAGTACTTAAGACCTGTATTTAAGAAAAAGTAAATGGCATAGAGACATTTTCTGTGAAATCGACACAGTGTGAGAAATCAAACCTATAAAACCTTCCTCCATATGAAACTCACTGTATGAAGTTTCAAGCTTTCTTGTGAAATCAGTGTGCATGTTAAATTGAGTGTATTCTTCTGTGCTCTAGTGTCATCGAGTTCCTCTCCCAATAGTCCTAGTCGTGGGCCTTCGCCTGGAACACTCCGGTCTGGCTCCGCTACTCTGACCTCTCAGGTCAACCAGTCCTTCAGCTCACCAGGGTAAGGGACACTTGCTCACCACAGCCAAGGACATGTGAACAGTGTCTATATCCCAAATGGCACCACATTACCTATATAGTGCACTACTTTTCACACGAGCCCTATGGGCCCTGGACAAAAGTAGTGCACTACATGGGGAATAGGGTGCCATTTGGGAGATACACAAAAGATTAGTCTAACACTGTATTGGCAACATGGTATTGTACAGATGAGAGATGAACCTGTTATCTTTGCGTTACAGGTCGTGGTATCGCACATGGAACCCTACGTCCTATCACCACTGAGAAAGCCTGCCTGTTGTGGAAGAGAACTAAAACTATGATGTCAATGAATGGAAACAGAAATAGATACAAACCAGCAGACACACGTGAAGACCTTTTAAAATTCTATTGAGAAACTCTATGCATTTGGAATCAAATGTGAAATGTCATAATCAATATTTATAGCATCAGTTTAGGGCACCTCTGAGGTCATATGCAGCACAAACTGAATTTGAGCCTACATTATCTATAAGAGTAAAACTATTGGAAGCAAAAAATAATAATAGAAACATCAGAGTCAGGGACGGATTCTGTTAAACCTGCCGTTAGAATATGTTGACGCAGCAACTGTTAAACTACTGCCCACGCACAAGTGGCTTACTCAGAAAACTGGATCAATATGACCTAAAATGGGTCTACCTGGTATTTTACAGTAAAATCCAAATCATTGCTAATTTAATTTGACCACCAGAAAATAAGATACAGTATGTCTGTATGCCACTATGTAGCCTATGCAGCTGTATGAGTTGGATTGAATTTAACTGCCCATGTATGTTTACAGTGCGGTTAATTTGGCCATTTACTTTGATATTCATCAGGAGTTCAGGTGTGAGAATAAATGTGCGAAGGTGTATATATTAAAATGCCATACAGCAATCTAAATAATGATGTTGCCTACTGTTTGTATTTTTATACAGTTGAAGTCGGAAGTTTACATACACATAAGCCAAATACATTTAAACTCAGATTTTCACAATTCCTGACATTTAATCCTAGTAAAAATGCCCTGTCTTAGGTCAGTTAGGATCACCACTTTATTTAAAGAATGTGAAATGTCAGAATGATTTATTTCAGCTTTTATTTCTTTCATCACATTCCCAGTGGGTCAAAAGTTTACATACACTCAGTTAGTATTTGGTAGCATTGCCTTTAAATTGTTTAACTTGGGTCAAACGTTTTGGGTAACCTTCCACAAGCTTCCCACAATAAGTTGGGTGAATTTTGGCCCATTCCTCCTGACAGAGCTGGTGTAACTGAGTCAGGTTTGTAGGCCTCCTTGCTCGCACACGCTTTTTCAGTTCTGTCCACAAATGTTCTATAGGATTGAGGTCAGGGCTTGGTGATGGCCACTCCAATACCTTGACTTCGTTGTCCTTAAGCCATTTTGCCACAACTTTGGAAGTATGCTTGGGGTCATTGTCCATTTGGAAGACCCATTTGCAACCAAGCTTTAACTTCCTGACTGATGTCTTGAGATGTTGCTTCAATATATCCACATAATTTTCCTGCCTCATGATGCCATCTATTTTGTGAAGTGCACCAGTCCCTCCTGCAGCAAAGCACCCTCACAACATGATGCTGCCACCCTCGTGCTTCACGGTTGGGATGGTGTTCTTCAGCTTGCAAGCCTCCCCCTTTTTCCTTCAAACATAACGACGGTCATTATGGCCAAACAGTTCTATTTTTGTTTCATCAGACCAGAGGACATTCCTCCAAAAAGTACGATCTTTGTCCCCATGTGCAGTTGCAAACCGTAGTCTGGCTTTTTAATGGTGGTTTTGGAGCAGTAGCTATGTCGATATAGGACTCATTTTACTGTGGATATAGATCGTTTTGTACCTGTTTCCTCCAGCATCTTCACAAGGTCCTTTGCTGTTGTTCTGGGATTGATTTGCACTTTTCGCACCAAAGTACATTCATCTCTAGGAGACAGAACACGGTATGATGGCTGCGTGGTCCCATGGTGTTTCTACTTGCGTACTATTGTTTGTACAGATGAACGTGGTACCTTCAGGAGTTTGGAAATTGCTCCCAAGGATGAACCAGACTTGCCGAGGTCTACAATTTTTTTCCTGAGGTCTTGGCTGATTTCTTTTGATTTTCCCATGATGTCAAGCAAAGAGGCACTGAGTTTGAAGGTAGGCCTTGAAATACATCCACAGGTACACCTCCAATTGACTCAAATGATGTCAATTAGCCTATCAGAAGCTTCTAAAGCCATGACATCATTTTCTGGAATTTTCCAAGCTGTTTTAAGGCACAGTCAACTTAGTGTATGTAAACTTCTGACACACTGGAATTGTGATACAGTGAATTATAAGTGAAATAATCTGTCTGTAAACAATTGTTGGAAAAATTATTTGTGTCATGCACAAAGTAGATGTCCTAACCGACTTGCAAAAACTATAGTTTGTTAACAAGACATTTGTGGAGTGGTTGAAAAACGAGTTTTAATGACTCCAACCTAAGTGTATGTAAACTTCCGACTTCAACTGTATATCATGTTTGCTTAAATATATTTAGGTTGTGAAATGAGTCGAAATGATAGAGGGAAAAGAGCTTTGGAAAAAATAATAAAGATTTTAAAATCAGCACTAGTATTTTTTAAGGAATGTTTCAGAAGCCTATCACGTTTTGCCATCTGCAATGTGTTTCAGTGTGATCTATCAATGGTTCAATGCATACATTGTTACATTTTGTTATTTTCATGAAACACACTTTGTTACATTGTAACAAGTTTTAGTGTAGTCTCTAGGGCATGGATGTATCGTTATGGGATCTATGCATGTTTTTTTTTTTTTATCTAGCAGATGGAGTAATTACCATTACTACTGTTGAGATGATAGCATGAAGACAAAGATGTAAGATGTCATTCACCTCAAATGACCTGGAGTACTTTGGGGTAATAACCAGAGACAACCTAGTCCTGACTGTCCTGCCACAGTCAGATTATGGTTAATCTGGATGCGGGATAAAGCTGCCTGTCTGCTTCTGTCTGCTTCACACACAGCTCTAAGTGTCATTAACTAACAGTCCCGAGGGAAAATGTGGTAGCCCGTCTATCGTCATGCCATTGAGCATGTCATACATGGAAACACCAGTTCCCTAGAATGTGTTATGATGCTGGTTAGACCCTGCACACTTGTGTCTCACTTTTAATTCCCAGGCTTGTAATGCCTGTCACCTAGAAATCCAGACAGAATTCAGCTCTGTTGCTAGTTTGTTACGCTCCACTACTAAAACATAGCGTGATTCAGTCTAGATTTTGAGGCTACCTGTCTTCCTAGGCAGTCTATATTCACTACAATGTCCTATATTTCACTACATTCTCATATCATCAAAGTTTCAGTCATAGAGACTGTTGCATGTAGTCTGTTGAGGAGACAGTAAATGCAGGACTGCATATCTCTTGCTTGTTCTACAGCCAGGGTAGCTGGAGGGAATCGACTAATCTCATAAGAGGCTAAAGCTGCTTGAGAACCAGGGGCAAGGGATGTAGACTAGCTAGGGGACAAATTTATTGTAGTAGGCTTGCTTGACGTTTTATTGCAGTGAAAAAGTTAACATGTGCTCCGTTTCAAATGTGCCAGGCCTTTTTGGAATGACTTTCGAGGCAGATCTGAAAGGTCATAGCAACACCAATGGAGGCTGAAGATGGCGGACATTTGTTGGAGTTGATATTTCAGATCTGAATACCAGGTTAGGATGCATCTGGAGAGTAGAAGATAAAGGTATGTAGGCTATAGTTGTATGCTAGCATTTCGGCTATGATCTTCTTGATTGTTACTAGCCTATTATTATTGCTACTAGGCCCAAGTATTACATTGTTTTGTTGTTTGACCGTATTCTTAAGAATGCCTAGGTTTTGGACCAAAAAAGTGTGACATATGGTACGTGTTTTGAAATGTCATAGCCTAAGCATTGAACTAATAAGCCTGTTCTCTGACTACAATTGACACCTTGTAGCCCTAGTTACTTAACAAAATGTAACAATGACTGTAAAATATGAACACTAAATATTTTAATTATGTGATATGAATATTATGTAGCGTAGGCTATTGGGGGATAAAACTAGAGCGGAGATTATACTAGTGTATGCCTAGATATTGCATTGCCTCTGTTTGACATAGTAATGTCAAGTTGACTCTGGTTTCCCCTGTACAGCGACAACAATGCTTCTTTTGGAGGTGTGCTGCTGCCTGATTGGCTGGATTTCACTCTACTTTGCATTCTGTTACCTGAATGGCCCGCGGGGCAAGGAGTGGAACTGCAGGCTGGTGACACTGACACATGGGATCCTCATAGTATGTCTTACTGCATACATTAGCTTCATCGATGGGCCCTGGCCTTTAACACATGCAGGTGAGGTTTGGATGTGTGTTACTGCAAAGCATGCAGGTGTGTTAATTTTAGATTTATTTCAGTATACATGGCAACTATTTGAATTGCAGCATGAGATTGACCTTGACTAATTGACCTTGTCCCGTTTGTGACCTCAGGTACAGAGAACACCCCGCTCCAGATCCTGGCCCTGGTGGTTAGTCTGGGCTACTTCCTATTCGACTTTGGTTGGTGCATCTGCGTCCGTACCGAGGGCCCTGTCATGCTGGCCCACCACACCATGAGCATCGCAGGCATCCTGTTGGCACTGTGCCTGGGCAAGTCGGCAGTGGAGACATGTGCCGTGATTTTCGGCAGCGAGATCACCAACCCCTTGCTGCAGGCCCGATGGTTCCTTCGGCAGGTGGGCCGCTACGACAGCCTGTGGGGTGACGCGGTGGACCTGCTCTTTATCCTGCTCTTTGCCCTGGTGCGTGTAGGCGTGGGTGGCATGATGCTCTACTGTGAGCTCATCTCTCCCCGGCCCAGCCTCATCATGAAGGGAGGGGGCCTGGCCATGTACACACTGGCCTGGGTCTTCATGGTGGACATTGCCAAGTTTGCCTGCAAGAAAAGCAGGACAAAGTACAAGAGGTGGCATGAGATGTGCAAGTTGGGAGAGGTGAATGGACACACAGGGAAGACTGAGTGAAGAGTGAGGTGACTGGGGTGGAGGTATTTGATCTGAGACACATTGAGCGACCGTCAGCTGCAGTCCCGACATTGTGTTTCAGGGATCACCTGCTGGGTGGTTGTGAGCGGTGGGCATCTAACCAGGTTCAATATGTAAATTATGGGATGGAGGTCTGAGATTGGCTCAGGGGTGTGAAACTATCAGATCCTTAGGGCTCTTTCCCCACACGAAAACAGAAGTGAAATGCAAATAAGTAGCCTGGGCAATGTGTTCCAATGCATATTTAACTACAAAATGTTTTTCAAATATTTTGGCAGTCAGTAACAGTCTCCCTGGTGTATATCAGCTTTTACCCTTGGTGGCTGAACTACAGTACAAGTTGGATGCTGCTCTGCGATATTGCGTCCGTCCACTTACTGATGGTGAACTGATGAGTTCGATGTCTGATGAACAATTGATCAACATTTGTACAAATGCAGCTCTACCTCATTTTGACATTAATTGTGGAACTCCCTCACAGGGAGTGTTTGACATCAGTGTTTGATGTCGGTGTCACTGAAGAGGTTTGAATACAAACTCTAGCACACATATTTTATTGTAATCTCATAGGAATGCTAAAAGAAGGGAAAATCTAGTCTACCTCAGTGAAGTTAGTTAATACCTTGTCAATGTGTTTAAGTTATGACAAATTACATATTTCCCATTTCAAACTAGTTCTAATTTAAACTGACAAACAAATCAAGCTATTATCAGACTTGGTATTCAATATGGTTTAATGGACCATGTTGTTGTGCTTGAACTAGATTTTTGTGTGTGCAGCTTAAAGTTAAAAAGTTGATCCTTGCATCACAGTTTACATGGAATGTTACTGATTGTTCAGAAACCTTGATCAGTAACCAAAACTAAGCTGTACTTCGATCATATGCTGGTATGGTCAATATTGTACAATATTTAAAGTGTGACTGCCGAGGCAAGTCTCACTAATATACTGCTATTGCAACTATTTTTTAATTGGTGCTGCAATACATTATATGTCCTCTGTGTGACAGTATACGCTAATGTTATGTTTCCAAGAGCGTCATGAGAAAGTGTGCCCCCAAGATTGAAATAGCACTGATGGAAGTTCCTCTACACTACAGTAGGCCCTTACCTATCAGTGTCAGATGATGCAAGTGAAGTGGTCAAGTGTTCACTCCTTGAATACTGTTATTGTTTGTCTGCAGGTACATTTTCTATATTAAACACAATGATTTAGGGAATCTCTTTTTGTACAGATTATTCTATTGATAATGATATTTGGAAGTATCAATGGAGGTATTAGGCCTATTTTGGCATCAAAACCTACAATAACCAATTGCATTTGATGCACCACCTTGGTTATTTTATGACTAAATAATGAATAAGACTGTAACAACCAATAACTAATCCTGATTGATTTTAATTTGTGATGAGATAATTGATGTTATTATAGTATGTTATGCAGCCGGATAAAGTGCTTTAAGCAGGTAAGCCTAGGCTATACCATGACTAATTACCAAGTGCTTAGATTGTCCATGCTATGGGCTAAAGATGTGGAAAGTCTGATACATTACCAGACATAAAATCCTCTGCTCATGGATGAGGGAGACAAAGAAGGGAATACCATTAGTTATTTTCAGTGTATAGAATACACCACAAAACAGACTGTCATGCAGAATATATGATGCTATAAATGATTAACAAAGGATTTTGTGCTCAAATTATGGCTGTAGCCTAAAGCGCTTCAGACTTGAGTAATTTAGGCCTAATACTTATATAGCCTATGGTATCTATCTATATATATACACCGTTGAAGTCGGAAGTTTACATACAACGTAGCCAAATACATTTCAACTCAGATTTTCACACTTCCTGACATTTAATACTAGTAAAAATTCCGTGTCTTAGGTCAGTTAGGATCACCACTTTATTTAAAGAATGTGAAATGTCAGAATAATAGTAGAGAGAACTATTTATTTCAGCTTTTATTTATTTCATCACATTCCCAGTGGATCAGACGTTCACATACACTCAATTAGTATTTGGTAGCATTGCCTTTAAATTGTTTAACTTGGGTCAAATGTTTTGAGTAACATTCCACAAGCTTCCCACAATAAGTTGGGTGAATTTTGGCCCATTCCTCCTGACAGAGCTGGTGTAACTGAGTCAGGTTTGTAGGCCTCCTTGCTCGCACACACTTTTTCAGTTCTGTCCACAAATGTTCTATAGGATTGAGGTCAGGGCTTTGTGATGGCCACTCCAATACCTTGACTTTGTTGTCCTTAAGCCATTTTGCCACAACTTTGGAAGTATGCTTGGGGTCATTGTCCATTTGGAAGACCCATTTGCAACCAAACTTTAACTTCCTGACTGATGTCTTGAGATGTTGCTTCAATATATCCACATAATTTTCCTGCCTCATGATGCCATCTATTTTGTGAAGTGCACCAGTCCCTCCTACAGCAAAGCACCCCCACAACATGATGCTGCCACCCCCGTGCTTCACGGTTGGTATGGTGTTCTTCAGCTTGCAAGCTTCCCCCTTTTTCCTCCAAACATAACGACGGTCATTATGGCCAAACAGTTCTATTTTTGTTTCATCAGACCAGAGGACATTTCTCCAAAAAGTACGATCTTTGTCCCCACGTGCAGTTGCAAACCGTAGTCTGGCTTTTTTATGGCGGTTTTGGAGCAGTGGCTTCTTCCTTGCTGAGCGGCCTTTCATGTTATGTCGATATAGGACTCATTTTACTGTGGATATAGATACTTTGTACCTGTTTCCTCCAGCATCTTCACAAGGTCCTTTGCTGTTGTTCTGGGATTGATTTGCACTTTTCGCACCAAAGTACATTCATCTCTAGGAGACAGAACACGGTATGATGGCTGCGTGGTCCCATGGTGTTTCTACTTGCGTACTATTGTTTGTACAGATGAACGTGGTACCTTCAGGAGTTTGGAAATTGCTCCCAAGGATGAACCAGACTTGCCGAGGTCTACAATTTTTTTCCTGAGGTCTTGGCTGATTTCTTTTGATTTTCCCATGATGTCAAGCAAAGAGGCACTGAGTTTGAAGGTAGGCCTTGAAATACATCCACAGGTACACCTCCAATTGACTCAAATGATGTCAATTAGCCTATCAGAAGCTTCTAAAGCCATGACATAATTTTGGGGAATTTTCCAAGCTGTTTAAAGGCACAGTCAACTGAGTGTATGTTAACTTCTGACACACTAGAATTGTGATACAGTGAATTATAAGTGAAATAATCTGTCTGTAAACAATTGTTGGAAAAATTACTTGTGTCATGCACAAAGTAGATGTCCTAACCGACTTGCAAAAACTATAGTTTGTTAACAAGACATTTGTGGAGTGGTTGAAAAACGAGTTTGAAATGACTCCAACCTAAGTGCTTGTAAACTTCCGACTTCAACTGTATATATACAGTTAATATAATATAATACTTGTAGCTGAAGGAAAATGTTGTGCTCTGATTTATTTAATTTATCCGTTGGAATCATGTGCGATAAATTGGCCATCTACTGGTCTGTATTTTAGCATTTTCTTTAGAATCATGACGATCCCATTTGCTGGCCAGCCAAATTAGCGGCTGACAGCGTTTTGAAAGTTCTATTCCGAAAATGTACTCTGTCGTTTGGGTTTCAATGCATGTAATTTCATGAAAAGTAGTCAAATAGGAACTAGGCTAAAGAAAACGGAATTTGTCGAGATCCGTGTGTTGCTTTCAAAAGTTGCTGTTACGAATGCTGTGTGCGAACAGAGGAAAGGAGCTTTTTTTTCCCCTTTTGAGGGGTGGGGGTGGGAAAGCGTTTCCTTTTTCCATCCGCACTACAGTACAGTAAAGAACGAGAGGCCTGTACGAAAGTGAAGATCACTCATGTAAATTAACGGGGGATTCGGAAAACCTTTAGAACGCGGCGTGGATCACTTTCATTGTTGTCAAAGTTGAGGAAATTATTCGGGGCATGAAGGACCAAATTCGTCTGGGATAACATTAGGGGCGAATTGGGAATGTTACCATGAAAACATTTCGGAAGGAAATATAAGGGACACTCGAGAGGAGCCAAGCTTCATTTGAGATAACTTAATTAAAGGAAAACTATGACCAGGAGTCTTCTCGACGATCAAGGACTAGTCTTGTCAAGATATTGTTCAAAGGAGTAACTTTGTGGAGTGGTATTTCTCATGGAAACAAATAGGTTGCCAGTCTGCTAATATTTTCCCGGTGGTCCATTGACAAAGACTATTGCTGACAGCGGCAGGCGATGCCCAGGCTACAATGTGTTCGCATTTAATGTTTCTCCTGAAGATATTGAGAGGTTAACTTTTTATTTTCTCGGAACATTTCACTATATTCAGTGTTATCAATGTAACTGCGTTATTTCATGCACGCCCCGGTAATGTTTTTAAAGAAGAACATGTTTATACTTACCTCTGATTTCTCTTTCTGGACACATTTTTTACATCAATAGCTGGAATAAACAAAATAAGCCAACGAATTCAAGTCTACACTGTGGAAAAGCCCATGTATATTTTCTTATTTTAATGGATTCAAACATTTTTTATCGTTGTGGAACGCTCTTGGACGGACATTGAAAAAGTCAAGACGTAGTCATTCTCCAAAATACAGAGGATGTCATTTTGGTAAAAATGCTAGTTGGATAAAAAAGCCTACTCGGGGAAAAACACATAACGGAAGCCCAATGAGCGGCATACAGTCAACACTCCCTGAAAGGTAAATCATATCTAATAACCACGATGTAAGAATGGTAGCTCAACTCCTATACGGGCGTCGCAATCAATGTCATTTCACTTTTGCAGTTGTATTTGTCCCTCCCTTCCCAAGGCTATGTATTGGTATTTTAATGTGGCCAGCAGTATATTGTCATGTAACCTAGCTATGCACAAAATGTGATCTGGCCATGTCGTGTTTTCAGACCAGAGGTGTACTACAAAGCAGGATCAACGAGTGAGCCAGCTAACTTTGATAAATAAAATACAATTGAATTTCTGGTTAATTAAGAAAGCTAAACCTAGATATGTGTTTTTGGTTGTTGAATCAATTAGACCATGTCCATTTAATGCTCATCTTCTTAAACAATACATAGTTATTTCAGAATGTTCTGGGAAGCTAGCTGGCTAAGTCATAGCCCATTCATAGATGCGAACTACCTTCTGTGTTAAAACTGGTTAAAATAGTGTACAGTAAGTTTATATTTTTCATTTGTGAAATCAATTTTGATGTGATATGAAAGTATAGGGCTTTTTTTATGTTTCTAGAACCCTACCGAAATTGAGAATTGATTCACGTTTAGATGGCTGTTTTGGTTGCGAGAGACAATTCGCCTTTAAACAGAGCATGTAAGGTCCTTGGACTACAAGGAGTGACGTTAGTCTCCTTTAGTCCATTATTGGGCAAGCTAAGTCATTGATCTTGCTTTGTAGTATACCCCTCGGGACCAAATAATTTGTTGTTTGTTATCAAACCCCTCTTTTCTCCTTTCTAATGTGATTAGATTAGTCTGATTTTCTCCATAAGTAATACGATATACTCCGTGTGGGGCATCTCCTATTCAAGTATTGCTGCCTTAGTACCAGGAACACTATTGCATGTCTTGTTAATCCTAGAAATGTCATATACCAAATATGATATGAGTATTCTATGTGCTGTCCTCCAGTGAAAGTGGATAGCAAAGCACAGGGATTTGAGTGGCGACAGTAGCCTGTGCAATTTTTATTTTTTATTTTACTTAACTAGGCAAGTCAGTTAAGAACAAATTCTTATTTTCAATGACGGCCTAGGAACAGTGGGTTAACTGCCTTGTTCAGGGGCAGAACTACAGATGTTTACCTTGTCAGCTCTGGGATTAGACCTTGCAACCTTCCAGTTACTAGTCCAACGCACTAACCACTAGGCTACCTGCCTCTAACCACTAGGCTACCTGCCTCTAACCACTAGGGTACCTGCCTCTAACCACTAGGCTACCTGCCTCTAACCACTAGGCTACCTGCCTCTAACCACTAGGCTACCTGCCTCTAACCACTAGGCTACCTGCCACCCCATGGATGAAGAGGACTTCCTTTGCCTTTGGATAACCTGATAACCTGGAATCTGTGCCCAACTCAGTTTGGTGTGGGTGTGTAAAGATTGCTATGTAGTATCACTGGTTTCACAGGGACTTAAAACTGGCTTTGGGAGGTTGGGAACCAGCTGAATTATCCATGTTGAGTCTTGTACTGGAGTGTATTCAACATTAAGTTACCTGTTTATTGAGAAGGGTGGGGGAGAGGACATTAACAGGTGCTACTGTGGCAAGAGCTCAAAACCAAACCAGAAAACTAAAAAAAAATATATATTTTATTGTCACATACAGGTGCAGTGAAATGTGTTGTTTTACAGGGTCAGACATTGTAGTATAGCGCCCTTGGAGCAAATTAGGGTTAAGTGCTTTGGTCAAGGGCTCATTGACAGATTTTTCACCATGTCGACTCGGGTACTCAAACAAACGACCTTTCGGTTACTGACCCAATGCTCCAACTGCTAGTCTACCTGACCCAATGCTCCAACTGCTAGTCTACCTGACCCAATGCTCCAACTGCTAGTCTACCTGACCCAATGCTCCAACTGCTAGTCTACCTGACCCAATGCTCCAACTGCTAGTCTACCTGACCCAATGCTCCAACTGCTAGGCTACCAATACAATACAGAAACTACAATACAATACAGATACTACACTCTTATCATGTGGAATAAAGAGTCATGCAGCTCTGTCTAATATATTCCTATTTGAAACATGAATAGTCTGCCCCATCGAATAAACCCACCAACATATCTGAACAACAACAAAACATGCTATAGGAGAGTAGACAGCCATGCCTCCTTTGCTCTTGACATCGTATTTGTGTCGTGACAAGGAATTTTGGAATGGAATAGATTCCATATAAAGTCTTCTATCAGAACTGTTGTACATTTTTTCCATTGGTGCCAGTCTCGAATGCTTCGGCTGGCCTTCCTTTCATTGCACTTTCCTAGCCTAAATGTCAGGGAATGGAAAATACATTTCTTTCAGCAGTTTTGTTTCCAGCACATTCACAGTACTTCAGTACTTCACAGTACTTCATGTACCATCTTGACACTCCACTGTCTCTGCACTCTTCTAAGGAAAGACAAAAGCTAGAGGCACTCATGATTGGACTCAAAAGTCAAATAGTGTTTTGATGTCTTTAACCTCTATAATCTGTATGCAGATAACAAGATTAAGCTATTATATTTTTGCACAGTTGTTGTGCAACCACTGCCTCCTTCACATTGTTTTGCTTGCATCTGATGTTTTTGTATCACCAAGCCAACCCCATTTTTATTTCCAGGACTGTAGCTTCTGGTTTCATGATCATGTCATGCGGCTTTCCAGAGGTCAAGGTACTCAGGCTTGCAAAACTTCCAGAATGTTCAGTAATTTAGGTAATTAATGCTGAAATCCTCATATTAAACACCAATGGTATTCCCTAAGTTTATGGTTTATATTTAGGATCATGTTTTACAGCTTTGGTATTCTATTTTTTTATAGAATATATATATATATTACATGTGAAAATGCCATGTCCCAGGCCCCAAGAACCTGATTCAAGCTGATTTGCTAATTTAAAAAATATGGGCTATTCTGTGGGAAAGTCACCGGAGCATGAAAATCTTAAGTTTACTATACTACATTTGAGAAACATTTCAGATGATAACAAATCTTTTATGATACTGTAGCTTTTGTTCAAGAAATCTTTAAGTTATGAATGTCAATTTCAGACTGTGACATCAATAACAGTAGTTTTTCCTCCCTAAAGTAATAATGGGAATGAATCTTTTTGAAATGATAATTTGTGTGTTCAGCCAAGCCTTCCTTCGAAATGGCTAACCATGTTTTGACCTAAGACAAACTCAGACTTTTGCTAATATGTTCAGTCTTCTCAAAAAGCTTATCCATTTCATGTAACATCCATAGCACCTCTTATTTGCTATATTTCTCCAACATGCTAATATTTATAAGTCCGCTTTTTTGGATATACACTCCCCCCAAGGGGTACAAAAGACACACACATCAAAGTTTCATTTATATTTTGTTTGTCCATTCTATGAGACAAGTTGTGATTTTGCGTGCAAATGTAACATCTATAACACTGGAATCGCCCAAATGCATTGACCTTTACTAGAGGAATATTATCAACATTCTAAACGATCCAACCATGCCCCCTACAAAATGCTGTGGGTTATGCACATTTTCAGTGGTTTGCCTATAGCCAAAAGCCCTTTGTGTTGTCAGTGGCGCCGGTATATCCTACCTCTGGTGCCCACCTGCATAAAGGCACGCTAGTGGGTGGAGTTCCTTTATAGTGCCCAGGCAGATGAGTTCCTCCACCTCCCAGCACAACCCTGCATTAAGCAGGGACTCTTGCAGGCTCCCAGGAAAACATGCACTACCCAGGGCCGGATACAGCCATGAGGTGATAGGCCAAGCCAGGAAGCAGGGTCATCATGATCATCATCTCCTCTGTATGCTTAGCCCATCGCCTCTGCTTAAGGAGAGAGCACCAGCACAGTGGAGCAGCTCCGCTCTGACTTTGTTGGAGTCCCTCCCTATTATTGTGAAGTGTTTACTTCTTTGGGCCCCTTTTAGTTGCCGTCCTAGACTGCTATTTCTCCAGAGGGTCCACAACAAGGAGCATGAGCGTTTTATTTCCAATTCATTTTGGTTGAAAGCAGCAAATCAAACATGTAGGTTAGTGAAGATTCAAATATGGTTTCGGACAGCACGTAAGTGATACAGCAATTCAACTGAATTTCCCACACCCTGCATGCAACGCACTAAGTCTTATTTTAGGTCTAGAGATCCTCACTGTATTTGACAGACGGATCTTTTAATTAAGATATTGATCACACTAACACAGACCAAATGGATTGCCCTTTGTCAGTTGAATATCGGAGCACTATTGACATGTATAGTTTGTTTCATTGCCAGAAAACCTGTTATGGTTGTATGTCTTTGACTGACTGCCACAGAGGGCCAGGGTGTTCAGGCCCTGTTGGAAGTATCATGCTTGAATGACTGATGAAGGCTGGGACATGCGACTGGCTCTCTTTGCTCTTTGTCACAGAGTTTAGCTGATCTGGGTATTTTCACCCCCCACCCGCCCTCACGGGAAGTGGTGACATCACTGATAAACAATGTCTGTCAGCCCGGCCAGGCCACCAGCCCTTCTTGACAGAGCCGCTGGCCAGAGCGGTGCAGAATGGGAATGAGCTGAGCCTCCCTGTCATTCTACGCCCTTGACAAATTACAGCATCAAGGGCCCTGTTTGTTTGAGCAGAGGTTCTGTTACAATGTTTTGACTATGTTAGAACATGTTTGGTTCTGTTACATTGTTTTACTATGTTAGAACATGTTCGGTTCTGTGACAGTGTTATGACTATGTTACAACATGTTTGTTCTGAATGTAATTTAGTCATGTCTACTTTTCTTTAATCATGCAAAGTTGCTGCTGAGTTCAGTTGAATTGACCAGTTATGTTTATCTCACTCTTATGAGTAATGATCACTTTTTAGGTCATATGAATGACTGTCTAGGGATACCAATATCTTAACATCTGTAGTATATTCCTACACATGGAGGAAGTCAGACAGATGTAGACAGACTTGCCTAGTTAAATAAAGGTAAAATAAAAAAATTTAATAGTGGTTGCACAAGTTGAAATATATCAACACAGTGACCAATAATACCCCACAATTAAGTGGTAGCTTTATGTTTTAGCTGATTATAGAGAAATCATATACAGTAGCGGTGCGTGGGTAAAATCACTGGGGACCCCCCCAACCTATGTGTTGTGATAATTGCGTGGTTTGCTCTATAACCTGTTAACTCGTATGCCTTGCGACTGTGATATATAGGCCTAAAGGCCGAGACAAGAAGAAGACAGTGGCAGAATAAATTCAACCACACATTTGTTTTATCAGAAAACCAGATAACAACCTCTGTCCAGTGAAGTCCACAAAGAATATTGCATGTACAGTGACAGACAGTTACATGACCTACAGCATGGTCAAGCAAGTTAATGTTTCCAACACTTTCGGACCACTAAACAACTATTGATTTAGAACCACAGAGTTACTGCAAGTCTCAAAGAAAACAGGAGCTGCCTTCACTATTCCAGCACCATTTCAACTTCAACATTTCAACATCATCAAATCACCTTTGCTTAGTCTAATACAGTGACAACTAAATGATACCAAAAACAATTTAGTGCAATCCATGTAAACTAAATATGATGTGGCTCTCCATTGTTCTGATTTCTGTGTGTGTGTGCTTGTACGTTCGTGCAAGTAGAAAAATGTTGACTCACTGTACTTGTAGAGAAACGGCAATGCCATCCTCCTCTCTTTCATGTTGACGATCACTCTGTCATACAGTACACACTTATATTTTTGTTGTCATAGGCTACCTGACTAAAATGCTTGCTCGCTAGCCTAACTTCCATTCATGTGTAACATTAGCTCGTTAGCATTATCCTTCTACATCTAGCTACATATTGAACTTCCATCCTCTCAGGCTAGGGGCGGCTAGCTAGCCACCGGAGGACAACAACATAACGATATGCAACGATTCAAGTTTTACTGTCAATGACGTATGCTCTCAATGGGATTTGATGGGAGTGACACCAAATCAAAGCTGGCTACACTTTACACATTGTTTTGGTGTGCCAGGACCATTCACTGTTGAGCTTGCTCAGTTTAGCTCATCTCTGATTGGCAAATACTTTATACTTTTTTTGTCAAGGGAGGCCAGATGCTCGCTGGTTTCCCTTGCCTTCAATGCTATGGGCGGCAACAATGTCATACTCGTTTAGACCAGACAGCTTCAGATAGATGGCCTACACGTAGAGACAGAGGGGCGCTGTTTTGCTCGCTCGGATGCTTTCCCCTCTGAGATACATTCAGCCTCTTGCGAATTGGAAGGAAAATTATGAAACACAGAGAGACAAAAATACATTTAATCATGAATAAATAAAATATTGTAACTATTCACCCCCCCCCCCCCCCCCCCAAAGTCAATACATTCAGCTCCTTCAAGTTGGATGGGTTCCGCTGGTGTACAGCAATCTTTAAGTCATACCACAGATTCTCAATTGGATTGAGGTCTGGGCTTTGACTAGGCCATTCCAAGACATTTAAATGGTTCCCCTTAAACCACTCAATTGTTGCTTTAGCAGTATACTTAGGGTCATTGTCCTGATGGAAGGTGAACCTCCATCCCAGTCTCAAATCTCTGGAAGACAAACAGGTTTCCCTCAAGAATTTCCCTGTATTTAGCGCCATCCATCATTCCTTCAATTTTGACCAGTTTCCCAGTCCCTGCCGATGGAAAAACATCGGTGTTCTCGGGATGATGAGAGGTGTTGGGTTTGCGCCAGACATAGCTTTAGTCTCATTTTAGTCTCATCTGACCAGAGTACCTTCTTCCATATGTTTGGGGAGTCTCCTACATGCCTTTTAGTGAACACCAAACGTCTTTGCTTATCTTGTTCTTTAAGCAATGTTTTTTTTTCTGGTCACTCTTCCATAAAGCCCAGCTCTGTGGAGTGTACGGTTTAAAGTGGTCCTATGGACAGATACTCCAATCTCCGCTGTGGGGCTTTGCAGCTCCTTCAGGGTTATCTTTGGTCTCTTTGTTGCCTCTCTGATTAATGCCCTCCTTGCCTGGTCCATGAGTTTTGGTGGTCGACCCTCTCTTGACAGGTTTGTTGTTGTGCCATATTCTTTCCATTTTTTAATAACGGATTTAATGGCGCTCCGTGGGATGTTCAAAGTTTAGAATATTTTTTTATAACCCAACCCTGATCTGTACTTCTCCACAACTTTGTCCCTGACCTGTTTGGAGAGCTCCTTCGTCTTCATAGTGCTGCTTACTTGATGGTGCCCCTTGCTTAGTGGTGTTGCAGACTCTGGGGCCTTTTAGAACAGGTGTATATATACTGAGATCATGTGACAGATCATGTGACACTTAGATTGCACACAGGTGGACTTTATTTAACTAATTATGTGACTTCTGAAGGTAATTGGTCGCACCAGATTTTATTTAGGGGCCTCATAGCAAAGGGTGTGAATAAATACGCACGCACCACTTTTCTTCTTATTATTTTTATTTTGTTAACTTCTTACGGCTGAAATCCCGTTAACGGGATCGATATGACAACAGCCAGTGAAAGTGCAGGGCGCCAAATTCAAACAACAGAAATCTCATAATTAAAATTCCTCAAACATACAAGTATTATACACAATTTTAAAGATAAACTTGTTGTTAATCCCAACACAGTGTCCGATTTCAAAAAGGCTTTACGACAAAAGCATACCATGCGATTATGTTAGGTCAGCACCTAGTCACAGAAAAACACAGCCATTTTTCCAGCCAAACAGAGGAGTCACAAAAAGCAGAAATAGAGATAAAATTAATCACTAACCTTTGATCTTCATCAGATGATTTCATGTTACACAATACATGTATGTTTTGTTCGATAAAGTTCATATTTATATCCAAAACTCTCAGTTTACATTGGAGCGTTATGTTCAGTAATGTTTTGCTTCCAAAACATCCGGTGATTTTGCAGAGAGCCACATCAATTTACAGAAATACTCACAATAAACATTGATAAAAGATACAAGTGTTATGCATGGAATTATAGATAAACTTCTCCTTAATGCAACCACTGTGTCAGATTTCAAAAAAGCTTTACGGAAAAAGCACACCATGCAATAATCTGAGTACAGCGCTCAGAGACCAAAACAAGATACCAATACAGATACCCGCCATGTTGTGGAGTCAACAGAAGTCAGAAATAGCATTATAAATATTCACTTACCTTTGATGATCTTCATCAGAATGCAATAAGTGTTTGTTTTGTTCGATAAAGTATATTGGATAGGCAAAGACTTGAAAACCTACAAACCTCAGATTTCCCACTTCCTGGTTGGATTTTTTCTCAGGTCTTTGCCTGTCATATGAGTTCTGTTATACTCACAGACATCATTCAAACAGTTTTAGAAACTTCAGAGTGTTTTCTATCCAAATCTACTAATACTATGCATATCTTAGCTTCTGGGCCTGAGTAGCAGGCAGTATACTCTGGGCACCTTATTCATCCAAGCTACTCAATACTGCCCCCCAGCCATAAGAAGTTTTAAACAATCTTTTTTTTTTCACTACACCAACATGGACTATTTTGTGTATGTCCATTACATGAAATCCAAATAAAAATCTATTTAAATTACAGGTTGTAATGCAACAAAATAGGAAAAATGCCCATTACATGAAATCCAAATAAAAATCTATTTAAATTACAGGTTGTAATGCAACAAAATAGGAAAAATGCCAAGGGAGATGAATACTTTTGCAAGGCACTGTATATCATAGAAATCTTCAAACACTGGACAGTTACTTTAAGAAAGTCAAAGCTTATTAAGCTAATAAGAAGAGTAGTTCAATCCAGTCATTTTGTTGATGTGGCCATGTGTCAATGCTTCTACAGCACCAAAACATTAAGTAGATCTCACAAAACCTTGCATGCCTTGTCAGGCAGTGAGCACCCTCGGAAGCATCCGGTTTTCAGGGGAAATGGAAAGAGAGCCTGTGACACGACTACCGCTTTTGGACGTTAACAAGTCGACACTCCATCTTAACTCCTCCTCCACATTTACTAGATTGGTTGAACAGTGCAGAAGAGAACCCCCCTACATTTGTATTTTTTTCTTGTCAGGACCAGAAAGAAAGAAACGCCGCTCAGGCTACGTTAGGTTAGGCTGTTAATAAAGGGGATCCCTTTTCCAACCAAGGGTCACAGTCCATTTTACTCTGAGGCGATAGTCAGAAATTGGTTCATTTTAAGCTTTGCACGATTACTATCGCTACACTTTTCAACTGCCACTCTGTTACATCATTGAGGTCCATAAAGATAGCAGTCGTGTGCTGGCTGAGCGAAGCTCTTCTTCAACACTGGCTTTACTCTGTTTGGTCAGCTGACAATCACCAGCTTTAGTCTGCATGTTTCAATGTGCTCATTGGCAGAGGTTTAGTGGGTGAACCTACAGAAAAAGCACTGATAGCCTACATCTCACCACTACAATCACTGCTTTGCTGTATGGGCTCTTCTTATTAATGAAATCAATGAATTGCCTGTTTAGTGTGTGTCTGTATGGATCACAAAGGCTGTGTTTACACAGCCACCCTAAAAACCCAAATCTGTTTTTCTTTCTATTTTCAATCTTTTTTTCTGATTGTCCACACTCAGTTTTACATGTGACCCATATCAGATTTGCACATTCACATTGATGTAGCCTCTGAAGTAGCACACAGATGCAATGCTCAATTCCTGTCACTGTTTTTTTTTTCCATTTTGGGCTGTCATGTTAACAGCAGGTCATGTGCAAGAAAATCAGAGCGTCCAGACAGAGGTCACATAGGATCAGGTTTGTATCAGGATTCAGATCCACATATGGATGTGGTATAAATCTGACATCAAAAGATCAGATTCAATGTGTTTTTTTGCTGTTTACACATTAGGGAAAATATCCGTTGGATATCAGATATGCAAATTATCGGCAAAGATCTGAATTGGGCTTCCTGTGTAAATGCAGCCTTAGACCTGTCAACTTTGACTGACATACCGACTTCCGTTGCTGTACTACACCTATCAGGCTAGCACTTACGCTGGCACACTAGCTATTTTCATTAGTGTTTGTTTGATTGTACCCATTGATTCTTGAAGAACTTAGAAATGCCTCGTGCTTAGTTCAGTTGTCGTACCCCATCAAAACCCAAAATATAAGTTGTTTCACTCCATTGTTTGTAAACAAAGTAAATGTAAACAAACACTATATAGCCTCAAAACATGGCGAAACTACAATTTTTATGTCAAGGATGGTCAGTCCTTGCATCCATAGCTCTATCTATGAATTTGAGAGTGGTTACATTTCTCCAGCCCTATCCCTCAGCTTTTTACCGAAAAAGTGTAGACACTTGTTTTTTCAAGTGTCTACACGAACAGCTACAACCTGAAGTAATTATGTCCTTAGGTTATTGTTTGCCCTATGAGTATCGTGACCAGCTGTCTCTCCCTCTCTTTCTCCTTCTCTCTCTTTTCACCCTTCACTTTCCTCTACTTTCAGCATGTCTTGGCTTGAACTACAGACAGCTTTTTCCAGATGAGAACCACACCCAATGGAGTCAGGGATTGAATAACCAGGTAGTCCATTTGGACTGATATAGGCACTGCCAAGGTCTTTTCCACATAACTCAAGCAGTATTATGCAGAGATAGACAGTCATCAACTTCATGGAGCTGGATGCTTTACGTCAAGCAGAGCTAGTCAAACATGACTTTCATCGACATTCAGTTTCTTAATTTTATTTATGTCTGTTTACATTGCTGCAGTTGCTCGTCCAGTTTCCGTGTGCCTCAAATTTCCCTGACCACAGCTGAATTTGTCCTCAAGCCAGAGGCCAGGCTTTATCTAGGAAGAGTCTAGGAAAAAATGTAAATATCTAGTTGCTATGGGACTAAGAAACGTTGGCTCCACGGAACAGAGAGTGACAAGATGTTATGGCTTTCTGAGCAGTGTCAACTCAGGGATTGTTGGGGTCTGTGCTGATACCTTGGCAGTGGCACAGGCCCTTCTCGACATGCCTTCCAATTGCTCTAAATCCCTACCAAGCAATCTCTCACTCACTCACTCACACTCACACACACACACACACACACACACACACACACTTTTTTCATACAACTCTGCCCAGCTGTTTCTACACTCTGCTGTCCAGTTGCCACATGTGATGCAGCAGCAAGTCACATGGCTCTCAGAGAACATTATACTTCTGTTGTTACTTTTCATCATGTCTGTGGTATTTTGTGACGACAGTCACTTTACTCTCTTGATGCTTTTGGTTATTGCCACTGCTTCAGAATTCAGTACATTAGCTTATTAAAGTAGAAGGGACTTGGCCACAGAGTATCAAAACTGCTTATGGAACATGGTAAAGAAAGTATAATTGCGTCCACTTCCTATACTTGATTTTAGTTCCTTTTCTGTGGAGCCTCTGAAACAGCAGCGAAATGAGCATTATCTGTATACGTAATAAAAGGCTTTGAAGCAGTTTACCACCTTAGTGAAAGTAGCTAATAACGGAGCTAAAATCTAGCTACTTGATGTATAGTGGCAAGAAAAAGTATGTGAACCCTTTGGAAACTGATGAACATCAAGGCTTTTAGAGATACTTTTGTTTTGTAACCCTTTCCAGCTTTATGCAAGTCAACAATTCTTAATCTTAGGTCTTCTGAGATGTTCGAGGCAATCTTAGGTCTTCTCTTTTGTTCGAGGCATGGTTCACATCAGACAATGCTTCTTGTGATAGCAAACTCAAATTTTGTGAGTGTTTTTTTATAGGACAAGGCAGCTCTAACCAACATCTCCAATCTCGTCTTGTTGATTGGACTCCAGGTTAGCGGACTCCTGACTCCAATAAGCTTTTGGAGAAGTCGTTAGCCTAGGGGTTCATATACTTTTCCCAACATACACTGCAAATGTTTAAATTATGTATTCAATATAGACAAGAAAAATACAATAATTTGTGTGTTATTAGTTTAAGCAGACTGTGTTTGTCTATTGTTGTGACCTTGATGAAGATCAGATCAAATTTTATGACCAATTTATGCAAAAATCCAGGTATATTGTGACGCCCTGACCTTAGAGAGCCTTTTTATTTCTCTATTTGGTTAGGTCAGGGTGTGATTTGGGTGGGCATTCTAGTTTTCTATTTCTTTGTTGGCCGGGTATGTTTCCCAATCAGAGGCAGCTTTCTATCGTTGTCTCTGATTGGGAATCATACTTAGGCAGGCTGTTTTCCACCCTAGTTTGTGGGATCTTGTTTTTGCACTGTTGCTGTCTAGCCCTACAGAACTTTACGTTCATTTGATTTTTGTTGGTGTTCATTATTAAATATCATGAAAACTTTCCACGCTGCGCTTTGGTCTCATTCATTCTATGATGAACGTAACATATATTCCAAAGGGATCACATACTTTTTTCTTGCCACTGTATGTTGATGTAATAGGAGATAGAAACTTTGTGGACCAACAACATGCAAAAAGTCTCCAGTATTTGTGGGAGCCATGGAGCTGTGTGTGTGTGTGTGTGGGGCCTGCTTGGTGCTCAGTTCCCACAGGAAGTGGCAGAGGGAGAAAAAGAGAAAGAACCCTCTTGAAAAGGGAGGAACAGGCTCCTCTCTCTGTCTGTCTGTCCTCTCGCTTGGTGTGGTGTGTGTTTATGCGTGTGTGTGTGCGAGGAGCAGTGCAGTCCAGCACAGATCCTCGTGTCCCACACACGTGACGGAGCGCTCAACTTTCCCAGCTGCATCAGTCACCATGGAAACTAACAGTAATATTCGGCAGCTTTCCCATCCTCCCCCTCCCCCCTCTTCACTCCCTCCCTCTGCCAACAGTGAAGAGGGAGGAAAATGACTTCCTCAGGATAGCCTGACTGGCGACTCTCACAGTGACCCCCACCAGCCCACTGGTTGTCTACACTTATTGAGAATGCTCGCTATCACTTCCCAGGCCACTCATATCTAACTGACTGTTTTCTCACCACCGACTCCATTCACATATCTTTTACCTTGTTCTTGTTGTCTGTGGGTCCAGTTGTTTCCTCTAACAGAAAGTTGTCCCATTCTGTTATCTAGCCCTTAATTTAGCACAGGCTAGGTCCATTAGGTGCTTTAGGCACACTGTAGAACTTCGGTCCAACTTTTAACGGACTACAACTTTTGACGCTAAATGAATCCTTCATAAACTCCATAAAGGCTTATATAGATGTTTTAAACATCATTCATAAGTAAATGACATGCCATATAGTGTGTGGCAAAAGTGTTATGTCACATTTGGCAATGTACAGTGGGGAGAACAAGTATTTGATACACTGATGATTTTGCAGGTTTTCCTACTTACAAAGCATGTAGAGGTCTGTAATTTTTATCATAGGTACACTTCAACTGTGAGAGACAGAATCTAAAACAAAAATCCAGAAAATCACATTGTATGATTTTTAAGTAATTAATTTGCATATTATTGCATGACATAAGTATTTGATCACCTACCAATCAGTAAGAATTCCTGCTCTCACAGACCTGTTAGTTTTTCTTTAAGAAGCCCTCCTGTTCTCCACTCATTACCTGTATTAACTGCACCTGTTTGAACTCGTTACCTGTATAAAAGACACCTGTCCACACACTCAATCAAACAGACTCCAACCTCTCCACAATGGCCAAGACCAGAGAGCTGTGTAAGGACATCAGGGATAAAATTGTAGACCTGCACAAGGCTGGGATGGGCTACAGGACAATAGGCAAGCAGCTTGGTGAGAAGGCAACAACTGTTTGCGCAATTATTAGAAAATGGAAGAAGTTCAAGATGACGGTCAATCACCCTCGGTCTGGGGCTCCATGCAAGATCTCATCTCGTTGGGCATCAATGATCATGAGGAAGGTGAGGGATCAGCCCAGAACTACACGGCAAGACCTGGTCAATGACCTGAAGAGAGCTGGGACCACAGTCTCAAAGAAAACCATTAGTAACACACTACGCCGTCATGGATTAAAATCCTGCAGCGCACGCAAGGTCCCCCTGCTCAAGCCAGCGCATGTCCAGGCCCGTCTGAAGTTTGCCAATGACCATCTGGATGATCCAGAGGAGGAATGGGAGAAGGTCATGTGGTCTTATGAGACAAAAATAGAGCCTTTTGGTCTAAACTCCACTCGCCGTGTTTGGAGGAAGAAGAAGGATGAGTACAACCCCAAGAACACCATCCCAACCGTGAAGCATGGAGGTGGAAACATCATTCTTTGGGGATGCTTTTCTGCAAAGGGGACAGGACGACTGCACCGTATTGAGGGGAGGATGGATGGGGCCATGTATCGCCAGATCTTGGCCAACAACCTCCTTCCCTCAGTAAGAGCATTGAAGATGGGTCGTGGCTGGGTCTTCCAGCATGACAACGACCCGAAACACACAGCCAGGGCAACTAAGGAGTGGCTCCGTAAGAAGCATCTCAAGGTCCTTGAGTGGCTTAGCCAGTCTCCAGACCTGAACCCAATAGAAAATCTTTGGAGGGAGCTGAAAGTCCGCATTGCCCAGCGACAGCCCTGAAACCTGAAGGATCTGGAGAAGGTCTGTATGGAGGAGTGGGCCAAAATCCCTGCTGCAGTGTGTGCAAACCTGGTCAAGAACTACAGGAAACGTATGATCTCTGTAATTGCAAACAAAGGTTTCTGTACCAAATATTAAGTTCTGCTTTTCTGATATATCAAATACTTATGTCATGCAATAAAATGCTAATTAATTACTTAAAAATCATACAATGTGATTTTCTGGATTTTTGTTTTAGATTCCGTCTCTCACAGTTGAAGTGTACCTATGATAAAAATGACAGACCTCTACATGCTTTGTAAGTAGGAAAACCTGCAAAATCGGCAGTGTGTCAAATACTTGTTCTCCCCACTACAAGATGCTTTGACATTTTATATCACCCTTCCAGTATGGAGCTAATGTGTTTTTTTCTAAAACCCTAATCTTCATAGCCCTAGCCATACGATTACCTTCAACTGGTTTCACATGAGCAATTGGTCATTCGAAAAATGCAAGTGGTCTTTTTCTTGCATAACCAAACATATGCATTGTATCCATCACTAGCAACACAGCACTCTGTCCTTTGATATTGTTGTCTTCAATAGCTTGATTTCATAGCAGCTACAACAGAAATGCTGATGATCTTTTTCCTCAGAATTCTCCAGTAATTGGGTAAGACGTCAAGCACATCATGTTGCTGGGGAAAAACGATTACCTGAATGTTACAGTCCAGGATGGCTCTTATGTTGCCCAATATTGTGTTGGCCTGAAGTGAGTTGGATTGATTGCAGCCCACCTCAGAGACAGCTGCTCTGAAGGGAAGCCAGGGTCAGTGTGTCTGGAGAGAGAAAGTAAGAGAGATGTGCCAATCTAAACATTCCAGAGAAGTGTTATAGCCGCTGAAATCTCATGGATTTATGTATAGTGTTAAACATGAGTTGTGTTCTCGATGAGAAGGTCAGTGTTGAGCAAAAAAATAGATGTGTTTGGAAACTGTGACCGCAAAGAAATCTGCACCAGTTGGGTATATTTCATCTATTTTTCATGTTCAATAAGCCGCCATATTTGTTGCACAAATAGTGCGCACATTTTCTTTTGCTTTTCAAAACTAGCCATCATTCACGAGTCGGTGACTTATGCCATTAATTTAATCTAGCATTTTTTTTTTTTAGAAATCACTTGCTTAGAGCTTCAAATCCCATTGAACCCCGCAGCCACAATTAAGCTACTTTATTTATGTAACATAGGAATTGCATGAGTAAGCGAAGGAAATAGGCCGTATGCATCAAGTTGAGTTGGCTTGGCGTACATGTGGTGCACCAGGGAGGGAGAGAAAGATAGAGAGTCGGGGTGGGGACCGCTGCTGCTACTGCTGTCTCCCATGTAGCCCTGCTTTAGGCAGTGCACCTGGACCTGCAGGCCTCTAATTCCTGTTCCGGTCTCCCCCACATGCCTTGCTTTCTCAAGCCCACTGGAGCGAGTCTCAACAGGAGGCAGAGTCGTGGCCACCCCGCCGCTATTGTCACACACACTCACATGCACAATTCACACACCTACACACAAGATTCATACACACAAACACTCATTACATACACACACACTCAAACACGTTATGCACACAAAGACACAACCCATGCAAGCCCACCCTGCCAGGCTCTGGATGACCCCAGCTGGCAACATCTGGCCTGGCTGCAGATAAGAGAGGTGGGGTCGCTAGATACACCCCTTCATGCCTTTATCACTGCCATCAAATCACAGCAGGCCAACTTCCTGCGCTAACGGACCATTACCAAATCACCAGAGCTGTGGGTGTGGGTGTGGGTGTGGGTGTGTGTGTGTGTGTGAGTGAGAGAGGTTAGTTAGTGTGTGTGGAAGAGAGAGGGGGAGGGTTGGTGTTTGTGGAAGTGTGTGTGTGATCACATGCAATTGTCTGCACAGGCAGTTTGACAAATTGACATCTTGGTCAGGTGCATGTAGATAGAGTAGGTCTCCTAGTCAGGAGTGGTGCATACTTCACAGCCTGTGTGAAAGGGATGCACTTTTTGTTAGTATATGTTGCAAGAAAAGTCTTGTTTACATCAGCAATGCATCATTGTCAGCAGAAGTAACTTGGGGATAAGTGTGCCTGATTGCAAAGCAATGCAACCTTTGACCCTTGCAGCTGACTGGACTGAAAAAACAGTTGCAAAACAGCTGTGCAACTTTTCTTGTTCTCTAGACCTTTGAAGTGCAAAATTTAAATAGCTTTTTTTGCTGAACAGTTATCACAGGTTTGATATTGTCATTCAATTAAAAAAATGTAAATGTAGAGTTTTCATTATAATTATTTTGCATAGTGAGTCACTCATAGACTAGCAAACCCCACCTGATATTCTGTCAGTATCAAGGATAATTTTAGTCTGACAAAGAACGGTATCCTGTCTTTTCCTTTAGTAAAAGGCAGGATAGCTTTCAGCAAAGCTCCTGTGTGTTCATGTGTTTGGGGTGCTGTTTGTCGGCCTAGGTGTGGTATTCTCCCATACATGCATAGACAGCAGCTGTGTGGAGGACCATTGAAATGTTTGCACACTGTTCTCACTCGCTCTTAGTTACCCTGCCACAAAGACAACTGCTGAGCAAAGGGCTTTTCGTTTTGTTCTCCCTAAACAAAGTAGGAAAAAATGTAGAGCCCAACTAGTTATAGTGAGAATGTTTGTGCCTAAATGGACTCAGTAGAGGAGATGTCTTTGTCAGGCCAAGAAACCACTTGAAATTCTACAGCTGTTAGATGTGAAAGGGAGTTGTTTGTACAATGGAGGACTCTTCCTACCTCTCAATTCTTAAACAGGTGTGAAGTCCAGACATGAACTTCTGTGACAATGAGAAACAAGCTCAGGTTCTGCTGAACGTCTGTGAACTAACATGCCATGTTGATAAATGTTTTTGACTTAGTTTTGCAGGGAAAACATGAGTCACCTGGGGAAAAAGGGCTGCGATGACTGGAACCTGGGCCTCTTGCTATCTCCAGCCCTCTGTAGTTCAGCCTGTACTCTTCTGTGATCATCCCAGAGGGATTGTCTCGTATTTTTGGTATCTGAGACATGACTATTGTTGTAAAAAAACAAAAAAAACAGGTCCTCTTGATAACTGTATGGTTATAAATAGCCCAGAGAGGAGACACTCCCTGAACCCTGATGAAGGGGCAGGCAGTCAGATTTGAGCTATGACGCTAATCCTAGTCATACAGTGGTTGAGCTAGCTCAGTCGGTTTTAGGTTGTTGTGGAACGGACTCACCTGACCTTTTTGTTACATATCCTAGTTGCAGTGGTGGAAAAAGTACCCCCATTTTTATTTTATTTAACTAGGCAAGTCAGTTAAGAACAAATTCTTATTTTCAATGACAGCCTAGGAACAGTGGGTTAACTGCCTTGTTCAGGGGCAGAATGACATATTATTTTTACTTTGTCAGCTCGGGGATTCGAACTTGCAACCTTTCGGTTACTAGTCCAACGCTCTAACCACTAGGCTACCTGCTGTATTTGTCACATGTGCCGAATACAACAGGTATAGATAGACCTTACAGTGAAATGCTTACTTACAAGCCCTTAACCAACAATGCAGTTTTAATAAAATACCTTAAAAAAGTAAGAGATAAGAATAACAAATAATTAAAGAGCAGCAGTAAATAACAATAGCGGGGCTTTATACATGGGGTACCGGTACAGAGTCAATGTACGGGGGCACCGGTGTCGAGGTAATTAAGGTAATATGTACATGTAGGTAGAGTTATTAAAGTGACTATGCATAGATAATAACAGAGAGTAGCAGCAGCATAGAAGAGGGGTGTGGGGCAATGCAAATAGTCTGGGTAGCCATTTGATTAGATGTTCAGGACTCTTATGGCTTGGGGGTAGAAGCTGTTTAGAATAGAGGTCGACAGATTATGATTTTTTAATACCGATACCAATTATTAGAGAACCAAAAAAAGCCGATACCGATTAATCGGCCGGTTTTTATAGATATATTTGTAATAATGACAATTACAACAATAATGAATGAACAATGAACACTTATTTTAACTTGATATAATAAATAAATAAAATCTATTTAGTCTCAAATAAATAATGAAACATGTTCAATTTGGTTTAAATAATGCAAAAACACAGTGTTGGAGAAGAAAGTAAAAGTGCAATATGTGTAAAAAAGCTAACATTTAAGTTCCTTGCTCAAAACATGAGAACATATGAAAGCTGGTGGTTCAATATTCCCAGTTCTTCAATATTCCCAGTTAAGAAGTTTTAGGTTGTAGTTATTATAGGAATTATGACGCGTCGACTATTTCTCTCTGTACCATTTGAATTTCATATACCTTTGAGTATTGGATGTTCTTATAGGCACTTTAGTATTGCCAGCCTAATCTCGGGAGTTGATAGTCTTGAAGTCATAAACAGAGCTGTGCTTCAAGCATTGCTAAGAGCTGCTGGCAAACACTGTAAAGTGCTGTTTGAATGAATGTTTATGAGCCTGCTGCTGCATACCACCGCTCAGTCAGACTGCTCTATCAAATATCAAATCATAGACTTACTTTTAATATAATAAACACAGAAATACGACCCTTTGGTCATTAATATGGTCAAATCCGGAAACGATCATTTTGTAAACAAAACTTTTATTATTTTCAGTGAAATACGGAACCATTCTGTATTTTATCGAATGGGTGGCAACCCTAAGTCTAAATATTGCTGTTACATTGCACAACCTTCAATGTTATGTCATAATTATGTAGAATTCTGGCAAATTAATTACGGTCTTTGTTAGGAAGAAATGGTCTTCACACAGTTCGCAACGAGCCAGGCGACCCAAACTGTTGCATATACCCTGACTCTGCTTGCACTGAACGCAAGAGCAGTAACACAATTTCCCTAGTTAATATTGCCTGCTAACATTAATTTATTTTAACTAAATATGCAGGTTTAAAAATGTATACGTCTGTGTATTTATTTTAAGAAGGGCATTGATATTTATGGTTAGGTACATTTATGCAACTGTTGTGCTTTTTTTGCGAATATGTTTTTGTTATATCATCACCCGTTTGGCAAAGTTGAAGTAGGCTGTGATTCGATGATAAATTAACAGGCACCGCATTGGATTATATGCAATGCAGGACAAGCTAGTTAACCTAGTAATATCATCAACCATGTGTAGTTACCTAGTGATTATGTGAAGATTGATTGTTTTTTATAAGATAAGTTTAATGCTAGCTAGCAACTTCCCTTGTCTCCTTGCAGCCACAAGGTCCTTTCGACGCTGCACTCGCGTAACAGGTGGTCAGTCTGCCACGCAGTTTCCTCGTGGATTGCAATGTAATCGGCCATAATCGGCATCTAAAAAGGCAGATTACCGATTTGTTATGAAAACTTGACATCGGCCCTAATTAATCGGCCATGCCGATTTAATCGGTCGACTTCTAGTTTAGAAGCCTCTTGGACCTAGACTTGGCGCTCTGGTACCGCTTGCCATGTGGTAGCAGAGAGAACAGTCTAGGACTAGGGTGGCTGGAGTCTGACAATTTTTAGGGTCTTCCTCTGACATGTACTGGGCCGTACGCATTACCCTCTGTAAGGCCTTGCGGTCGAAGGCCCGAGCAGTTGCCATACCAGGCAGTGATGCAACCAGTCATGATGCTCTCGATGGTGCAGCTGTAGAACCTTTTGAGGAACTGAAGACCATGCCAAATCTTTTCAGTCTCCTGAGGGGGAATAGGTTTTGGCGTGCCCTCTTCACGACTGTCTTGGTGAGCTTGGACTATGTTAGTTTGTTGGTGATGTGGACTCCAAGGAACTTGAAGCTCTCAACCTGTTCCACTACAGCCCCGTCAATGAGAATGGGAGTGTGCTCGGTCCTCCTTTTCCTGTAGTCCACAATCATCTCCTTAGTCTTGTTCACATTGAGGGAGAGGCTGTTGTCCTTGCACCACACGGTTAGGTCTCTGACTTCCTCCCTATAGGCTGTCTCATCGTTGTCGGTGATCAGGCCTACCACTGTTGTGTCATCTGCAAACTTAATGATGGTGTTGGAGTTATGCCTAGCCGTGCAGTCACGTGTGAACAGGGAGTACAGGAGGGGACAGAGCACGCACCCCTGAGGGGCCCCTGTGTTGAGGATCAGCGTGGCGGATTTGTTGTTACCTACCCTTACCACCTGGGGGCGGCCCATCAGGAAGTCCAGGATCCAGTTACAGAGGGAGGTGTTTAGTCCCAGAGTCCTTAGCTTAGTGATGAGCTTTGAGGGCAGTACGGTGTTGAACGCTGAGCTGTAGTCAATGGATAGCATTCTCATATAGGTGTTCCTTTTGTGCAGGTGTGAAAGGGCAATGTGGAGTGCAATAGAGATTGTCATACGTGAGTAAAAGAGAAGATATCTTAATAGAAAATGACTCAAGTAAAAGTGAAAGTCACCCAGTAAAATACTACTTGAGTAAAAGTCTAAAAGTATTTGGTTTTATATATACTTAAGAATCAAAAGTAAATGTAATTTCTAAAATATACTTAAGTATCAAAAGTTGAAGTATAAATTGTTTAAAATTCCTTATGTTAAGCAAACCAGAGGGCACCATTTTCTTGTTTAAAAAAAATAAATACGGATAGCCAGGGGCACACTCCAACACACCAGCCAGATCAGGGTTAGTAGGTATGACCAGGGATGTTTTCTTGATAAGTGCATGAATTGGATGTCCTGCTAAGCATTCAAAATGTAATGAGTACTTTTGGGTATCAGGGAAATGTATGGAGTAAAAAGTACATTATTTTCTTTAGGAATGTAGTGAAGTAAAAGTTACCCCCCAAAAACTACTTAAGTAGCACTTTAAAGTATTTTTACTTAAGTATTTTACACCACTGCCTATTTGGTAGGATACTCAACCTTATATAACCTTAGCAAGGTTCATGAACTTAGGCTACAATAGTTACAAGGGTTTTTGTGGGACGCTCGAGAGACTACAATAGGAGGAAATGCAGCTAGCAATACATGTAAACAAAGTTTAGTTTGAATTTGCCCACAAGTTGAATTTGTGGGCATTGGTCCTGTATCATGTGAATACAACCAATAAACCGGCACTGTCTACCTTTATTTCAGACTGAGGCAGAAGTGTTTAAGGCCCGTTGATGCCCTATTGTCAATCATGAAATCTTGGCTAAGTCAGTGACCAATTAAATTGTTTTGATATTATAAGGGTCAAAGAAGGAGAAGGAAAACCCATTAAAGCGATACTGCGTTAATCTGGCAATTAAGCCTTTTTTCTATTTACCCAGAGTCAGTGCAATGACTCAATCTACAGGTACAGAAGCATATGCTAGCATTCCCGTAGACTTCCAGTCATTGTGCTGCTAGACCAAGTTAGCATTGGCTCGTGAAACTACCTCTAAAGGCGTCTGCATGCTTCAGTTCGACTGGCGCCTAGCTGAACTAGGCTAGCCAAATCGAAAGAGTGTGCTCACAGTCCCTTAAAAGACGTTCGCTTGAAAAACTCGAAAATAGCGGCAATAGGCCATTTTGAGATGCCTTAGCCAGTATACACGTCCTCAAAATAGTCAGAATTCATCTAAAATTACTCTAATTACGTCGAAGATGTTTGGTGCAGTATTTCTCAATGAAAAATGTACTTGAAAACGAGTCATCTCTTGTTGAATGACCAATCACTGACGAAGGGGCATAGACTTCAGCTTGCCTCTATAAAATATGTTGTTTGCTCTAACAGCCGGGAAAAAAACTCACCGCCGTGAAAAACAAACAAAAACGTCACAAAATCTTCAGAACTGTTTCAAATCAAATCAAATTTATTTATATAGCCCTTCTTACATCAGCTGATATATCAAAGTGCTGTACAGAAACCCAGCCTAAAACCCAAACAGCAAGCAATGCAGGTGTAGAAGCACGGTGTCTAGGAAAAACTCCCTAGAAAGGAACCAGGCTATGAGGGTTGGCCAGTCCTCTTCTGGCTGTGCCGGGTGGAGATTATAACAGAACATGGCCAAGATGTTCAAATGTTCATAAATGACCAGCATGGTCAAATAATAGTAATCACAGTGAACAAGTCAGGGTTCCATAGCCGCAGGCAGAACAGTTGAAACTGGAGCAGCAGCACAGCCAGGTGGACTGGGGACAACAAGGAGTCATCATGCCAGGTAGTCCTGAGGCATGGTCTTAGGGCTCAGGTCCTCCGAGAGAGAGAGAAGGAAAGAAAGAGAGAATTAGAGAGAGCATACTTAAATTCACACAGGACACCGGATAAGACAGGAGAAATACTCCAGATATAACAGACTGACCCTAGCCCCCCGACACATAAACTACTGCAGCATAAATACTGGAGGCTGAGACAGGAGGGGTCAGCAGACACTGTGGCCCCATCCGATGATACCCCCGGACAGGGCCAAACAGGCAGGATATAACCCCACCCACTTTGCTAAAGCACAGCCCCCACTGTGGGGATATCTTCAACCACCAACTTACCATCCTGAGACAAGGCCGAGTATAGCCCACAAAGATCTCCGCCACGGCACAACCCAAGGGGGGGGCGCCAACCCAGACAGGAAGACCACGTCAGTGACTCAACCCACTCAAGTGACGCACCCCTCCTAGGGACGGCATGGAAGAGCACCAGTAAGCCAGTTACTCAGCCCCTGTAATAGAGGCAGAGAATCCCAGTGGAGAGAGAGGAACCGGCCAGGCAGAGACAGCAAGGGCGGTTCGTTGATCCTGTGCCTTTCCATTCACCTTCACACTCCTGGGCCAGACTACACTCAATCATAGGACCTACTGAACAGATGAGTCTTCAATAAAGACTTAAAGGTTGAGACCGAGTCTGCGTCTCTCACATGGGTAGGTAGACCATGCCATAAAAATTGAGCTCTATGGGAGAAAGCCCTGCCTCCAGCTGTTTGCTTAGAAATTCTAGGGAAAATTAGGAGGCCTGCGTCTTGTGACCGTAGCGTACGTGTAGGTATGTACGGCAGGACCAAATCGGAAAGATAGGTAGGGGCAAGCCCATGTAATGCTTTGTAGGTTTGCAGTAAAATCTTGAAATCAGCCCTTGCCTTAGCAGGAAGCCAGTGTAGGGAGGCTAGCACTGGAGTAATATGATACTTTTTTGGGGTTCTAGTCAGGATTCTAGCAGCCGTATTTAGCACTAACTGAAGTTTATTTAGTGCTTCATCCGGGTAGCCGGAAAGTAGAGCATTGCAGTAGTCTAACCTAGAAGTAACAAAAGCATGGATACATTTTTCTGCATCATTTTTGGACAGAACATTTCTGATTTTTGCAATGGAAAAAAGCTGTCCTTGAAACAGTCTTGAAATGTTCGTCAAAAGAGAGATCAGGGTCCAGAGTAACGCCGAGGTCCTTCACAGTTTTATTTGAGATGACTGTACAGCCACAGAAGATCTCTTTGTTTCTTGGGACCTAGAACAAGCATCTCTGTTTTGTACGAGTTTAAAAGTAGAACGTTTGCAGTCATCCACTTCCTTATGTCTGAAACACAGGCTTCCAGTGAGGGCAATTTTGGGGCTTCACGGTGTTTCATTGAAATGTACAGCTGTGTGTCATCCACATAGCAGTGAAAGTTAACCTGTCTAGGACTGGGGTTTACATTTGGCTTTGCCTCCAAAACATCCCGTGAATTTGCATAGAGCCACATCAATTTACAGAAATACTCATAGATAAAAGATACAAGTGTTGTTCACAGAATTAAAGATATACTTCTCCTTAATGCAACCGCTGTGTCAGATTTAAAAAAAACTTGACGGAAAAAGCACACCATGCTATAATCTGAGTACAGCGCTCAGAGCCCAAATAAGCCATAAAGATATCCGCCATGTTTTGGAGTCAACAGAAGTCAGAATAGCATTATAAATATTCACTTACCTTTGATGATCTTCATCAGAATGCACTCCCAGGAATCCCAGTTCCACAATAAATGTTTGATAATAAATGTTTTATTTGTTCGATAAAGTTCATAATTTATGTCCAAACTTTTTGTTAGCTCGTTTAGCCCAGTATTCCGCATTCATGACGCGCGATCACTAGGAGCAGACGAAAAGTCAAAAGGTTCCGTTACAGTCCGTAGAAACATGTCAAACGAAGTATAGAATCAATCTTTAGGATGTTTTTAACATAAATCTTCAATAATGTTCCAACCGGAGAATTCCTTTGTTTTCAGAAATGCAATGGAACTCAAGCTAACTCTCACATGAACGTGCATGGTCAGCTCGTGGCACTCTGGGAGAGATCTCACTCAATCCCCTCTCATTCGCCCCCACTTCACAGTAGAAGCATCAAACAAGGTTCTAAAGACTGTTGACATCTAGTGGAAGTCGTAGGAAGTGCAATATGACCCCATAGACACTGTGTATTCGATAGGCCAAGAGTTGAAAAACTACAAACCTCAGATTTCCCACTTCCTGGTTGGATTTTTCTCAGGTTTTTGTCTGCCATATGAGTTCTGTTATACTCACAGACATCATTCAAACAGTTTTAGAAACTTCAGAGTGTTTTCTATCCACATCTACTAATAATATGCATATCTTAGCAACTGGGACTGAGTAGCAGGCAGTTTACTCTGGGCACGCTTTTCATCCAAACGTGAAAATGCTGCCCCCTATCCCAAACAAGTTAACATTATGTTTTCGAATGACATCCCCAAGAGGTAAAATATATAGTGAAAACAATAATGGTCCTAACTTGGAACCTTGAGGAACACCGACATTTACAGTTGATTTGTCAGAGGACAAACCATTCACAGAGACAAACTGATATCTTTCCGACAGATAAGATCTAAACCAGACCAGAACTTGTCCGTGTAGACTATTTTGGGTTTCCAATCTCTCCAAAAGAATGTGGTTATCGATGGTATCAAAAGCAGCACTAAGGTCTAGGAGCACGAGGACAGATGCAGAGCCTCCGTCTGACGCCATTAAAAGGTCATTTCCACCTTCACAAGTGCAGTCTCAGTGCTATGATGGGGTCTAAAACCAGACTGAAGTATTTCGTATATATTGTTTGTCTTCAGGAAGGCAGTAAGTTGCTGCGCAACAGCTTTTTCAAAATGTTTTGAGAGGAATGGGTAATTCGATATAGGCCGATAGTTTTTTTTATATTTTCTGGGTCAAGGTTTGGCTTTTTCAAGAGAGGCTTTATTACTGCCACTTTTTTTTATTTATTTATTTTTTATTTTTTATTTTTTTTTAAATTTTATCCCATTTTCTCCCCAATTTTTCGTGGTATCCAATCGCTAGTAATTACTATCTTGTCTCATCGCTACAACTCCCGTACGGGCTCGGGAGAGACGAAGGTCGAAAGTCATGCGTCCTCCGAAGCACAACCCAACCTAGCCGCACTGCTTCTTAACACAGCGCGCCTCCAACCCGGAAGCCAGCCACACCAATGTGTCGGAGGAAACACCGTGCACCCGCCCCCTCGGTTAGCGCGCACTGCGCCCGGCCCGCCACAGGAGTCGCTGGAGCGCGATGAGACAAGGATATCCCTACCGGCCAAACCCTCCCTAACCCGGACGACGCTAAGCCAATTGTGCGTCGCCCCACGGACCTCCCGGTCGCGGCCGGCTGCGACAGAGCCTGGGCGCGAACCCAGACTCTGGTGGCGCAGCATAGCACTGCGATGCAGTGCTCTAGACCACTGCGCCACCCGGGAGGCCATTACTGCCACTTTTAGTGAGTTTTGGTACACATCAGGTGGATAGAGAGCCGTTTATTATGTTCAACATAGGAGGGCCAAGCACAGGAAGCAGCTCTTTCAGTAGTTTAGTTGGAATAGGGTCCAGTATGCAGCTTGAAGGTTTAGAGGCTATGATTATTTTCATCATTGTGTCAAGAGATATAGTACTAAAACACTTGACTGTCTCCCTTGATCCTAGGTCCTGGCAGAGTTGTGCAGACTCAGGACAACTGAGCTTTGGAGGAATACGAAGATTTAAAGAGGAGTCCGTCATTTTCTTTCTAATGATCATGATCTTTTCCTCAAAGAAGTTAATGAATTTATTACTGCTCAAGTGAAAGCCATCCTCTCTTGGGGAGTGCTGCTTTTTAGTTAGCTTTGCGACAGTATCAAAAATAATTTTCGGATTGTTCTTATTTTCCTCAATTAAGTTGGAAAAATAGGATGATCGAGCAGCAGTGAGGGCTCTTCGATACTGCACGGTACTGTCTTTCCAAGCTAGTCGGAAGACTTCCAGTTTGGTGTGGCGCCATTTCCGTTCCAATTTTCTCTAAGCTTGCTTCAGAGCTCGGGTATTTTCTGTATACCAAGGAGCTAGTTTCTTATGACAAATGTTTATAGTTTTTAGGGGTGCAACTGCATCTAGGGTATTGCGCAAGGTTAAATTGAGTTCCTCAGTTAGGTGGATTTTTGTCCTCTGACGTCCTTGGGTAGGCAGAGGGAGTCTGGAAGGGCATCAAGGAATCTTTGGGTTGTCTGAGAATTTATAGCACGATTTTTGATGTTCCTTGGTTGGGGTCTGAGCAGATTATTTGTTGCGATTGCAAACGTAATAAAATGGTGGTCCGATAGTCCAGGATTATGAGGAAAAACATTAAGATCCACAACATTTATTCCATGGGACAAAACTAGGTCCAGAGTATGACTGTGGCAGTGAGTAGGTCCGGAGACATGTTGGACAAAACCCACTGAGTCAATGATGGCTCCGAAAGCCTTTAGGCTTTTTCCATGTGAATATTAAAGTCACCAAAATCTTGAATATTATCTGCTATGACTACAAGGTCCGATAGGAATTCAGGGAACTCAGTGAGGAACACTGTATATGGCCCAGGAGGCCTGTAAACAGTAGCTATAAAAAGTGATTGAGTAGGCTGCAAAGATTTCATGACTAGAAGCTCAAAAGACAAACACTTTTTTAGTGTGTTTTTTTTGTAAATTGAAATTTGCTATCGTAAATGTTAGCAACACCTCCGACCTTTGCTAGATGCGCGGGGGATATGGTCACTAGTGTAACCAGGAGGCGAGGCCTCATTTAGCACAGTAAATTCATCAGGCTTAAGCCATGTTTCAGTCAGGCCTATCACATGTTTCGGCTGTAAAAGCATGCTGACGCCTTAACTTCCTTCATACTGCAAACGGAGACATAAAAATGGTATCCATGACTTCATCTGACTCTGGGTAAGTAGGAAAAGTCCCAGAATCTCACAGTATCCCTTTAACTCTTTAACCCTGTTCTCGCTGTAGCCTTGGTATGTATTTTCACAATGGCAGGCAGTCTTCTATTGAAGACACTTTCAGAAACATGTCCTGGCCTTCGCTGCTCAGCCACCACAGAAGTTCTGTAGACAATAACGACCCGGTGTTTTGCGTTTGGCAAGAGCTCTCAGGAGCATGTCCCAGTGCTGTTTATAATAAATCTGCAATTAACTGGGCTCGAAGTACCACTGAGCAGAGTTACTGTTTCAAGAGTTTTGTACTTCACTGCACCCTTCAGTAGTATAGCAGGCAAGACATGACACACACACTGACCGTGAAATGGCTTAGTTATGGGCCATCGGCGCTATCAAATTGAAGTTTTGTATTGTTCCTCAGCTTTTTGGAATATGCACAGGCACAGCATAGGCCTACTATTGCAAACACATACCAGAGTTTTACTGAACCCCTCTGGGTTTAGTTGAACCTATCAAAGTTTGTTTTCTTGTGTACTCTTCACGGAAGACTAGTCAATTTGGTTCAAACTGCCATATCGGTTCGGCGGAGACTGAAATAATTAAACCGATGTAATTGGAGCATGTCAGGGGTATTGATTTGTGTAGCGACGTGGAGAATTGTCTCCTCAGCTGCCAAATCTGTGACACTGACTCCACTATTGTCATTAGGCTACCACAGCCAGGGAGCGAGGACATGGCTCGCCACCTCTCATTCTAGTTATGACACGAGGGGCCGGCGCTATTGATCTCTCTCTAACGGCGTTGACTTGGAGATGAGCGCTGATTTGGATTGATTTGATTGTTCTTGCCATTCTCTCCACCACCTGATGTGGTTGTATGTATGCTCAAATTTATTTTGGCACATTTAACTCAATGTTCTACTATAAGTGCAATTTGATCTATATCAGGGATGGCTAACTTTGATGGGGGTGGGGGTCGCAAAAAATCTAAAATCATCATGAGGGGCCGCAGTTGCTCGCGGGTCTGCAGGAACTACTCACATCCATAACACATTGCGAGCAAAACATTTTAGTGGCCCCCTTCTTGACAGCGGAGACAATAAAAATAAATGTTTTTGTTAATTTCGTGCAATTCTACAGATTTTGCCATGGAGCGGAGAGGAAAATGAGATGTTTTACAACACATTTCCTGCAATTTTACACATTTTGCCATAGGGTGGAGAGAAATGTTTGTAGTTTTATGATATCTGAGTCTGACTAACAAAATCAATGGGGGCCCCCCAGCTGGTAATTCGACCATAATAGCAAGTTTAGATAGCTAGCCACTAAACTCATTTAGCAATCTAAAAAATGTTAGCTGACATGGGCTAATTGACTGACTATCAGTGGCTAACATAAATAGAGAAAAACTTTGTCTATTATGCTATTCATTTTTTGGGATCTAGTTATCAACTGCTCCCCAATGACATATCGTGTTTCAGAACAAAGAGTGGATCGTTTTTTCAATACAGACAACTAGACGTTGCAAATGACTCTTTATAGTAGTCAATCAAATCAAATGTTACTTGTCACATGCTTCGTAAACAACAGGTGTAGACTAACAGTGAAATGCTTACTTACAGGCCCCTTCCCAACAACGCAGAGAGAACAAAAGAGAAATAATAGAAAAATAATAACACAATGAGTAACAATAACTTGGCTATATACACGGGGTACCAGTACAGAGTTGATATGCAGGGGTACAGGGTAATTGAGATGATATGTACATATAGGTAGGGATAAAGTGACTAGGCAACAGGATAGATAATAAACAGTAACAGCATTATATGTGATGAGTCAAAAGAGTTAATGCAAAACGAGTCAATGCAGATAATTAAGTAGTTAACCAATAGCTACCCAGACTAACTATTTAGCAGTCTTATGGCCTGGGGGTAGAAGCTGTTCAGGGTCCTCCTGGTTCCAGACTTGGTGCATTTGTACCACTTGCCGTGCTGTAGCAGAGAGAACAGTCTATGACTGGGGTGGCTGGAGTCTTTGATCATTTTTAGGGCCTTCCTCTAACACCGCCTGCTATAGAGGTCCTAGATGGCAGGGAGCTCGGCCCTAGTGATGTACTGGGCCTTATGCACTAACCTCTGTACCACCTTGCGGTCAGATGCAAAGCAGTTGCCATACCAAGCAGTGATACAGCCAGTCAAGATGCTCTTAATGGTGCAGCTGTAGAACTGTTTGAGGATCTGATGGCCCATGCTGAATCTTTTCAGCCTTCTGAGGGGGAAGAAAAGTTATGGTGCCCTTGACTGTGTTGGTGTGTGTGGACCATGATAATTCCTTAGTGCTCCACTACAACCTGCTTCACTACAACTAGCTATGTTGCTAATGGTAATGAAAAAAAGTTAGAAAAACATGCTCAACCCTCTTATGCTGTGCTTAATTCACACTCCGGGCTAATGAACTATTAAAGAGCTAAGTTATTCTCACTGAGCTGCCCTAAGCTTGGAGGTTAATCCAAGGTTATTGTATTACAAACCTCCATTTAATCACTGGAATCTGAGGCATGTGTGTCATTCCCTCCACCTTGTGCGAGTGTAGAGGTGTGCCTGTGTGTACATGTGTGTCTCTTTGTGTCTTGTCTCTGTGCTGTATGTGTACTCGACACAGACGGGGGTACACTGTATTCTGTTTGGGTGGACAGGCCCATATATGTGGTGCCACCTTGGTCGACCAATGGAATCAGACCTGTGGCAGGTTGAACAGCAGCCTGGTCTATGGCAGACACCGCAGGGGCTGTCCACACTATAGGAGCTTGTACAAGCTTAGCTTACCACCATTCTGGTGTGAAAGACACACACAAAGAGTTGCTGGCAGACAACATACACATACATACATACATACATACATACATACACACACTGGCAGACAACACACACTACACACACACACACACACACACACACACACACACACACACACACACACACACACACACACACACACACACACACACACACACACACACACACACAGAGAGTGTAGTTGGCAGACAGAGGCGGTGTTGTGTCAGCTCAGCTGCTGGTGAATCATCTGTTTGCCCAAGCCTCCCTCCCTGCTCCCCTGACTGCAGCATGTCTCCATCCAGCCCCACCCCTCACCTCCCCATGACCAGAGCACTGCTGCAGTGCAGCTAGTGTAGCCCTGACCTGACCCACACACTCAAGTGTTGTTGGTCTCAATGCCATTTTGTTATTATGTTTGAGCAAAAGAAGCTATGGCAAAATGCATAGAAGTGCAGGAAAGAAAAGTAAAGATGTCACCACTAAGATGGGGGCCTCCTTAAATTGTAAGAAAATGATTGCTGCTCCGACACGGGCTTCAGTGCTTATTGTAATGCCCCTTGCCACGCCCCTGCCACGCCCACCACCTAAGCCCCATTTGATCCAGAAAAAACCTTGTGATGTAGTGGTAAAAAACAAGTAGGTGGGGAAACCCAAATCACCGTTCGCGGTGAAAAAACTAAAGGCGTCAGTGTGCTCGCATACTCCCCTAAAAGACCTTCGCCTGAAAAACAAGAAAAAAGCGACAATAGTACTGTTTGTCCACTTTGAGACACTGTAGCCAGTATACACATCCTCAAAATAGTCCAAATGTATCTAAGATAACTGAAGCAATCTGTCATACATTTTAATTTTTTACCGAGGAGGTCTTAGTCGCGCAATTTTGCATCCGACTAGGATGTTTGGTGCAGTATTTCTCACGAGAAAAAATGTGCATGAGGACGAGTCGTCTCGTTAAATGACAACAGGGACTTCATTGAAGAATCCCTACTGTTGACCAATCGCCAACAAGGAGGAATAGGCTTCAGCGACCGACTTCGGCTTGCCTCGAGAAAAAATTTAGTGTGCCCGAACAGCCGAAAAAACTCTTTGCCAAAGTCCAAAACGAACAAAAACCTCACAAAATGTTGTCATAATATAGGCAAAAACTGTTATGAACTGCTACCTATATTTTCCATAATTTTTTTTGCGGTAGGTTGGTAAACGTTTGCACAAAAGGTAAAAAGGTGCATAAATGGCTACACCACTGATTGTACAACATGGATATGTGTGCCAGTGTTTCGTATGTTTATTCTGTGGTTGCTGGGAGGCCATTAAAAGTGCCTGGCCAGTGGAGAGAGAAATTGAGTGAGAGACTCTGGCTGTGCCTCAGGGCCTGTGGTGGGTGGGGGAGAGGTGAGGGGGAGAGGTAAAGTAGGGCCCTCTCCACTTTCTCCAGGCCCTGCATGATACAGATGAAAACGGACGTTGTCCCAAATGGCACCTTATTCCCAATAGGTGCACTACTTTTGACCAGATTCCTGTGGGCCCTGGTTAATACTAGATAAGCCTTGCTTCTTTGGACCCCCCTTCAGGCCAATGAGGAGTCATTTTGCCTCAACATTCTAACAGTCTAATAAATCAATTTCATATATGCTATCGGAAAAATAATACTTTGGTTGGGTTTATGAAGGTCTTGGGTAACATTAAAAGAACACAATAGCATTTTCATTAGTTTATGTTACTGTAGGCTATCTGTTGCTGCATGCTCACGTGTGGAGCACATGGAACGTGGTTATTCTTGGAAAAAGTGATATTTTGAAATAGAGCTCATCTCTTCAATTTTGAAGCTTATGGGGCAATGGTAAGTGTTTTGGAAACCTCAGAATCAGCTCTTTGTGATACTATATAGAAATCAAAACATCTTACCTGCATGTGACTCTGTAGAAGGATTGGAAAAAGTCACTTTCTGGCGCTCTGGGGAACGAAATGACATGTTCCCTTAAAGCTGCTTATAACACATTCTGTTTGTGACGAAATTCGAACAACTTACGTGTGTTAAATAGACATATTTAGGAAAAGTCAAGGACGGAGGGGGGCATTACTTAAGAAATGGCAGAGATATTTCAATTTTAAATTCATATTGGGTCAAAATGATCCCCTTGACCTTTCTTATGTTAAAAGTAATGCACTACAAAGGGAATAGAGTACCATTTGGGACATAAACAATTAGCACCTCACTGCAATGCATTTTCATTGTTTTAGTGTAAAGCCGCGAGAGCTACCTAGCTTGGAGTTGTGATTATGTGTGCACACAATTTGGGGAATGGTATTATAATTTTAGGGTCAAATGTATTTCTCTGAATATGTGTGTGTGTCTTTGTTTGTTTACAGTTATGGCCATACGTCCTATCAACATCTGGTAGACCGCTAAAGCCTGGGAGGTTAACCCATCCAAGCAGTGTCACGGAGGCTTTGTTACCTTGACACACACACACACACACACACACACACACACACACACACACACACACACACACACACACACAGCCAAATTGTGTCAGTTTACTTCAGCTGCTCCACACGTAGTGGATAGTGTAGGGGGAGAGGGAATGGTCTACACGGCCCCGTTTATTCAGAACAACCCATATTTTATACACTGAGTGTACAAAACATTAAGAACACCTGCCCTTTCCATGACATAGACTGACCAGGTGAATCCAGATGAAGCTATGATCCCTTATTGATGTCACCTGTTAAATCCACTTCAATCAGTGTAGATGAAGGGGAGGAGACAGGTTAAAGGAGGATTTTTAAGCCTTGAGACAGTTGCGACATGGATTGTATGTGTGTGTCATTCAGACGGTGAATGGGTATGGCAGTAGGAGCCAGGTGCACCAGTTTGAGTGTGTCAAGAACTGCAACGCTGTTTTTTTTACGCTCAACAGTTTCCAGTGTGTATCAAGAATGGTCCATCACCCAAAGGACATCTAGAAAATTTGACACAACTGTGGGAAGCATTGGAGTCAACATGGGCCAGCATCCCTATGGAACGCTTTTGACACCGTGTAGAGTCCATGCCCCGACGAATTGAGGCTGTTCTGAGGGCAAAGGGGGTGCAACTCAATATTAAGAAGGGGTTGCAACTCAATATACTACAGTCCCACATATCAGGTTGTTTATGCTGACTCCATGGGTTTGTGTGACAGAATGAGGAATGGGTTGAATTAATTCCATTTCAATCAAGCATAGTCAGACACTCACAATCTTGAATTTTGCATAGGAAAAAACATTTCTATAATTTCTAGAATCAAGTGTGCATAGATGTAGGAAATTATATCATGATTTATTATGGCATGGCATCAAACCCACAGTTGGCAGGGAATTGGTTTTGGACAATTCCTGGTTACTGTACATAAAACTGGATATATTTAGTGCTAGTTACTTACACTGAGGAGCAGATAGCCCCTCAGCCTCACTAGCCATACACAAGCTCCTTTCCCTGCATAGCTATACATTACCAAATGGAGAGAGGGAGAGATAGAAAGGGGGGAATTTCTTTCTCTCTGATACAAATCAAATCAAACCTTCTTTGTCACATGCGCCGAATACAACAAATGTAGACTTTACCGTGAAATGCTTACTTTCAAGCCCTTAACCAACAGTGCAGTTCAAGAAGAGTTAAGAAAATATTTACCAAGTAGACTAAAATAAAAAGTAATAATAAATAAGAATAACAATAACGAGGCTATATACAGGGGGCACCTATACTGAGTCAGTGTGCGGGGGTACAGGTTAGTTGAGGTAATTTGTACATGTAGGTAGGGGTGAAGTGACTATGCATAGATAATAAACAGCGAGTAGCAGCAGTGTACAAAAGGGAGGGGGGGGGGTGTCAATGTAAATTGTCCTGTGGTGATTTTATGAATTGTCCAGCAGTCTTATGGCTTGGGGGTAGAAGCTGTTGAGGAGCCTCTTGGTCCTAGACTTGGCGCTCCGGTACCGCTTGCTGTGCGGTAGCAGAGAAAACAGTCTATAACTTGGGTGACTGGAGTCTCTGACAATTTTATGGGCTTTCCTCTGACACACCTATTATATAGGTCCTGGATGGCAGGAAGCTTGGCCCCAGTGATGTACGGGGCCGTTCGCACTACCCTCTGTAGCACCTTATGGTCAGATGCCGAGCAGTTGCCATACCAGGCGGTGATGCAACCGTCAGGATGCTCTCGATGGTGCAGCTGTAGAACTTTTGAGGATCTGGGGACACATGCCAAATATTTTCAGCCTCTTGAGGGGGAAAAGGTTTTGTGTGCCCTCTTCACAGCTGTCTTGGTATGTTTGGACCATGATAGTTCTTTGGTGATGTGAACACCAAGGAACTTGAAACTCTTGACCCGCTCCACTAAAGCCCCGTCAATGTTAATGGGGGCCTGTTCGGCCCACCTTTTCCTGTCGTCCACGATCATCTCCATAATCTTGCTCACATTGAGGGAGCATTCCGGCGCCGACAGAGATGGCCGCCTCGCTTCGCGTTCCTAGGAAACTATGCAGTATTTTGTTCTTTTTACGTGTTATTTCTTACATTGGTACCCCAGGTAATCTTAGGTTTCATTACATACAGTCGGGAGGAACTACTGAATATAAGAGCAACGTCAACTCACCATCGTTACGACCAGGAATATGACTCTCCCGAAGCGGATTCTGTTTTGCCTTCCACCCAGGACAATGGATCAGATCCCAGCCGGCGACCCTAAACAACGACGCCGTAAAAGGGGCAAACGAAGCGGTCTTCTGGTCAGGCTCCGGAGACGGGCACATCGCGCTCCACTCCCTAGCATACTACTCGCCAATGTCCATTCTCTTGACAAGGTTGATGAAATCCAAGCAAGGGTAGCATTCCAGAGAGACATCAGAGACTGTAACGTTCTTTGCTTCACGGAAACATGGCTCACTCGAGAGACGCTATAGGAGTCGGTGCAGCCAGCTGGTTTCTTCACGCATCACGCCGACAGAAACAAGCATCTTTCTGGTAAGAAGAGGGGCTGGGGGGGGTATGCCTTATGATTAACGAGACGTGGTGTGATCATAACAACATACAGGAACTCAAGTCCTTCTGTTCACCTGACTTAGAATTCCTCACAATCAAATGTCGACCGCATTATCTACCAAGGGAATTCTCTTCGATTATAATCACAGCCGTATATATTCCCCCCCAAGCAGACACATCGACGGCCCTGAACGAACTTTATCTGACTATGTAAACTGGAAACCACACATCCTGAGGCTGCATTCATTGTAGCTGGGGATTTTAACAAGGCTAATCTGAAAACAAGACTCCCTAAATTCTATCAGCATATCGATTGTGCTACCAGGGCTGGTAAAACCCTGGATCATTGTTATTCTAACTTCCGCGACGCATATAAGGCCCTCCCCCGCCCTCCTTTTGGAAAAGCTGACCACGACTCCATTTTGTTGCTTCCAGCCTACAGACAGAAACTAAAACAAGAATCTCCCGCGCTCAGGTCTGTTCAACGCTGGTCCGACCAATCTGATTCCACGCTTCAAGACTGCTTCGATCACATGGATTGGGATATGTTCCGCATTGTGTCCAACAACAACATTGACGAATACACTGATTCGGTGAGCGAGTTCATTAGAAAGTGCATCGGCCCACAGCAACGATTAAAACATTCCCAAACCAGAAACCGTGGATTGATGGTAGCATTCGTACGAAACTGAAAGCGCGAACCACTGCTTTTAACCAGGGCAAGGTGACCGGAAACATGACCGAATACAAACAGTGTAGCTATTCCCTCCGCAAGGCAATCAAACAAGCTAAGTGCCAGTATAGAGACAAAGTAGAGTCCTAATTCAACGGCTCAGACACAAGAGGTATGTTAGCAGGGTCTACAGGCAATCACGGATTACAAAAAGAAAACCAGCCCCGTCGCGGACCAGGATGTCTTGCTCCCAGACAGACTAAATCACTTTTTTGCTCGCTTTGAGGACAATACAGTGCCACTGACACGGCCCGCTACCAAAACCTGCGGGCTCTCCTTCACTGCAGCCGAGGTGAGTAAAACATTTAAACGTGTTAACCCTCGCAAGGCTGCAGGCCCAGACGGCATTCCCAGCTGCGTCCTCAGAGCATGCGCAGACCAGCTGGCTAGTGTGTTTACGGACATATTCAATCAATCCTTATCCCAGTCTGCTGTTCCCACATGCTTCAAGAGGGCCATTGTTCCTGTTCCCAAGAAAGCTAAGCTAACTGAGCTAAACGACTACCGCCCCGTAGCACTCACTTCCGTCATCATGAAGTGCTTTGAGAGACTAGTCAAGGACCATATCACCTCCACCCTACCTGACACCCTAGACCCACTCCAATTTGCTTACCGACCCAATAGGTCCACAGACGACGCAATCGCAACCACACTGCACACTGCCCTAACCCATCTGGACAAGAGGAATAACTATGTGAGAATGCTGTTCATCGACTACAGCTCAGCATTTCACACCATAGTACCCTCAACTCGTCATCAAGCTCGAGACCCTGGGTCTCGACCCCGCCCTGTGCAACTGGGTACTATACTTCCTGACGGGCCGCCCCCAGGTGGTGAGGGTAGGTAACATCTCCACCCCGCTGATCCTCAACACTGGGGCCCCACAAGGGTGCGTTCTGAGCCCTCTCCTGTACTCCCTGTTCACCCACGACTACGTGGCCATACACGCCTCCAACTCAATCATCAAGTTTGCGGACGACACTACAGTGGTAGGCTTGATTACGAACAACGACGAGACGGCCTACAGGGAGGAGGTGAGGGCCCTCGGAGTGTGGTGTCAGGAAAATAACCTCACACTCAACGTCAACAAAACAAAGGAGATGATTGTGGACTTCAGGAAACAGCAGAGGGAGCACCCCCCTATCCACATTGACGGGACAGTAGTGGAGAGGGTAGTAAGTTTTAAGTTCCTCGGCGTACACATCACGGACAAACTGAATTGGTCCACCCACACAGACAGCGTTGTGAAGAAGGCGCAGCAGCGCCTCTTCAACCTCAGGAGGCTGAAGAAATTCGGCTTGTCACCAAAAGCACTCACAAACTTCTACAGATGCACAATCGAGAGCATCCTGTCGGACTGTATCACCACCTGGTACGGCAACTGCTCCGCCCACAACCGTAAGGCTCTCCAGAGGGTAGTGAGGTCTGCACAACGCATCACCGGGGGCAAACTACCTGCCCTCCAGGACACCTACACCACCCGATGTCACAGGAAGGCCATAAAGATCATCAAGGACAACAACCACCCGAGCCACTGTCTGTTCACCCCGCTATCATCCAGAAGGCGAGGTCAGTACAGGTGCATCAAAGCAGGGACCGAGAGACTGAAAAACAGCTTCTATCTCAAGGCCATCAGACTGTTAAACAGCCACCACTAACATTTAGTGGCCGCTGCCAACATACTGACTCAACTCCAGCCACTTTAATAATGGGAATTATTGGAAATTATGTAAAAATGTATCACTAGCCACTTTAAACAATGCCACTTAATATAATGTTTACATACCCTATATTACTCATCTCATATGTATATGTATATACTGTACTCTATATCATCTACTGCATCTTGCCATCTTTATGTAATACATGTATCACTAGCTACTTTAAACTATGCCACTTTATGTTTATAAACCCTACATTACTCATCTCATATGTATAAACTGTACTCTATACTGCATCTTGCCTATGCCGTTCAGTACCATCACTCATTCATATATCTTTATGTACATATTCTTTATCCCTTTACACTTGTGTGTATAAGGTAGTAGTTGTGGAATTGTTAGGTTAGATTACTCGTTGGTTATTACTGCATTGTCGGAACTAGAAGCACAAGCATTTCGCTACACTCGCATTAACATCTGCTAACCATGTGTATATGACAAATACAATTTGATTTGTTGTCCTGGCACCACACTGCCAGTTCTCTGACCTCCTCCCTATAGGCCGTCTCATCATTGTAGGTGATCAGGCCTACCCCTGTTGTGTCGTCTGCAAACTTAATGATGGTGTTGGAGTCGTGTTTGGCCACCCAGTCGTGGGTGAACAAGGAGTACAGGAGGGGACTAAGTACACACCCCTGAGGGGCCCAGTGTTAAGGATCAGCGTGGCAGATGTGTTGTTGCCTACTCTTACCACCTCGGCGCGGCCCGTCAGGAAGTCCAGGATCCAGTTGCAGAGGTAGGGGTTTAGTCCCAGAGTCCTTAGCTTAGTGATGAGCTTCGTGGGCACTATGGTGTTGAACGCTGAGCTGTAGTCAATGAACAGCATTCTCACATAGGTGTTCCTTTTGTCCAGGTGAGAAAGGGCAGTATGGAGTGCATCATCTGTGGATCTGTTTGGGCGGTATGCGAATTGGAGTGGGTCTAGGGTGTCCGGTAGGATGCTGTTGAGGTGATCCATGACCAGCCTTTTGAAGCACTTCATTGCTACCGACGTGAGTGCCACGGGGCGGTAATCATCTAGGCAGGTTACCTTCACTTCCTTGGGCACGGGGACTATGGTGTTCTGCTTGAAACATGTTGGTATTACAGACTCGGTCAGGGAGAGGTTGAAAATGTCAGTGAAGACACTTGCCAGTTGGTCCGCGCATGCTTTGAGTACATGTCCTGGTAATACGTCTGGCCCAGCGGCTTTGTGAATGTTGACCTGTTTAAAGGTTTTGTTCACATCAGCTACCAAGAGCGTTATCACACAGTCATCCAGAACAGCTGGTGCTCTCGTGCATGCTTCAGTGTTGCTTGCCTCGAAGCGAGCATAAAAGGCATTTAGCTTGTCTGGTAGGCTTACGTCACTGGGCAGCTCGCGTCTGGGTTTCCCTTTGTAGTCCGTAATAGTTTTCAAGCCCTGCTACATCCGACGAGCGTCAGAGCCGTGTAGTAGGATTCAATCTTAATCCTGTATTGACTTTGCTTGTTTGATGGTTCGTCTGAGGGCATAGCGGGATTTCTTATAAGTGCCCAGATTAGTCACCCGCTCCTTGAAAGTGGCAGCTCTAGCCTTTAGCTTGATGCAGATGTTGCCTGTAATCCATGGCTTCTGGTTGGGATATGTACGTACAGTCACTGTCGGGACGACGTCGTCGATGCACTTAGTCATCGGCTTCATCAATGAGGTGGTGTACTCCTCAATGCCATTGGATGAATCCCGGAACATATTCCAGTCTGTGCTAGCAAAACAGTCCTGTAGTGTAGCATCTTCGTCATCTGACCACTTCCATATTGAGCGAGTCACTGGCACTTCCTGCTTTAGTTTTAGCTTGGAATCAGGAATCAGGAGGATAGAATTATGGTCAGATTTGCCAAATGTAGAGCGATGGAGAGCTTTGTATGCATCTCTGTGTGTGGAGTAAAGGTGGTCAAGGATTTGTTCCTCTGGTTGCACATGTGACATGCTGGTAAAAATTTCGTAAAACTGATTTAAGTTTGTCTGCATTAAAGTCCCCGGCCACTAAGGGCGCCGCTTCTGGGTGAGCATTTTCTGCTTTGCTTTTGGCCTTATAGAGTTGGTTGAGAGCGGTCTTAGTGCCAGCTTCGTTCTGTGGTGGTAAATAGACAGCTATGAATAATATAGATGAGAACTCTCTTGGTAGATAGTGTGGTCTACAGCTTATCATAAGGTACTCTACCTCAGGCGAGCAATATCTTGAGACTTCTTTAATATTAGACATCGTGCACCAGCTGTTATTGACAAATAGACACACACCCCCACCCCTCGTCTTACCACAGGTAGCGTCTCTGTTCTGCCTGTCACGACTTCCGCCTAAGTCGGTCCCTCTCCTTGTTCAGGTGGCGTTTGGCGGTCGACTTCACCGGTCTTCTAGCCATCGCTGATCCACCTTTCATTTTCCTTTTGTTTTTGTTTTCTACACACCTGGTTTCTTTCCCCAATTACATGTTCATGTATTTAACCCTCTGTTTCCCCCATGTTTTTGTGCGTGATTGTTTCTATGTTCATTTGGTAGGTTATGGCTGGATTTCGACGGGTGCTGTTTTCACCCGTGCGTAATTGATTACCGTTTATTGTTGGTCAAGTGTATTGTTACCTTGTGCCTTTTTTTTTGAGTAAAGTACGTTGCTCACTCATTCTGCTCTCCTGCGCCTGACTTCATGCACCAGCTACACCCACCTTCTGACACTGCCGGTGCTTAGAAAATCCCTCTAGCTCTATATTGTCCGTATCATCGTTCAGCCAGGTCTCGGTGAAACATGTTACAGTTTTTAATGTCCCGTTGGTAGGATAATATTTATCGTAGGTCATCAATTTTATTATCCAATGATTGCACATTAGCAAGAAGAACGGATGGCAGGGGAGTTTACTCGCTCGCCTACAGATCTTCAGATGGATGCCCGATCTGCAGCCCATTTTCCTGCGTCTTTTCTTCACGCAAAAGGCGGGGATCTGGGCCTGTTCCAGTGAAAGCAGGATATCCTTCTCGTTAAAGGAAAAAGTTTCTTCCTTTCCGCGGTGAGTAATCACTGTTCTGATGTCCAGAAGTTATTTTCGGTCATAAGAGATGGTAGCAGCAACATTATGTACACAATAAGTTAAAAATAAAGTTACACAAAATGCAAAAAAACTAACAAAATAGCACAATCGGTTGGGAGAATGTAAAACGTCAGCCATGTTCTTCGGCGCCATCTTTCAAACATCCCCTCTTCCACTACTAGGCATACTCACTCCCTTGTCCCAAATTGCACCCTTTTTCCTTTATTGGGCTCTGGGCAATAATAGTGCACTATATAGGGAACAGGATGCCATTTGGGATGTCTCACCTTCTCTACCCTCTCACTATCTTCTCTATCCCCCTTTAGCCTCTCCTACCATCTCAACCCTCCATTCTCACTCACTCACTCACTCACTCACTCACTCACTCACTCACTCACTCACTCACTCACTCACTCACTCACTCACTCACTCACGCACTAGTACTTTGACCAGGGGAGCAGTTGGTCTGCAGTGCTTTGAAGAGTTCACTGCCATCAGTAGCCTCAGAACTGCCTGGCATCAACATGCCTTTTTCTGTCTGGCGTCAACATGCCTTTTTCTGTCTGGCGTCAACATGCATCTCTCTGCCTGGCATCAACATGTATCTCTCTGCCTGGCATCAACATGCATCTCTCTGCCTGGCATCAACATACCTCTCCTTCGTATCATCTGAGATCCCCAAGGATTGGAAAGCTGCCGCGGTCATCCCCCTCTTCAAAGGGGGAGACACCCTGGACCCAAACTGTTACAGACCTATATCCATCCTGCCCTGCCTATCTAAGGTCTTCGAAAGCCAAGTCAACAAACAGATCACTGACCATCTCGAATCCCACCGTACCTTCTCCGCTGTGCAATCCGGTTTCCGAGCCGGTCACGGGTGCACCTCAGCCACGCTCAAGGTACTAAACGACATCATAACCGCCATCGATAAAAGACATTACTGTGCAGCCGTCTTCATCGACCTGGCCAAGGCTTTCGACTCTGTCAATCACCATATTCTTATCGGCAGACTCAGTAGCCTCGGTTTTTCTAATGACTGCCTTGCCTGGTTCACCAACTACTTTGCAGACAGAGTTCAGTGTGTCAAATCGGAGGGCATGTTGTCCGGTCCTCTGGCAGTCTCTATGGGGGTACCACAGGGTTCAATTCTCGGGCCGACTCTTTTCTCTGTATACATCAATGATGTTGCTCTTGCTGCGGGCGATTCCCTGATCCACCTCTACGCAGACGACACCATTCTATATACTTCCGGCCCTTCCTTGGACACTGTGCTATCTAACCTCCAAACGAGCTTCAATGCCATACAACACTCCTTCCGTGGCCTCCAACTGCTCTTAAACGCTAGTAAAACCAAATGCATGCTTTTCAACCGTTCGCTGCCTGCACCCGCACGCCCGACTAGCATCACCACCCTGGACGGTTCCGACCTAGAATATGTGGACATCTATAAGTACCTAGGTGTCTGGCTAGACTGCAAACTCTCCTTCCAGACTCATATCAAACATCTCCAATCCAAAATCAAATCAAGAATCGGCTTTCTATTCCGCAACAAAGCCTCCTTCACTCACGCCGCCAAACTTACCCTAGTAAAACTGACTATCCTACCGATCCTCGACTTCGGCGATGTCATCTACAAAATAGCTTCCAACACTCTACTCAGCAAACTGGATGCAGTTTATCACAGTGCCATTCGTTTTGTTACTAAAGCACCTTATACGACCCACCACTGCGACCTGTATGCCCTAGTCGGCTGGCCCTCGCTACATGTTCGTCGTCAGACCCACTGGCTCCAGGTCATCTACAAGGCTATGCTAGGTAAAGTGCCGCCTTATCTCAGTTCACTGGTCACGATGGCTACACCCACCCGCAGCACGCGCTCCAGCAGGTGTATCTCACTGATCATCCCTAAAGCTAAAACCTCATTTGGACGCCTTTCCTTCCAGTTCTCTGCTGCCTGCGACTGGAACGAATTGCAAAAATCTCTGAAGTTGGAGACTTTTATCTCCCTCAACAACTTTAAAAATCTGCTATCCGAGCAGCTAACCGATCGCTGCAGCTGTACATAGTCCATCTGTAAACTACCCACCCAATTTACCTACCTCACCCCCCATACTGCTTTTATTTATTTACTTTTTCTGCTCTTTTGCACACCAGTATCTCTTCTTGCACATGATCATCTGATGATTTATCACTCCAGTGTTAATCTGCTAAATTGTAATTATTCGATTTATTGCCTACCTCATGCCTTTTGCACACATTGTATATAGATTCTCTTTTTTTCTACCATGTTATTGACTTGTTTATTGTTTACTCCATGTGTAACTCTGTGTTGTCTGTTCACACTGCTATGCTTTATCTTGGCCAGGTCGCAGTTGCAAATGAGAACTTGTTCTCAACTAGCCTACCTGGTTAAATAAAGGTGAAATAAAATAAAATAAAAAAACATCCATCTCTCTGCCTGGCATCAACATGCATCGACACGCCTCTACCTGGAGCTTCTCTTCAAACTCAACTATTTTCCACCCTAAACGCAACATGCAACAATTTCAAAGGTTTTACTGAGATACAGCTCGTTTAAGGAAATAAATGTGTTAGTCCCTAATCTATGGAATTCACATGACTGGGCAGGGGTGCAGCCATGGGTGGGCATAGGCCCACCAACTTGGCAGCCAGGCCCACCCACTGGGGAGCCAGGCCCAGCCAATCACAATGATTTCCCCCCCCCCACAAAAGTGCTTTATTACAGACAGAAATACCCCCCCTTCAGACGATCCCGCAGGTGAAGAAGCCGGATGTGGATGTCCTGGGCTGGCGTGGTTACACGTGGTCTGCGGTTGTGAGGCTGGCTGGACGTACTGCCAAAATTCTCTAAAATGACGTTGGAGGCAGCTTATGGTAGAGACATGAACATTCCAATCTCTGGCAACAGATCTGGTGGACATTCCTGCAGTCAGCATGCCAATTGCACGCTCACTCAAAACTTGAGACATCTGTGGCATTGTATTGTGATTGTATTGTGGGCCGAAACTGCACATTTGAAAGTGGCCTTTTATTGTCCCCAGCACAAGGTTGACCTGTGTAATGATCATGCTGTTTAATCAGCTTCTTGATATGCAACACCTGTCAGGTGGATGGATTATTAGGATGATGATGATGATAGATTGGATTTATGTCGTGCTTCACAAACTGAATCAATTATGTCACTCTTAAATAAATAAAGAATACATATTTTCCAAGTGCTCAAAGCACTTTACATTGTAATGGTGGAACACATTTTCTCCTCGTAAATGAATCTCTCTATCCAATACATATTTATTGCGGGTGCAGCAGGGATGTGTCCGTGCCCCCTCCAGTGTATTCCACAGAGGTTCCACTTCTCATGTGACTTTAGTGGTTCTAATGGGTCAATGTATTATTCATTGCCAAGTCTCCAATGTTTCTTCTCCCCCCCAAGCTTATGACCTGCCTTAAACGATAAGTTAAATATTACATTCATTTATTCATAAAAGCACCGTTTAAATATCCTGGCACTACAAAAACAACTTATCCTCAAGCATTTCACCCCCAAACCTATTGTGTTGGTCGCTGTATCACTGTAGGCTAGCCTACAGCCTAGCTTTGTGGAAACAAGACCAGGCCTTGCCTTCCCTGCCTGCCTAAAGGGATCAAACATGGTGGATATGGAGGTGCTGGCTAGTCTCTCTCAGGGGCTGGCTGGTTGTCTGTTCTTCTAGGGGATTTATCGTTCTCTCTCCCCCGTCCACACCCCCAGCCGTCCCTGGCTACGCTAATAAAACGTGAACAGACAGTGTAGCTTGAAGAAATGTACATCCCCAAGCCGCGTCAGGATGCACACTCTCTGATCAGGCTTATTGGGGCAGAACGAGAGGGGAGTGCCTGCTCCCTCCCTTCAGGCCCTGGAGAATGAGGGATGGTGAAAGAGGGGGTGCAGGGATAAGGGAGTTGCCGCTGTGTGTGAGTGTGTGTGGTCTGTTCTGACCTATGTTGAGTGGGACTAGAGGGTCTTCAGATACCCTTTCAAGGCCAATAACTTGAATTTCCCTAGATACAGTTAGCATTCCTGTGCATGCCACACAAAATAAACACCTTTGTTTTGAATAAGAGTACGGCCCCCATTGAAGAAATTATTTCACAGTACTCTGTTCCAATGTTGTTGTTGAATTCTTCAAGTGTATTATAATCTTACCACTGTGCATGCAGTACCACAAATGGAGTTGTAGTAAGTATTTCGGCAATAACATCCCAATAGTCTCAATGTACAATATATCATCTTTACAGACTATCCTTATTGATATTTATAAGCTGGGTGGTTTGAGCCCTGAATGCTGATTGGCTGAAAGCTGTATATCAGACCATATACCATGGTGTGACAAAACAAATATTTGTACTGCTCTAATTACGTTGTTAACCAGTTTATAATAGCAATAAGGAACCTCTGGGCCTTGAGGTATATGGCCAATATACCACGGCTAATGGGTGTATCCTCAGCCGTGGTATATTGGTCAAATACCACACTTCCTCGGGCCTTATTGCGTAATTATAGAACAGCGATAAATGTACAGTAATTCATTAGTATATTGACAGCCTTGAGTTAAATCGGCTTTTGGGTTTCAGTGGCAGACTTCCTGCGCTACTACGATACATTTACATTTTGATTTAATACATTTGATTCATGCAATGCTTCTCCAGTAGCTCAAAGCATCACCTTCACCTGAGTGCTACAGTCCCAGTCCATTCATTTGTTAATACGCTTACCTTGCAGTAATCCAGTTCAGCGATTGATCGTGATCAAGTGTGTCTGTCTAGGTACTGGAGTTATTAGAATAATATACACATACAGTTATGGAGAAGGAGGGTTTACTGGGCTAACTTTGATAAATGACATACTAATCTGATGATATTGTCCTCCCTCAGGTCTTTGCCTGGAGGTAGCTCTTCTCTGAACGTAGACATGCCTGGCATGTACTCTAGGCTACTCTCACTCTAGACGCTTGTAATAATGATTTGTACTCTGTACTTTTCCAGAACTTAATCTCTCTCTCTCTCTCTTTCCTTGTTTACTCAATTTGATTCAAAGGGCTTTATTGGCATGGGAAACATATGTTTACATTGCCAAAGCAAGTGAAATAGAGTATTTAAAAAAGTGAAGAAAACAATAAAAAATTTACAGTAAATGTTATAGTTTCAAAGGAATAGAGACATTTCAAATGTTATAATTATTAGTGTTGTAATGATGTGCAAATAATTTAAGTACAAAAGGGAAAATAAAAACATAAATATGGGTTGAATTTACAATGGTGTTTGTTCTTCACTTGTTGCCCTTTTCTTGTGGCAACAGGTCACAAATCTCGCTGCTGTGATGGCTCACTGGTATTTCACCTAATAGATATGGGAGTTTATAAAAATTGGATTTGTTTTCAAATTCTTTGTGGGTCTGTGTAATCTGAGAGAAATATGTGTCTCTAATATGGTCATACATTTGGCAGGAGGTTAGGAAGTGCAGCTCAGTTTCCACCTCATTTTGTGGGCAGTGTGCACATAGCCTGTCTTCTCTTAAGAGCCAGGTCTTCCTACGGCAGGCTATGCTCACTGAGTCTGTACATAGTTAAAGCTTTCCTTAATTTTGGGTCAGTCAAAGTGGTCAGGTATTCTGCCACTACTCTCTGTTTAGGGCCAAATAGCATTCCCGTTTGTTCTTTTTTTTGTTAATTACTTGACACATTGGAAAGAATTATCTTTTTGTTTTCTCATGATTTGGTTGGGTCTAATTGTGTTGCTGTCCTCCAGTTCCAACTTGCTTAGGGGATTCTTCTGTCGGTTAATCTCTTTGTAGGTGATGGCTTTGTTATGGAAGTTTTGGGAATCACTTCCTTTTAGGTGGTTGTAGAATTGAATGGCTCAATTCTGGATTTTGATAATTAGTGGGTATCGTCCTAATTCTGCTCTGCATGCATTATTTGGTGTTTTACGTTGTACACAGAGGATCTTTGCAGAATTCTGCGTCCATGAGTCTCAATTTGGTGTTTGTCCCATTTTGTGAATTATTGGTTGGTGAGTGGACCCCAGACCTCACAAACATAAAGGGCAATGGGTTGTATAACTGATTCATGTATTTTTAACCAGATCCTAATTGGGATGTCAAATTGTATGTTATTTTTGATGGTGTAGAAGGCCCTTGCCTTGTCCTTCTTGCCTTGTCCTTCTTGCCTTGTCCTTCTTGCCTTGTCCTTCTTGCCTTGTCCTTCTTGCCTTGTCCTTCTTGCCTTGTCCTTCTTGCATTTCTCTCTCTCTCTCTCTCTCTCTCTCTCTCTCTCTCTCTCTCTCTCTCTCTCTCTCTCTCTCTCTCTCTCTCTCTCTCTCTCAATTCAAAGGGCTTTATTGGCATTGGAAACATATGTTTACATTGCCAAAGCAAGTGAAATAGATACACAATCAAAAATGAACAGTAAACATTACATTCACGTTTCAAAGGAATAGAGACATTTCAAATGTCATATTATGGCTGTGTACTCTCTCTCCCTTTGTTGTAAATTTACCACTGTGTATCTCTTCAAATGCTATATTCTGTTGGTCAGACTGTGCTGTGTTCTGATGTGTTCAGTGGAGGAGGCAGTATGTTCAAGACTAGTTGTCTTATCTCACAAGCCCAGGTTCACCTTTCTTGTGAGCAGAGCAGCAGAGTTCTAGCCTCGCAAGCTGCCTGATCCCAAAAGCTTCCATGAATGTTTGCTGCACGGATATCATGATAGCGCAGCGGTAACCCTCTGGTATTTACGAGGCTGGCAGAGTTCACCTCAAATCCACTTCAATTAGTTTTATGGTTAGGGCTGAGTGCAGGTCAAATGTGATGTTTCAAGTTGACCATTTTCTTTTGTAACATAGGGATCCTCAACGTGTACTTGAATCAGTTTCGATGGGCAGTTGCGATAGGAAAGAAGGCTCAACATCCATTTCAGGATATCACTGTTTCTACTTGAGGAGGCATGAAGTTTACCCCCAAACTGGATGTTCTTTCTAAATGCCACTCCTCCTCAAAATGTGACCTCATATGGAACGGAGAGTGAAATGAAAGAAGTAGCCAGAACTGGTGATTCACGACAAGCTTCTCTCTGAAAAACGTGTGCTTTGGATCCAACACAAGGGGAAAGGGTTAAGCATCTCTGGCCCTGTAGCCTGTCTCGAAAAGGGATCAGGCCAGTTCCCAAAGACGTCCCTTTTCGAGTCCTGCTGCTGCAGTGCTGTTGCTCTCTATGCACTTTATCACTTTCCCCCCTCTTCTCAGTATTGTTTTGAAGCTCTTCCATAGACCTGACTGGCTTCAAAATCTTATAAAATGGCAGTGTCCACGTGCCAGGCCCCTTGGGCAAACTTGTTACCTCAGTCACACTTCCCAAAAAGCTTAATTTAGCTTAGAAGGTACCACTGAGTGAGGAACACTTTCTGGCACTCCATTTGTTATTGTAACAGTTTTAGAGACTCCACTGCAGTGAAGCGTTAAAGCGTTTACATGTGTCTCAGACCGGTGGGATAGACATGTTTGAGGTGATGCAGGAATGGTGTTCAACCCCTCTACATGTGGGGCTGGCACAAAATTAACATCCTTGAGTGCATCCCTCCGTAGAACTCTGGTGCTGTTTTCTTTCCTTTATCTTGTTCACTTGTGTCAGGTCAGTAAAATCAAAGAGGATGGGAAGTGTTCTGTCTTAGTAATAAGCATCTTTGGTGACATTGCTCATAGGAAAAACGTATAAGTGGATTCAGGAGGGAGGCAATGGGATGTGACAATCACAGAACTTTAATGTTACATGCAGTGGCTCAAGTGGCTCATCAGTGATGATGTTTTGCTTGCCATTTAAAACCTTCTTTAGGCTGCCATTGCTGCACTGCCAAAGCTATAGCGTTTATAATTTACCCATTTTCTTTAGGATTTCATGTAATAAATTGAGAGGATCATTCAATTATTTCAAGATAACCATAGGGTCTACTTGAGTTTTGCTAAATGCTTGTCCATTTCTGAGTAGTCTCTTGCTATATGATGTGAGCTTGGCCTTGTAGACAAAAAGTAGACAATAAATGTAGTATTGATAAAGATTATTTAATTTAAGGAATTAATTTTATAAAATGATCAAAATGAACTCTGAATAAATTAAAACCTACTTGCGGCAGGACTTAACTCTCTGTTAAAGCTAACAGCTAATTGTTAAAGGCTAGCAATCGATTTCACTACACTTGAATCTGTCACACCCTGACCTTAGAGAACCTTTTTATTTCTCTATTTGGTTAGGTCAGGGTGTGATTTGGGTGGGCATTCTAGTTTTTCTTTTTCTTTGTTGGCCGGGTATGGTTCCCAATCAGAGGCAGCTGTCTATCGTTGTCTCTGATGGGGGATCATACTTAGGCAGCCTTTTTTCCACCTTTAGTTTGTGGGATCTTGTTTTTGGTTAGTTGCTGTGTTAGCGCTACAAAACTTTACGTGTCGTTTATTCTTTCTTGTTTTTGGTGTTCATTTAATAAATTGATGATGTACGTCTACCACGCTGCACCTTGGTCCAATCCATCTTTCGATGAGCGTGACAGAATCTTTGTGTTTCCCATTGATCTGCCTTGTAAGCTAACAAGCGCATTGTTCCCCGCAAGCTTTCAACGTACCCATTAGGCCTCTTTTTATCCATTCTGAATGAGTCTGCATTTAAGTATCTAAATATCAGCTAAATCCCTTTCTTACCCAAAGCTAGCTGCACTAGGTGCTTAGCCACCACCCAGTGAGACTGATGTCTGTCCTCACCCAGACAGTATATCCTCTGGCCTGCCTCCTAATCTCCCCAGGGCACATCAGAGGAGAACCAGTTTAATAACTCCTCCTGTTCTGAGACAGTGTAGTAGTGAATCACATGTCTCTATTTGGCAGGGGTTCAATATGACTGGGTTGATGTCAGATTTGTTTTATTGAATGATGTTCATTTACTTTAACAAGTGTGCTATTTGGTTGAATTAAATAATGACCATTTCAACTATTAAGAAGTGTTTCTTAAATCCAAGGTGGTAGCAGTGGAAAGGTGTATCACAGTGTTTTTTGTAAATGTTATATATTAGGGATTTTGTCCATGATTAGACAGAGCTATGTTTTTTTCTGTGTCAAAAGAGATTTCCAAGTACGAGCTCTGCAGCCTAGGTACTAACACAGGATTCTCCAAATCCTGCCCCCTCCTGCCTTCTCTGAAAGATACCCACTCCCACTCATCCCCCTCCTCTTTTCCTCTCCAATCTCCCCTCTCATCCCCCCTTCTCCCACATTCAGGAAATGGGAGGCCTGCCAGAAGCGCTCTCTGTTTCCGGGAATCTGTCCCACAATGCCGCAATGTAGTAAGCTGGCTTTGACGTGAGCGCCATTGTTCAAAGTGCAGGCCCCATTGTCTGAGGGAAGGAACAGCAACAAAAACAAAAACCACCCGCGGAAGGAGGTGGAGAGGTGGAGATAGAGAGAGGGCCCTGTGCTATTTATATTAAGAACCCAGCCACCTCCTATCTCTGACTTAGGCATCTGGGTAGGGATCTGCATGTTTCATATGCCAACCAGTGGAACAACTTGGACCAAGAAAGTGCCTGAGGACATGAGGCTTATGTTGGCATCGCCACACCACCGCCCTTTTGATTATGAAATGAATTCAAGTGGGTCTGGTGTTCCATCATTTCTGGTCCCTCTGCGTAACGGTGGTGGTTGTGATCCTGTGATGTGTAAGCAGATGATGAAAGATGTACCTATGATAGTGCAGTCTACTGGTTAGCAGCATGTCATGAGACAGACGGCAAGGTGGGTTTGGAGGTGGGGGGTTAGAAGCTGGCTGTCTCTGACTGATGATGTCACTCAGTACACAGAAACATGCAAATGACAAGGAATTTTATTTTGTATTTATTTATTTTACCTTTGTTTAAGCAGGTAGGCAAGTTGAGAACAAGTTCTCATTTACAACTGCGACCTGGCCAAGATAAAGCACAGCAGTTCGACACAGACAACAACACAGTTACACATGGAGTAAAACAAACATCCAGTCAATAATACAGTAGAAAAATAAGTCTATATACAATGTGAGCAAATGAGGTGAGATAAGGGAGGTAAAGGCAATAAAAAGGGCACGGTGGTGAAGTAAATACAATATAGCAATTAAAAACACTGGAATTGTAGATTTGCAGTAGGTGAATGTGCAAAGTAGAAATACTGGGGTGCAAGGGAGCAAAATAAATAAATATATACAGTAGGGGATGAGGTAATTGTTTGGGCTATTTATAGATGGCCTATGTACAGGTGCAGTGATCTGTGAGCTGCTCTGACAGCTGGTGAGGGAGATAAGTGTTTCCAGTTTGAGATTTTTGTAGTTCGTTCCAGTCATTGGCAGCAGAGAACTGGAAGGAGAGGCGGCCAAAGGAGGAATTGGCCCTGGGGGTGACCAGTGAAATACGCATGCTGGAGCGCGTGCTACGGGTGGGTGCTGCTATGGTGACCAGCGAGCTAAGGCGGGACTTTACCTAGCAGGGTCTTGTAGATGACCTGGCCAGATAAAGCAAAGAAGGAAGACCAGAGCATGTTTTCATTAAGCGCCTCAGAGTAGGAGTGCTGATCTACGATCAGTTTTGTCTTTTAGATCATAATGAATAAGGTTACCCCGGAACTGTTGATTTATATACTTATCTTTTAATAAAATATATGTTTCTAGTGTAATTTTCTTGACGTAGCATGCAATGACAATACAAACATGGTAGCAAATGGAGAATATAAGGTTGAACATGGGGCTGGTTTCAGATACCCAGATTAAGGATATTCCTGGACCAAAAAGCACTTTCAATAGATTCTCTCTTCAACATGTTTTAGTCCAGGTACAGGCCTGTGAAACCAGACTTCTTTTCCTAGAACAATAAACTTGTTGCTTGAATTAACACTTCTGGAGTATAATGAATACTCAGGGAGAAAAAGGTGTAGATTCACACGCAGAGCGGGAGGTGTTTATCGCAGAAGGCAGGAATCGTGGTCACAGGCTGGCAATGGTCGTACACAGGTAGGCAAACAGGCAGGTGAATCAAAACTAGGACTGAAGGCTATAACTGGTTCTCACAAACAAGCTAGGAAAAGGCTTAGTAGAGTCAAAACGCACAATACCTCACAAAGACACAAACAGAATGAACTGAACGAAATAAGGAGGTGATGAGACCAGGTGAGTAACTAACACAGGTGAAATCAATTAATAAAAATGAAAGACAGGGCTACGTTCAAGAACACAATGAAACAGAACACAGATTGACTATGAAAATAAATACAGAACCTTACATAGAGCTACAATACATTTAACCTCACGGGGGTCCAATTTCATACAGTTTGTGAAATTTAACCTGTGTTGAAAAAATTATTCTGAATGTCAAAGTGGAATTAGGTTTTTAGAAATGTTTAAAAATGAACAAAAAATTTTCAACTAAAATGTATTGAATCAATAAGTATTCAACCCCTTTGTTATGGCAAGCCTAAATAAGTTCAGGAGTAAAAATGTGCTTAACAAGTCACATAATAAGTTGCATGGACTCATTTTTGAATGACTACCTCGTCTCTGTTCCCCGCACATACAATTATCTGTAAGGTCCCTCAGTCGAGCAGTGAATTTCAAACACAGATTCAACCACAAAGGCCAGGGAGGTTTTCCAATGCCTTGCAAATAAGTTATTAATTACACTTTGGATGGTGCACTGTGTCAATACACCTACAGTAGTCACTACAAAGATACAGGCGTCCATCCTAACTCAGTTGCCAGAGAGGAAGGAAACCGCTCAGGGATTTCACCATGAGGCCAATGGTAACTTTAAAACAGTTACAGGGTTTAATGGGTGTGATAGGAAAAAGGATGGGTCAACAACATTGTAGTTACTCCACAATACTAACCTAAATGACAGAGTGAAAAAAAAAACGTTTTTCCAAAACATGCATCGTGTTTGCAATAAGGCACTAAAGTAAAATGTACTTTACAATCCAACACAACCCATCACTGAGTACCAGTCTTCATATTTTCAAGCATGGTGGTGGCTGAATCATGTTATGGGTATGCTTGTCATCGGCAAGGACTAGGGAGTTCTTTTTAGGGTAAAAAGAAACGGAATAGAACTATGCACAGGCAAAATCCTAGAGGAAAACCTGCTTTCCAACCAACACTATGAGACAAATTCACCTTTCAGCAGGACAATAAACTAGAACACAAGGCCAAATCTACACTGGAGTTGCTTACCAAGATGACATTGAATGTTCTTGAGTGGCCTAGTTACAGTTTTGACTTAAATCAGCTTGAAAATCTATGGAAAGAAAATGGCTTTCTAGCAATGATCAACAACCAACTTGACAGAGTTTGAAGAATTTTTGAAAGAATAATGTGCAAATATTGTAAATTCCAGGTGTATGAAGCTCTTAAAGACGTACCCAGAAATACTCACAGCTGTAATCACTGCCGAAGGTGATTCTAACATGTATTGACTCAGGGGTGTGAATACTAATGTAAATTAGATATTTCTGTATTTCTTTTTCAATACATTTGCTAAAATGTCTAAAAACATGTTTTCACATTGTCATTATGGGGTATTGTGTGCAGATGGGTAAGAAATGTTTAATATTTAATCCATTTGGAGTTCAGGCTGTAACACAACAAAATGTGGAATAATTTAAGGGGTATGAAGGGACTGTACACTTAGAACAGGGTTTTACCAATGACAAATAGTATAATAGTATTCTAATCCTTTCTCGTCTTTGTTTTCACAGGTTTTCCAAAAAAGCAACCAGGTCAGAGTTTTTTCCTTGCTTCGCAAATCTTTGTCCACATTGTCAATCACAACGGACTACAATCATGACCTCCAGACAAACATCACCATATAACTAGAATGTATTACCAAAAAATAAATGATATGCCCCTAAGAGTTGGGTCACCTGGTATGCGTCCTAAATGGAACCCTATTCACTATTTAGTGTACTATTTTTGACCTGGCCCTGGTTAAAAGTAGTGTATTAAATAAGGAATAGGGTTCCATTTCAGATGCTGCCCTGTATTTGAGTTGATTTAGCTGGATATTATGAGGCTTTTGGACCCCATACCATGCCTGACACCCTGATAAGCATGTTAAGATGACACCTCATGTATCTAGAATCTGATGGTGCAGTCTTCCTCCTAAGCCGTAGGGATTTGGCTCTCTATTTCGTCTGGTAAAGGGTCTAAGTCCCTGGTGTCTAAGATACAGTATGTCTGAGAGAGTATTGTAACAGATAATATTACGTGAAAGTATAATATAATGGGGTCGTTCCACGAATAGAGTGACATTTTAAGTATACATTTTTCACCAATATTGAAATTTAAAAGCCTGGTTGAAAACCTGCACAGACGTGCGAAATCTGGTGTCCTGTGTATGTGTGTGTTTCTCACCATGCCATCTGTGTTTGTGTGTTCCCAGGACCCCTAGCATTCTCAGCAAGGACCATCCCCCAGACAAGAATCCCAAGAGTGACAAAAACACAGTCCCACCTGCGCATGAGTTTGACCCTACAGGTAAGTGTGCACGCACAAGCATACACACATACACAAACAAACAGAAAACAGGACTTGCGCACACTTGCAACATACACTCTTTGAACAAATTGTGCAAGCACAAAATATAATACACACCTCAATCCATTTCAATGTCTAATCTAATTTTCCACTTGGTTGGTGCAGTGTATTACTGTCGGTCAGTTACTGGTGATAACTGTAATAATCATTTGACACAATATTAGCTACTGACCAAATAAACTAAATTATATGGAAATAGTAATTAACAGCTCCTTATGGAGTGGAAAGAGTTTCTGTTAGTGGCGAATCCTAACTTCATAGCGACCATTAATGCACATTGGGGTTGTTTCAAAATTAAATTAAACTCTTTCACTGTTTACTGTATTGTCTGATATAAGCTCAAGCCAATCACTGTTATTAGACCCTTTCAGACTGTAAACGTGTCATTGATCCTGTTGTGGGTAGCACTCCGCTTCACTCACTCACACACATTAGATAATTGAATGTAAATTATGCAGCGTGTCGATGTGATAAGTGCTGCGGTGACATGCTGTAGCCTAGGTGGGAGCTACTAGAAACCAAACGGAAGAAAACAAACCGAAGCAGGGCGGGACTACCTGGACGTGTCCAATAGGAAACATTTGTTTTTGTTTTCCGTTGCAAAACGTTTTGCTACGCTGTGCACTAATGTATGCGACCCTGGGAACGGAAAATGTTTTGCAACAAAAACAATAGTTTCTTATTGGCCAAGTTCACGTAGTCCCTCCCTCTTTTTTAAAATTTGATACCTAATGAATAGGACCCTGTTATTAAAGGTCCACTCTGGAGACGAGGGGTTAATGTTTGGTCTGGGGTGGGGGGGTTAAATGGGAGCACCATGGCTCCCCAGCTGACAGCCAGATTAACAGCCAACACCAGGCTGATGCTTATCTTCTGTTAGGCTGGGGAAACGGGAGCGGCAGCAGGATGAAACACAAACACACACATGTACATACACACATTCAAACACACACAGTCACAATAATACTTGCACACTCGCACACACGTCATGGCTGCTGGAGTCTGAGGATGAAACACGCACACACACACACTCACACACACACACACACACACTGGTTAATAGTGCGCTTTGAGCCCTAGTCATGTGATGAGGTAGTCTACTCTTCAGACAGGCACAGCACCACAATCCCTCCCATTTTAGCCACATAGGTCTAGTCTGTGTTTTTTATGAATGTGCAATGAGCATACACAGATACAGGCACCCTTCCCAACTCAGTTGCCGGAGAGGAAGAAACCGCTCAGGGATTTCACCATGAGGCCAATGGTGACTTTAAAACAGTTACAGAGCTTAACTTCTCTGGGATATGTGGGACGTTACCCACTTGGCCAAAAGCCAGTAAAAATGCAGAGCGCCAAATCTAACCTTCATGAAATCACACATGAAAGACACCAAATTAAAGCTACACTTGTTGTGAATCCAGCCAACATGTCTGATTTCAAAAAGGATTTACGGCGAAAGCACACCTTGCGATTATGTTAGGTCAGTACATAGCCACAGAAAAACACAGCCATTTTTCCAGCCAAAGAGAGGAGTAACAAAAAGCAGAAATAGAGATCAAATTAATCACTAACCTTTGATGATCTTCATCAGATGACACTCATAGGACTTCATGTTACACAATACATGTATGTTTTGTTCAGTAAAGTTCATATTTATATCCAAAGTTTAGGCGGGACGCTACTGTCTCACTTGGCCAAAAGCCAGAGCGCCAAATTCAAATAAATTACTATAAAAATCAAACTTTCATTAAATCACACATGAAAGATACCAAATTAAAGCTACACTGGTTGTGAATCCAGCCAACATGTCAGAATTCAAATAGGCTTTTCGGCGAAAGCAAACAATGCTATTATCTGAGTTAGCACCATAGTAAACAAAGAGAGAGAAGCATATTTCAACCCTGCAGGCGCGACACAAAACGCAGAAATAAAAATATAATTCATGCCTTACCTTTGACGAGCTTCTGTTGTTGGCACTCCAATATGTCCCATAAACATCACAAATGGTCCCTTTGTTCGATTAATTCCGTCGATTTATATCCAAAATGTCAATTTATTTGGCGCGTTTGATCCAGAAAAACACCGGTTCCAACTTGTGAAACGTGACTACAAAATATCTCAAAAGTTACCTGTAAACTTTGCCAAAACATTTCAAACTACTTTTTTAATATAACTTTAGTTATTTTTTTTACGTAAATAATCGATAAAATTGAAAACGGGGTGATCTGTGTTCAATACAGGATTAAAACAAACTGTAGCTAGCCTTCTGGTCATGCGCCTCTGACAAACAGGACACTTCGAGTGACCCTCAATCAAGATCACCGTACTTCTTCATTACACAAAGGAAAAACCCTCAACCAATTTGTAAAGACTGTTGACATCCAGTGGAAGCGGTAGGAACTGCAAGAGTGACCTCATTTTTTTTTATCTGAATGGTTTGTCCTCGGGGTTTCGCCTGCTAAATAAGTTCTGTTATACACACAGACATGATTCAAACAGTTTTAGAAACTTCAGAGTGTTTTCTATCCAAATCCACTAATAATATGCATATCTTATCTTCTGGGGATGAGTAGCTTGCAGTTGAATTTGGATATGCTTTTCATCCAAATGTGAAAATGCTGCCCCCTATCCTAGAGAAGTTAATGGCTGTGATAGGAGAAAACTGAGGATGGATCATCAACATTGTAGTTACTCCACAATACTAATTTAATTGACAGAGTGAAAAGAAGGAAGCCTTTACAGAATGCAAATATTTCAAAACCTAATTTTCTATAATGCCTCTTACCAGATGATGGGCATTATTAGTGGATTAGTGGACTGCGTTGTGCATGGTTAATTTGTAACAAAAAATACATTTTTGTAGACCAACTTGAAAGCCAGATCAGTGACTATTGCAAAAAAGCAGGTTAAACTAATTTGATAAAAAATGAAATTATGAGTGGGTCTTATGGTTGTGGAAGACTTATATTTAGCTTAGGTATAATTTTACAAGCTTTGAATTCATTATATTATTCCTTACTGTTTGAAATGCCGTCTATTGACGTTTAATTGCGCAACAATGGTTATTTAAACTTTTTTATTTTTTTATCGATATATTTATCGTGAATTGGCCATAAGTTTGAAAAAATGTAGTTATGATTTTTAGGCCATATCGCCCAGCCCTAGTTGTAGACCTGATAAACAACAATGACGAGTCAGCCTATAGAGAGGAGGTACAGTGCATTTGGAAAGTATTCAGACCCCTTGACTTTTTACACATTTTGTTACGTTACAGCCTTATTATAAAATTGATTATTCTCATCAATCTACACAAAATACTTCATAATGACAAAGCGGAAACTGGTTTTTAGATATTTTTGCAAATGTATACATTTTTTAAAACAGATACCTTATTTACATACGTTTTATGACCCTTTGCTATGAGACTCAAAATTGAGCTCAGGTGCATCCTGTTTCCATTGATCATCCTTGAGATGTTTCTACAACTTGATTGGAGTTCACCTGTGGTAAATTCAATTGATTGGACATGATTTGGAAAGGCACACACCTGTCTATGTAAGGTCCCACAGTTGACAGTGCATGTCAGAGCAAAAACCAAGCTATGAGGTTGATGACAGGATTGTGTCGAGGCACAAACCTGGGGAAGGGTACCAAAAAATGTCTGCAGCATTGAAGGTCCCCAAAAACATAGTGGCCTCCCTCTTTCTTAAATGGAAGAAGTTTGGAACCACCAAAACTCTTCCTAAAGCTGGCTGCCCGGCCAAAGTTAGCAATCGGGTGAGAAGGGCCTTGGTCAGGGAGGTGACCAAGAACCTGATGGTCACTCTGACAGAGCTCCAGAGTTCCTTTGTGAAGATGGGAGAACCTTCCAGAAGGACAACCATCTCTGCAGCCCTCCACCAATCAAGCCTTTATGGTAGAGTGGCCAGACGGAAGCCACTCCTCAGTAACAGGCACATGACAGCCCGCTTGTAGTTTGCCATAAGGCACCTAATGGACTCTCAGACCATGATAACAGGATCCTCTGGTCTGATGAAACCAAGATTGAACTCTTTGGCCTGAATGCCAAGCATCATGTCTGGAGGAAACCTGGCACCATTCCTACGGTAAAGCATGGTGGTGGCAGCATCATGTTGTGGGGATGTTTTTCAGCAGCAGTGACTGGGAGACTAGTCAGGATCGAGGGAAAGATGAACAGAGCAAAGTACAGAGAGATCCTTGATGAAAACCTGCTCCAGAGCGGTCAGGACCTCAGACTGGGACGAAGGTTCACCTTCCAACAGGACAATGCCCCTAAGCACACAGCCAAGACAACGCAGGAGTGGCTTCAAGACACGTCTCTGAATGTCCTTGAGTGGCCCAGCCAGAGCCCGGACTTAAACCCGATCGAACATCTCTGGAGAGACCTGAAAATAGCTGTGCAGCGACGCTCCTCATCCAACCTGACAGAGCTTGAGAGGATCTGCAGAGAAGAATGGGATAAACTCCCCAATTACAGGTGTGCCATGCTTGTAGCGTCATACCTAAGAAGACTCGAGGCTGTAATTGCTGCCAAAGGTGCTTCAACAAAGTACTGAGAAAGGGGTCAGAACACTTATGTAAATGTGATAGTTTTTTTTCTACAAATCTATTTTTGCTTTGTCATTATGGGGTATTGTGTGTACATTAATGAGGGGAAAAAACGATTGAATCCATTTTAGAATAAGGTTGTAACGTAACAAAATGTGGAAAAAGTGAAGGGGTGTGAATACTTTCCGAATGCACTGTGTATATATACAGCAATGTTCTAACTTCTATTGGAAAGCCTTCCCAGAAGAGGGAAGGCTGTTATAGCAGCAAATAGGAGACCAACTACATATTAATGCCCATGATTTTGGAATAGAAATATTTGACGAGCAAGTGTCCACATACGTTCGGTCATGTAGTGTATATCTCACTGTTTCTTAACCTATCATTCAATAGCTCAACCTGTGCTGGTCCATGATATGTTGCTGACCGGTCTCTGAGACTTTAATCTGGGAGTTCTACAGAGTTAGTTTTAATGTAAACTGTCCCGCTAGGAGGAAAGAACATGGCTTGCTGGTCGCTGGTACAAAAAAGGTTAAGAAACATTTATCTTTATGCCTTCATTTTCTTTGTCTGAGAGCCATTTTAGGCTTGGCTTTTCTCAGAATCCTTCTTCTTTTGAATTCTGAATTCTGCTTGTTAATTCTGAATTCTCTTAACTAGAGGTCGACCGATTAATCAGAATGTCTTATTAATTAGGGCCGATATCAAGTTTTCATAACAATCGGAAATCTGATTTTTCTTTTTTTTTTACACCTTTATTTAACTAGGCAAGTCAGTTAAGAACACATTCTTATTTTCAATGACGGCCTAGGAACGGTGGGTTAACTTCTAATTGGTCCCAATCCCGGATCCGGGAGCACCCCCATCAGTAAAAAAGCTGACTAGCATAGCCTAGCATAGCGTCACAAGTAAATACTAGCATCTAAATATCATTAAATCACAAGTCCAAGACACCAGATGAAAGATACACATCTTGTGAATCCAGCCATCATTTCTGATTTTTAAAATGTTTTACAGGGAAGACACAATATGTAAATCTATTAGCTAACCACGATAGCAAAAGACACAACCATTTTTTTCCCTGCATAGGTAGCTATCACAATTTCGACCAAATAAAGATATAAATAGCCACTAACCAAGAAACAACTTCATCAGATGACAGTCTGATAACATATTTATTGTATAGCATATGTTTTGTTAGAAAAATGTGCATATTTCAGGTATAAATCACAGTTCTACATTGCAGCTGCAATCTGAAATAGTGCCGAAGCAGCCAGAATAATTACAGAGACCAACGTCAAATACCTAAATACTCATCATAAAACTTTTCTGAAAAATACACAGCGTACAGCAAATGAAAGACCAACATCTTGTGAATCCAGCCAATATTTCAGATTCTTTAAGTGTTTTACAGCGAAAACACAATATAGCATTATATTAGCTTACCACAATAGCCAGAAACACAAGCCGTTTACCAGCAGCAAAGGTTAGCGATCCTAACAAACCAGCAAAAGATATATAATTTTTGACTAACCTTCATATACTTCATCAGATGACAGTCCTGTAACATCATATTACACAATGCATATAGGATTTGTTCGAAAATGTGCATATTTAGTGGCACAAATCGTGGTTATACAATGTGATTAGTAGCAACATTTCAGGCAATCTGGGCGGCGCCATCTTGGAGAGGCACCTAATCTAATCGATAACTAATCATAAACTTGACTAAAAAATACAGGTTGGACAGCAAATGAAAGATACAGTAGTTCTTAATGCAACCGCTGTGTTAGATTTTTAAAATTAACGTTACTCGACATACAGCGTGCGTTACAGCGAGACCATGCCGAAATTAATGGCGGACTAATAATTTTACATTGTTCCACAGAAGTACGAATTAACATCATAAATAGCTCTTACTTTTGGATGATCTTCCATCAGAATCTTGGGCAAGTGGTCCTTTGTCCAGAACAATCGTCTTTTGGTTGAAAGATGTCCTCTACTCCTGTAGAAATTAGCTGCTAACGCCGATGTACCGGAGAGGTGCCCAACTCGCGATAACGCCTGACAAAGAAACTCCAGAAAATCGCAATAAACTGATATAAACTGCTATAAGTCGGTTTAAATTAACTACCTTATGAAGTTTTTAAGACAAAAAACAAATTAAATCAGAGCCGGAGATATAGAACTGCTAAACCGAAAGCTTTTCAGGATGCCATGCTGGTGTACCTCCTGCGTCAGGCGCCACGTCGAAAAGGTCGGTCCTTCCGTTCCAAGAGCCTTTATACTCCCCCAGATGGTGCTATCCACTCCATTCAAAGTCTCACCGCTTACTGACATCTAGGGGAAGGCGTATGCAGTGCATGTAGCCCCATAGCTTACAAGGGAATTTATAAACCGACCCTGGAACAGAGACCTCGATTTCAGAAATCTCACTTCTTGACAGGAAGTGTGCTGCAGAATGAGTTCTGTTTCACTCAGATAAATAATTCAAACGGTTTTAGAAACTAGAGAGTGTTTTCTATCCAATAGTAATAATAATATGCATATTGTACGAGCAAGAATTGAGTACGAGGCAGTTTAATTTGGGAACGAAAATTCTACAAAGTGTAAACAGCACCCCCTATTGAGAAAAGGTTAACTGTCTTGCTCAGGGGCAGAACGACAGATTTTTACCTTGTCAGCTCAGGGATTCAATCTTGCAACCTTACGGTTAACTAGTTCAACACTCTAACCACCTGCCTCACGAGGAGCCCGCCTGTTACGCGAATGCAGTAAGAAGCCAAGGTAAGTTGCTAGCTAGCATTAAACTTATCTTATAAAAAACAATCAATCAATCAATCATAATCACTAGTTATAACTACACATGGTTGATGATATTACTAGTTTATCTAGCGTGTCCGGCATATAATCGATGCAGTGCGCATTCGCGAAAAAGGACTGTCGTTGCTCCAACGTGTACCTAACCATAAACATCAATGCCTTTCTTAAAATCAATACACAGAAGTATATATTTTTAAACCTGCATATTTAGCTAAAAGAAATCCAGGTTAGCAGGCAATATTAACAAGGTGAAATTGTGTCACTTCTCTTGCGTTCATTGCACGCAGAGTCAGAGTATATGCAACAGTTTGGGCCGCCTGGCTCATTGCGAACTAATTTGCCAGAATTTTACGTAATTATGACATAACATTGAAGGTTGTGCAATGTAACAGGAATATTTAGACTGATGGATGCCACCCATTAGATAAAATACGGAACGGTTCCGTATTTCACTGAAAGAATAAATGTTTTGTTTTCGAGATGATAGTTTCCGGATTCGACCATATTAATGACCTAAGGCTCAAATTTCTGTGTGTTATTATGTTATAATTAAGTCTATGATTTGATAGAGCAGTCTGACTGAGCGATAGTAGGCACCAGCAGGCTCGTAAGCATTCATTCAAACAGCACTTTCGTGCGTTTTGCCAGCAGTTCTGCTGTTTATGAATTCAAGCCTATCAACTCCCGAGATTAGGCTGGTGGAACCGATGTGAAATGGCTAGCTAGTTAGCGGGGTGCGCGCTAATAGCGCTTCAAACGTCACTCGCTCTGAGCCTTCTAGTAGTTGTTCCGCTTGCTCTGCATGGGTAACGCTGCTTCAAAGGGTGGCTGTTGTCGATGTGTTCCTGGTTCGAGCCCAGGTAGCGGCGAGGAGAGGGAATGGAAGCTATACTGTTACACTGGTAATACCAAAGTGCCTGTAAGAACATTCAATAGTCAAAGGTATATGAAATACAAATCGTATAGAGAGAAATAGTCCTATAATTCCTATAATAACTACAACCTAAAACTTCTTACCTGGGAATATTGAAGACTCATGTTAAAAGGAACCACCAGCTTTCATATGTTCTCATGTTCTGAGCAAGGAACTTAAACGTTAGCTTTCTTACATGGCACATATTGCACTTTTACTTTCTTCTCCAACACTTTGTTTTTGCATTATTTAAACCAAATTGAACATGTTTAATTATTTATTTGAGGCTAAATTGATTTTATTGATGTATTATATTAAGTTAAAATAAGTGTTCATTCAGTATTGTTGTAATTGTCATTATTACAAATAAATCAAAAAAATCGGCTGATTAATCGGTATCCGCTTTTTTGGTCCTCCAAAAATCGGTATTGGCGTTGAAAAATCATAATCGGTCGACCTCTATTCTTAAACTCAGTTACCTTTATTTCAGTTTAGTTGTTTTCAAGGAAGCGTTATCTACATGTCCATACATAAATACATACAGTACCAGTCAAAAGTTAGGACACACCTATTCATTCAAGGGTTTTTCTTTTTTGACTATTTTGTACATTGTAGAATACTAGTGAAGACATCAAAACTAGGAAATAACACATATGGAATCATGTAGTAACCAAAAAAGTGTTAAACAAATCTAAATATATTTAGATTCTTCAAAGTAGCCACCCTTTGCCTTGATGACAGCTTTGCACACTCCTGGCATTCTCTCAACCTGCTTCACCTGGAATGCTTTTCCGACAATTTTGAAGGAGTTCCCACATGCTGAGCACTTGTTGGCTGCTTTTCCTTCACTCTGAGGTCCAACTCATCCCAAACCATCTCAATTGGGTTGAGGTCAGGTGATTGTGGAGGCCAGGTCATCTGATGCAGCACCATCACTCCCCTTCTTGGTCAAATAGACCTTACACAGCCTGGAGGTGTGTTTTGGGTCATTGTCCTGTTGAAAAACAAATGATAGTTTTTTATTTATTTATTTTATTTATTTAACCTTTATTTAACCAGGTAGGCAAATTGAGAACACGTTCTCATTTACAATTGCGACCTGGCCAAGATAAAGCAAAGCAGTTCGACACATACAACAACACATAGTTACACATGGAGTAAAACAAACATATAGTCAATAATACAGTGAAAAAAAAAAAAATAAGTCTATATACAATGTGAGCAAGTGAGGTGAGATAAGGGAGGTGAAGGCAAACAAATATATGTATAAATAAATAAAAATATAAAAGGCCATGGAGGCGAAGTGAGTACAACACAGCAAGTAAAATAAAAAATTAAAAAAAAAAAAAAAAATTAAAAAAAAAAAAAAAAAAAAAAAAAAAATAAAACAATGGAATGGTTGGTTTGCAGTGGAAGAAAGTGCAAAGTAGAGACAGAAATAATGGGGTGCAAAGGAGCAAAATAAATTAATAAATAAATACAGTAGGTAAAGAGGTAGTTGTTTGGGCTAAATTGTAGATGGGTTATGTACAGGTGCAGTAATCTATGAGCTGCTCTGACAGCTGGTGCTTAAAGCTAGTGAGGGAGATAGGTGTTTCCAGTTTCAGAGATTTTTGTAGTTCGTTCCAGTCATTGGCAGCAGAGAACTGGAAGGAGAGGCGTCCAAAGGAAGAATTGGTTTTGGGGGTGACTAGAGAGATATACCTGCTGGAGCGCGTGCTACAGGTAGGTGCTGCTATGGTGACCAGCGAGCTGAGATAAGGGGGGACTTTACCTAGCAGGGTCTTGTAGATGACCTGGAACCAGTGGGTTTGGCGACGAGTATGAAGCGAGGGCCAGCCAACGAGAGTGTACAGGTCGCAGTGGTGGGTAGTATATGGGGCTTTGGTGACAAAACGGATGGCACTGTGATAGACTGCATCCAATTTATTGAGTAGGGTTTTGGAGGCTATTTTGTAAATGACATCACCGAAGTCGAGGATTGGTAGGATGGTCAGTTTTACAAGGGTATGTTTGGCAGCATGAGTAAAGGATGCTTTGTTGCGGAATAGGAAGCCAATTCTAGATTTGACTTTGGATTGGAGATGTTTGATGTGAGTCTGGAAGGAGAGTTTACAGTCTAACCAGACACCTAGGTATTTGTAGGTGTTCACATATTCTAAGTCAGAGCCGTCCAAAGTAGTGATGTTGGACAGGCGGGCAGGAGCAGGCAGTGATCGGTTGAAGAGCATGCATTTGGTTTTACTTGTATTTAAGAGCAGTTGGAGGCCACGGAAGGAGAGTTGTATGGCATTGAAGCTCGCCTGGAGGGTTGTTAACACAGTGTCAAAAGAAGGGCCAGAAGTATACAGAATAGTGTCGTCTGCGTAGAGGTGGATCAGAGAATCACCAGCAGCAAGAGCGACATCATTGATGTAAACAGAGAAGAGAGTCGGTCCAAGAATTGAACCCTGTGGCACCCCCATAGAGACTGCCAGAGGCCCGGACAACAGACCCTCCGATTTGACACACTGAACTCGATCAGAGAAGTAGTTGGTGAACCAGGCGAGGCAATCATTAGAGAAACCAAGGCTGTCGAGTCTGCCAATGAGGATGTGGTGATTGACAGAGTCAAAGGCCTTGGCCAGGTCAATGAATACGGCTGCACAGTATTGTTTCCTATCGATGGCGGTTACGATATCGTTTATGACCTTGAGCGTGGCTGAGGTGCACCCATGACCAGCTCTGAAACCAGATTGCATTGCGGAGAAGGTGTGGTGGGATTCGAAATGGTCGGTAATCTGTTTGTTGACTTGGCTTTCGAAGACCTTAGAAAGGCAGGGTAGGATAGATATAGGTCTGTAGCAGTTAGGGTCAAGGGTGTCCCCCCCTTTGAAGAGGGGGATAACCGCAGCTGCTTTCCAATCTTTGGGGATCTCAGACGACACGAAAGAGAGGTTGAAGAGGCTAGTAATAGGGGTGGCAACAATTTCAGCAGATAGTTTTAGAAAGAAAGGGTCCAGATTATCTAGCCCGGCTGATTTGTAAGGGTCCAGATTTTGCAGCTCATTTAGAACATCAGCTGACTGTATTTGGGAGAAAGAGAAATGGGGAAGGCTTGGGCGAGTAGCAGAGGGGAGGGCAGTGCTGTTGTCCGGGGTAGGGGTAGCCAGGTGGAAGGCATGGCCAGCCGTAGAAAAATGCTTATTGAAATTCTCAATTATAGTGGATTTGTCGGTGGTGACAGTGTTTCCTATCTTCAGAGCGGTTGGAAGCTGGGAGGAGGTGTTCTTATTCTCCATGGACTTTACGGTGTCCCAGAACTTTTTTGAATTTGTGTTGCAGGAAGCAAATTTCTGCTTGAAAAAGCTAGCCTTGGCTGTTCTAACTGCCTGTGTATATTGGTTTCTGGCTTCCCTGAAAAGTTGCATATCACGGGGGCTGTTCGATGCTAATGCAGAACGCCATAGGATGTTTTTCTGTTGGTTAAGGGCAGTCAGGTCAGGAGAGAACCAAGGGCTATATCTGTTCCTGGTTCTAAATTTCTTGAATGGGGCATGCTTATTCAAGATGGTGAGGAAGGCATTTTTAAAAAATGACCAGGCATCCTCTACTGACGGGATGAGATCAATATCCTTCCAGGATACCCCGGCCAGGTCGATTAGAAAGGCCTGCTCGCTGAAGTGTTTCAGGGAGCGTTTGACAGTGATGAGTGGAGGTCGTTTGACCGCTGACCCATTACGGATGCAGGCAATGAGGCAGTGATCGCTGAGATCTTGGTTGAAAACAGCAGAGGTGTATTTGGAGGGCAAGTTTGTTAGGATGATATCTATGAGGGTACCCGTGTTTACGGAATTGGGGTGGTACCTGGTAGGTTCATTTATAATTTGTGTGAGATTGAGGGCATCAAGCTTAGATTGTAGGGTGGCTGGGGTGTTGAGCATGTTCAAATTTAGGTCGCCTAGCAGCACGAGCTCTGAAGATAGATGGGGGGCAATCAGTTCACATATAGTGTCCAGAGCACAGCTGGGGGCAGAGGGTGGTCTATAGCAGGCGGCAACGGTGAGAGACTTGTTTTTAGAGAGGTGGATTTTTAAAAGTAGAAGTTCAAATTGTTTGGGAACAGACCTGGATAGTATAACAGAACTCTGCAGGCAGTCTTTGCAGTAGATTGCAACACCGCCCCCTTTGGCCGTTCTATCTTGTCTGAAAATCTTGTAATTGGGGATGAAAATGTCTGAATTTTTGGTGGTCTTTCTAAGCCAGGATTCAGACACGGCTAAAACATCCGGGTTGGCAGAGTGTGCTAAAGCAGTGAACAAAACAAACTTAGGGAGGAGGCTTCTAATGTTAACATGCATGAAGCCAAGGCTATTACGGTTACAGAAGTCATCAAAAGAGAGCGCCTGGGGAATAGGAGTGGAGCCAGGTACTGCAGGGCCTGGATTCACCTCTACATCACCAGAGGAACAGAGGAGGAGTAGGATAAGGGTACGGCTAAAAGCTATGAGAATTGGTCGCCTAGAGCTACTAGAGCAGAGAGTAAAAGGAGGTTTCTGGGGGCGATAAAATAGTTTAAAGGAATAATGTACAGACAAAGGTATGGTAGGATGTGAATACAGTGGAGGTAAACCTAGGTATTGAGTGATGATGAGAGAGATATTGTCTCTAGAAACATCATTGAAACCAGGTGATGTCATCGCATATGTGGGTGGTGGAACTGAGAGGTTGGATATGGTATGGAGAGCAGGGCTAGAATCTCTACAGTGAAATAAGCCAATAAACACTAACCAGAACAGCAATGGACAAGGCATATTTACATTAAGGAGAGGCATGCTAATCGAGTGATCAATAAGGGTCCAGTGAGTAGAGGTTGGTTGGGGTCGTGGCGATCCAGACAGCTGGCCGGGTATATGGCTATCGGTAGCAGCATAGGATGGAGGTCTGTTTGTAGATACCTCGTGCGTTTCCGTCGGTAGGTTAGTGGGGTTCCGTGTAGTGGGGTTCCGTATGGTAGAGGGGATCAATCCAAATTGGCAAAATAGATATAGTGACCCAAGGAAAAAATAAAATAAATAAATAATAATAATAATAATAGTTGTCCAATATACTTGTTCAAATAGCAGCCGATAAGACAGCTAACGATTAGCGGGCCTCAGATGAGCGTTCAGGTAACGTCGGGACGGAGGTGCCAGTTGGATAAATCCCTCGGGCAGATAACGTCGGCAATCAGTCGCGGCAGTCAGTCGTGAAGGCCCGGTGGGGTTCCGTATCTGCAGCAGCAACAAAAGAAACGGGTCCGGATGGTGATGGAACTCCTCAGCTGGCTAGCTCCAGAATGATTAGAGTTTGCTCCGGGGTCGACGTAAGCCAATAGTCACACGGTTTGCAGCTAGCTAGCTGCGAAATCAAGGTACAAGTGTCCAGAGCCTGCGGCTGGAATCCGGGGAAACTGAGAGAAAAAAAGAGTCCCGGAATGCTCCGGTCCGAGTCGCGTAGCACAAAAGTGCCGGTAGATTATCGAGCTAAAGGAATAGCTGATGACCACTAAACGTGGGCAGCTGAAACACCAACGCTAGCCAGCAAACCGGCTAATTTCGGGGCAGCTACAGATTAGCTTCTGGCTAGCTATCGGAGTAGCTTCTGGTTAAGCTTTCAGGCTAGCTTCTGAATTAGCCCCTGGCTAGCTTCCACGATGGATTTTCAGATTGAGGTAAGTAATACTTTTTGTAATTGGTGAAGCGGGTTGCAGGAAAGCTTTTGCAGGAAAGCATTTGTAGTTGAGTTCTTGGATAATAAAATAGATAAAAGATATGCGAAGAAAGGTGTAAATATATATATATACAGGACACGAACAATACGGAACAGAAAAAGACGTCTGAACTGCTAAGCCACCTTGGATGCCCACCTTGGATGCCATTAAGCGCAAACCAGATTGGATGGCGTGTCGCTGCAGAATGCTGTGGTAGCCATGCTGGTTAAGTGTGCCTTGAAATCTAAATAAATCACAGACAGTGTCACCAGCAAAGCACACACCATCACACCTCCTCCTCCATGCTTCACGGTGGGAACCACACATGCTGAGATCATCCGTTCACATACTCTGCGTTTCACAAAGACATTGCGGTTGGAACCAAAAATTGTACATTTGTACTCATCAGACTCAGGGACAGATTTCCACCGGTTTAATGTCCATTGCTCGTGTTTCTTGGCCCAAGCAAGTGTCTTCTTATTATTGGGGTCCTTTAGTAGTGGTTTCTTTGCAGCAATTCGACCATGAAGGCCTGATTCACACAGTGTCCTCTTAACAGTTGGTGTTGAGATGTGTCTGTTACTTGAACTCTGTGAAGCATTTATTTGGGCTGCAATCTGAGGTGCAGTTAACTCTAATGAACTTATCCTCTGCAGCAGAGGTAATTCTGGGTCTTCCTTTCCTGTGACAGTCCTGATGAGAGCCAGTTTCATCATAGCGCTTGATGGTTTTTGCTACTGCACTTGAAGAAATTTTCTTCAAGTTCTTGACATTTTCTTGATTGACTGACCTTCATGTCCTAAAGCAATGATGGACTGTCGTTTCTCTTCACTTTTTTGAGCTGTTCTTGCCATAATATGGACTTGGTCTTTGACCAAATAGGGCTATCTTCTGTATATCCCCCCTACCTTGTCACAACACAACTGATTGGCTCAAATGCATTAAGAAGGAAATGAAATTCCACAAATTAACTTTTAACAAGGCACACCTGTTAACTGAAATGCATTCCAGGTGATTACCTCATGAAGCTGGTTGAGAGAATGCCAAGAGTGTGCAAAGCTGTCATGAAGGCAAAGGGTGACTACTTTGAAGAATCTCAAATAACACTTTTTTGGTTACTACATGATTCCATATGTGTTATTTCATAGTTTTGATGTCTTCACTATTATTCTACTATGTAGAAAATAGTAAAAGTAAAGAAAAACGCTTCAATGAGTAGGTGTGTCCAAACTTTTGACTGGTACTGTACATACATTCAATAAAACAATTACTAATTGCAACAAAATTCAGAATGAATGCTCACACACTGTAAGGTAAGGTGTATAGTCACACTGGTACAGAAGACTCACTCTTTTTTTCTGACATGTTTTTTTCTCCTCCCAATGTTTTAGATTTTCTTGTCTTTTGCTCTGTTTTCTCCTCTGTGTGTCCTGGTTGTGTTTTTACGTTACCATGTGAACTGTGTCGTGCTATACTAGACGTGCCTGTGCAGCGGTCTGGCTGTGTAGTAGCCGAGGGAAGCCCATCCGAACCCTGTGGTAAGATGGTCTTAATGGCTGTGTCTCAATAGTCTCTAAGTATCCTCTTTTTCTTGCCTCCTTTCCTTCATTTGATCTGAGGGAACAGGACAGTGGACAGGTGAAAACCCGATTCACCAGCACTAGGCTTTTTTCACGATAATAGCACCTATCCCGTCTGTTAAGTTCAGCCCTAACAAAGGGAGGCAAGTGGAAGTTGCCGTTTTAGACTTTTGAGATGCACCCCGTTAGTGTGTGGGGGCTGTTTTGTGTTGCAACGTCCCCAGTTCTTGTGCCATGTGACCCCCTGTTGTTCACTAACGTACTAACACGAGTCCTACACCCCTTCGTACTCCTTTTATTTAATTTTTATTGAACTCACCATTGCCTCTCATTGCCCTGGCAGTGAACTTTCCCGCAGTGTTGAGAAACATTGTCTGGATGTTTTAGTGTTACCTGGCCAGAGCAGCGAGAAGGAAGATGTTTGGGTTCATGACGGAATGCTACCAGGAGAGGTTGAGGGGAGAAAGTTGGAGAAAACGTACCTGTTTAACTATTTAGGCCTGAAAAAAATTCTGTCAGAAATGTTTAAGTGGCAGTTCAGCCAAATGACCTATTTATTTACATTTTCAAGGTTGGAGAGACTGAAATCCATGCTTTGGTGTTGTGAAGCTAGCTACTGCCACCAACTGTTAATGTTATAATTTTCTAACCAAAAAACTATGTAAATCAATGTCCTCAAGTTAGCATGCTTTCAATTTCATGCCCAGATCATCTTTTAAAGGGATTGTGTAGCCCAATAACTTTGAAGTGACTTTGAAGTGATTTGGGCATGACATTGAATTTACTTTGTTTTTTGGCTATAAAATTGCTAATACAGCAGGATTTTTTCTGGATTAAAATGTGGCTTAGGTAAGGGGTTTGGCTGGGGTGTGGCAGTGGGCCTGGGCCAATAGCGAGGTCATCGACCCCTTTTTTTGGAGGCCCTCCTCTTGCTCGCAGAGACAAAATGTTGCTGTTTTAAAGCGAATTTCCTGCAATTCTACAGATTTTGCTATGGCTTATGCCGTGCTCTTATGCTATCTGAGTGACTTAACAAAGTCAATGGGGGCCCCATGTCATGACAAAAATACTCCTGAATGCATCATTTTCTGTTTTGCTTTTATTTTGGTGATTGTTAGTAAAAAAAAAAAAAATCTTATTTAAAAATATATAGGTCCAATATGTTTTCTACATACGTTATATTAAGTTTACACTGAAAATGTTTTTCCATCCCAAAAGTTATTTCCCCCAAAAAGGCGGCCCGAAAAAAACACCTTCCATAAAAAAAACGCTGTACAATATCAGTTAGCGTCAGTGGCTAGTTTAACAAAACCAAAGCAATGACTGCAGTCTCCTTGTTCATAGACTGCTTTCAAGGTAAGGAAACAAATATGTGAATAAAAAATGTGGCTGAAATGTCCATTTAAAGTGCTTCAAAGTGAGACAGCACCACATTTTCTCACACGTTTGCAATAATTTGAGTAATACGTTGATGATTACATCTGTTGCTGGGTTGCAACATTAGCCATTATTTGACATTGCACAATTTCTTACTGTACCTCCTGCAACCTAGCCTCGTATGAACCCTCCTGATCTCGAGAGCTTACATTCTGTTTCGCCTAACAGATAACGAATCAGAATGTAAGCTTGCGAGATCAGGATGGTTCGTACGAGAGGTTACTTGCAACCTGGACTACTGGTTTAATCTGCTTTTTCGTTTGGCTTTGTTTACAGTATGCACTCGCTGTTTATAATGATGATATGGGTTTGGATGAACTATTGTGTTAGTGAAACTCACCTGCAAGTTTACTGGTGTGGTGAGTCAATGTCAATCTACGAATGTGAATCCGTGTGTCTCTCTCTATTTGAAAGTTAAACAACTCACAATCTGTGTTCAAACAAACATGACAGAGGGTGCTGCTGCCACTTGTGTCCTGATATCAATGTTCCCCAAACAACATGTCTTTATGTGAGCATCAAACTGGGTTCCTAGAGGGTCATGTGTTATGCCATTATTTATAACAGCCTATCAAAGCATCATACGGATATTAAAGGGATAGTTTAGCAAAACTATTTCGATATTTGTTTCCTTATCTTGAAAGCAGTCTATGGACAAGGAGTGATTGCAATCCACACTATACTTTTGTTTGTCTCTTTTTGTGGATAGACTGCCTTCAAGTTCAGGGAACAAATATCTAATATGCAATTTTGCAGAACTATCCCTTTAACAAAATGCATCCATGTATTAAAGGCTTTTGAAGAAGAGAGTGAAGTACTTTCACAACTGGGGCATAGTATTAAGTATTTGAAACCAGGTAATACCCTGAGGTATCAATCATTCATTGCTGCCACTCAATAGAAGCTTCAAAAGCCTCAGGTTTCATCATCATCATTTTATAACAACGACTAGCCACAAAACAGACCTCATCTATTGAGTGAGTGCCTCCATCACCAAGGAGACACATTGCCTTATACCTGTATATAGGAAAACAGTTTGACACCCACATTGCATATTGTTCCCCATCACGCACACCCTGTCCCACCACACCGTCCTTGATTCCTCTAACTGTGCCAACCCGTGTGTATGTTTGTGTGTGTGATGGTGTGTAACACAATATTTCTTTCTCTTCTGTCTGTCTATGTGTAGGGCTTGTCCAGCGTTGTGTGATCATCCAGAAAGATGAGAATGGCTTCGGGTTGACGGTGAGCGGAGACAACCCTGTATTTGTGCAGTTGGTCAAAGAGGGTAAGTCCTTTTCCATCCTATTCTAATCTACACCTTCCTGTTCTTTAGTCAAGTCAATTATGATGAGGTATGGTGTGGCTTAATTGGTAAAGCATGGTGCTTGCAACAGCAGGGTCACCGGTGCGATTCCCACTGGGGCCACCCATATGAAAATGTATGTACAGTTGAAGTCGGAAGTTTACATACACTTAGGTTGGAGTCATTAAAACTCGTTTTTCAACCACTCCACAAATTTCTTGTTAACAAACTATAGTTTTGGCAAGTCGGTTAGGACATCTACTTTGTGCATGAGACAAGTAATTTTCCCAACAATTATTCACCGATAGATTATTTCACTTATAATTCACTGTATCACAATTCCAGTGGGTCAGAAGTTTACATACACTAAGTTTGCTGTGCCTTTAAACAGCTTGAAAATTCCAGAAAATTATGTCATGGCTTTAGAAGCTTCTGATAGGCTAATTGACATAATTTGAGTCAATTGGAGGTGTACCTGTGGATGTATTTCAAGGGCTACCTTCAAACTCAGTGCCTCTTTGCTTGACATCATGGGAAAATCAAAAGAAATCAGCCAAGACCTCGGAAAAAAAATTGTAGACCTCCACAAGTCTGGTTCATCCTTGGGAGCAATTCCCAAACGCCTGAAGGTACCACGTTCATCTGTACAAACAATAGTACGCAAGTAGAAACACCATGGGACCACGCAGCCATCACACCGCTCAGGAAGGAGACGTGTTCTGTCTCCTTGAGATGAACGCACTTTGGTGCGAAAAGTGCAAATCAATCCCAGAACAACAGCAAAGGACCTTGTGAAGATGCTGGAGGAAACAGGTACAAAGTATCTATATCCACAGTAAAACGAGTCCTATATCAACATAACCTGAAAGGCCGCTCAGCAAGGAAGAAGCCACTGCTCCAAAACCGCCATTAAAAAGCCAGACTACGGTTTGCAACTGCACATGGGGACTTAGATCGTACTTTTTGGAGAAATGTCCTCTGGTCTGATGAAACAAAAATATAACTGTTTGGCCATAATGACCATCATTATGTATGGAGGAAAAAGGGGGAGGCTTGCAAGCCGAAGAACACCATACCAACCGTGAAGCACGGGGGTGGCAGCTTCATGTTGTGGGGGTGCTTTGCTGCAGGAGGGACTGGTGCACTTCACAAAATAGATGGCATCATGAGGGAGGAAAGTTTTGTGGCTATATTGAAGCAACATGTCAAGACGTCAGTCAGGAATTTAAAGCTTGGTCGCAAATGGGTCTTCCAAATGGACATTGACCCCAAGCATACTTCCAAAGTTGTGGCAAAATGGCATGAGGACAACAAAGTCAAGGTATTGGAGTGGCCATCACAAAGCCCTAACGTCAACTCTATAGAAAATTTGTGGGCAGAACTGAAAAAGCGTGTCCTCCAGCTCTGTCAGGAGGAATGGGCCAAAATTCACCCAACTTATTGTGGGAAGCTTGTGGAAGGCTTCCCGAAACATTTGACCCAAGTTAAAGAATTTAAAGCAATGCTACCAAATAGTAATTGAGTGTATGTAAACTTCTGACCCACTGGGAATGTAATGAAAGAAATAAAAGCTGAAATAATAATTCTCTACTATTATTCTGACATTTCACATTCTTAAAATAAATTGGTGATCCTAACTGACCTAAGACAGGGAATTATTACTAGGATCAAATGTCAGGAATTGTGCAAAACTGAGTTTAAATGTATTTGGCTAAGGTGTATGCAAACTTCCAACTTCAACTGTATATTCATTATATGTCAAGGTAATTTAATTGGATATCTTGGGGGTGTAAACCTCTGACGTTATCGCAATATGTTCAATTGGGAGCATAGCCCAATGTAAATATCTATTCATGCAGTCTTGATACCCAAGGCAAGGATACAATATATTGGATTTATCTCTGGAGGTTTCATAATACAGTCAGATACAGTAATATTTCTAACTTTTTATCATTCTCACTCCCTTTGCCTGTCCTGTCCTCTTCCGCAGATGGCGCTGCCATGCGAGCGGGTGTCCAGACGGGTGATAGGATCATCAAGGTGAGGCTCATTCCCTCTCTGGGGCCCATAACACTCTTCCAAGACATTACCCATAGCCTAATCTCTCGTGGACAGATGCATGTAACATAAATGGTAGTAGCATCTGTCGCAGACCTGGGTTCAAATACTATGTCAAATATCTGAATAGCTTTCACATTCGGTACATTCGAAGTAAGTATTCAGATATATTTTATTTGAAAAGACAAGTAGATAAATATTTGTAATTCATTTGGAACAATACTTGGAAAGTATTTGAAAATACTCATACAGTTGAAGTCGGAAGTTTAGATATATTTAGGTTGGAGTCAATAAAACTTGCTTTTCAACCACTCCACAAATTTCTTGTTAACAAACTATAGTTTTGGCAAGTTGGTTAGGACATCTACTTTGTGCATGAGACAAGTAATTTTTCTAACAATTGTTTACAGACTTTTTATTTCACTTATAATTCACTGTATCACAATTCCAGTGGGTCAGAAGATTACATACACTAAGTTGATTGTGCATTTAAACGGCTTATAAAATTCCAGAAAATTATGTCATGGCTTTAGAAGCTTCTGATAGGCTAATTGACATCATTTGAGTCAATTGGAAGTGTACCTGTGGATGTATTTCAAGGCCTACCTTCAAACTCAGTGCCTCTTTGCTTGACATTATGGGAAAATCTAAAGAAATCAGCCAAGACCTCAGAAAAAAATGTGTAGACCTCCACAAGTCTGGTTCATCCTTGGGAGCAATTTCGAAACGCCTGAAGGTACCATGTTCATCTATACAAACAATAGTACGTAAGTATAAACACCATGGGACCACGCAGCCATCACACCGCTCAGGAAGGAGATGTGTTCTGTCTCCTAGAGATGAATGTACTTTGGTGCGAAAAGTGCAAATCAATCCCAGAACAACAGCAAAGGACCTTGTGAAGATGCTGGAGGAAACGGGTACAAAAGTATCTATATCCACATTAAAATTAGTCCTATATCGACATAACCTGAAAGGACGCTCAGTAAGGAAGAAGCCACTGCTCCAAAACCGCCATTAAAAAGCCAGACTACGGTTTGCAACTGCACATGGGGACTTAGATCGTACTTTTTGGAGAAATGTCCTCTGGTCTGGTGAAACAAAAATATAACTGTTTGGCCATAATGACCATCGTTATGTTTGGAGGAAAAAGGGGGAAGCTTGCAAGCCGAAGAACACCATACCAACCGTGAAGCACGGGGGTGGCAGCATCATGTTGTGCTTTGCTGCAGGAGGGACTGGAGCACTTCACAAAATAGATGGCAACATGAGGAAGGAAAATTATGTGGATATATTGAAGCAACATCTCAAGACATCAGTCAGGAAGTTAAAGCTTGGTTGCAAATGGGTCTTCCAAATGGACAATGACCCCAAGCATACTTCCAAAGTTGTGGTAAAATGGCTTAAGGACAACAAAGTCAAGGTATTGGAGTGGCCGTCACAAAGCCCTGACCTCAATCCCATAGAAAATCTGTGGGCAGAACTGAAAAAGCAGGTGCAAGCAAGGAGGCCTACAAACCTGACTCAGTTACACCAGCTCTGTCAGGAGGAATGGGCCAAAATTCACCCAACTTATTGAGGGAAGCTTGTGGAAGGCTTCCCGAAATGTTTGACCCAAGTTAAAGGCAATGCTACCAAATACTAATATAGTGTATGTAAATTTTTGACCCACTGGGAATGTGATGAAAGAAATAAAAGCTGAAATAAATCATTCTCTCTACTATTATTCTGACATTTCACATTCTTAAAATAAAGTGGTGATCCTAACTAACCTAAGACAGGGAATTTTTACTCTGATTAAATGTCAGGAAACGTGAAAAACTGAGTTTAAATGTATTTGGCTAAAGGTTTATGTAAACTTCAGACTGACATAAAAATATACTCTCATGCATTTTACCCAGGTATTTGAAAATAGTATTTGAAATAATTTTTTGAAAATACTCTCATGTACAATTTTGTAGATTATTTGTTTTTTACAAATAACCGTTAAAATACTGAAATAAAAGTACTTGTTTTGGGCTGTGTATTTGAAAATACTCAAATACACCAAAAAAATTTTAATACCAGATACTCAAAAATATATACAGTATGTATTTGAACCCAGGTCTGATCTGTCGACAGACTGTGGGATGGGACGACTAACGAGGAACTTTGTTTCGGTACTCAGATTTTTAATCTCTGATCATTTGGACAATTCATGATTTTGATGGTGTTCGCATCTTTCTAATTTTGGAAGGGGAGGGGACATTTGGCACATAGATTTGCCCGAAACTAGCTGAGAGTTTTCATTTGGAGGGGTGGAGACTTTGCTAGTCGTGTATTACCTTTTCTAACACGTCTCCCCCCACATCTCCTGGGATTACCCTTAGCCTCAGATCTAGAATCAGTTCATCTTCCCAAAAATCTTACCTCATGCATTTTAACCAAAATGTAAAACTGAAACTAGATCAGTGTGAAGGGGGCAACTTCATCCTGCCGCTATCTCTAAAACAGAGACCTCTCCGGGTGAAGTTTTCCCAAGTTACCATTCTAGGATCAGTCTCCCCTCCCCAATCCTTACCTTAAAGGGGCAATCCGCAATTGAAACAATAACAAACCCCAATCCCTGCCTCTGTTTCGGAAAAAAATCTGAGGGATGGGGCTGGAGAAATGTAACCACTCTCAAATTCATACAGAGCTATGGATGCAAGATATAGTTTTAACCATGTTTTGAAGCTATGTAGTGTTTGTTTACATTATTTATTTATTTATTTTTACAGAAATGTGAGTTAAACATGCTTATATTTAGGATTCTGATGGAGGTACGACTGTTAAACTAATGAGCCATTTATAAGTTATATTCTTTAAGAATCCATGGGTACAGATAATTATTTTATAAGTCCAAAAATGTATATATTTGTATTTGTTATGGATCCCTATTAGCTGAGTCCTGTAAAATTAAGGCAGTTCTATACAATTAAAAACATTGCATTACATTTCACATCAGATTTCACAACACGTTAAGTGTGTGCCCTCAGGCCACTAGTCTACTACCACATGTCTACAACACAAAATCCATGCGTACGTGTGTGTATAGTGCGTATGTTATCATGTGTGTCTGTAGCAACTGGTGATTGCCCCTTAGTGGGGAAAATGCTAAACTGACCAAAGATCAGTGTTTAGGAAAAACTTAATTCTCTCAGACAAGAGAACCCTGCAGGCTACTGCAGTAGGTCGTGGGTCATGGGTTAGACCCCCTCCATACTTTACCACTGCCCTCTGCTGGGATGCTGAGTAGCTACACCATATAATGGCAATGCATTCCAATGGGTCATTGGAAAGGGCAGGATGGCTTAGTGCTGTGCATAGTGTCAGTGAAGAAAATGAATTGTTAGTTTGTGGGGGTGAATCTAAACTTTCACTTCAGTAACATTTTCAATTAGTCAATTAGTCTTCACTGACATTTTCAACCTCTCCCTGACACAGTCCGTAATACCTACATGTTTCAAGTAGAACACCATAGTCCCTGTGCCGATGAAGCCAAAGTAACCTGTCTAAATGACTGCCTTCCCGTATCACTCACATCTGTAGCCATGAAATTCCTTGAAAGGCTGGCCATGGCTCACATCAACACCATCATCCCAGACACCCTGGAGCCACTCCAATTTGCCTACCACCCCAACAGATCCAGAGAGGACGCAATCTCTATTGCACTCCACACTGCCCTTTCCCACCTGGACAAGAGGAATACCTATGTGAGAATGCTATTCATTGACTACAGTTCAGCGTTCAACCCTATAGTGCCTCCAAGCTCATCACTAAGCCAAGGTCCCTGGGACTGAACACCTCCCTCTTTAACTGGATCCTGGACTTCCTGACGGGCTGCCCCCAGGTGGTGAGGGTAGACAACAACACATCCTCAATGCTGACCCTCAACATGGGGGCTTCTCAGGGGTACGTGCTTAGTGCCCTCCTTTACTCCCTGTTCACCCATGACGGCATGGACGCGCACAACCCCAACACTATCATTAAGTTTGTTGACAACACAACGTTGGTAGGCCTGATCACCGACGACGATGAGACAGTCTATAGGGAGGAGGTCAATAACAACAACTTCTCCCTCAACGTCAATAAAACAAAGGAGCTGATCGTGGACTACAGGAAACGGAGGGTCTAGCACGCCCCCATTCACATCGACGAGTCTGTAGTGGAGCGGGTCAAGAGCGTCAAGTTCCTCGATGTCCAAATCACTAAGACTCTCTATCATGGTCCACACACAGCAACACAGTGGTGAAGAGGGCAGGACAATGCCTCAGTTGCCTGAAAAGATTTGGCAGATCCGCAATAAATTCTACAGCTGCACCATTGAGAGCATCTTGACTGGCTGCATCACCACTCGATATGGCGACTGCTTGGCGTCCGACCGCAAGGCGCTACGGAGGGTAGTGCGTACGGCCCAGTACATCACTAGGAAAGAGATCTCTGCTATCCAGGACCTCTATACAAGGCGGTGTCAGAGGAAGCAGGAAAAAATTGTCAAAGGCTCCAGCCACCCAAGCCACCGACTGTTCTCTCTGCTAACGCACAGCATGTGGTACCAATGCACCAAGTCTGGAACCAACAAGCTTCTACACCCAAGCCATAAGACTTCTAAACAAGAGTGCTAAATAGCTAATCAAATGGCTACCCGGACTACCTGCACTAACCGTTTTTTGCACTAACTCTCTTGCACTGACCCTATGCACACAGACTGGACTCACACGCGCACACGCACACACATATTACATACGCCCAAACACACATAACATGCACACACATGCATACTATACTGACTCCACACACACAATTTCAAACTCACCACATGCGCTGCTGCTACTGTCTATTATCTATCCTTCTGCCTAGTCACTTTACCCCTACCTATATGTACATAGCTACCTCAATTACCTCGTACCCCTGCACATCGACTCTGTACTTGTATTCCCTCTATATAGCCATGTTATTTTCTACTCTCTATGTATAGCTATGTTATTTTTATTTGTTCTCTGTATATTTATTAATTTTGTCACTTTCTATTTTTTATTACATTTTTTATCTTATCTTTAACTCTGTATTGTTGAAAAAGGACCTGTAAGTAAGCTGTTAGTCTACACCTGTTGTCTACAAAGCATTTGGCAAAAAATTGATTTGATTTGAATTAACATTTAGAAATAAATAAGGTGTTTCTTGGCTTGGAAAGAGTTATGTACACATGCTCCTGTTGAACATGAACTAATATGGGGCTTCCCATTTGCATTGTTTTTGTCATTTTTTGCTATGTTTTAGACAGAACACATAGTTCTCTTATAGAAAGTGTTGTATTTCATTTGAATGACGTTGATTTGAGGTGTAGTTTATGTTTTTGTTGCAGGTTAACGGGACCTTAGTAACACATTCAAACCATGTAGAAGTCGTCAAGCTAATAAAATGTAAGTTCAAGTGGCAGTTTTATATCCAATTATTCGTAGACATGAAAAATCGCAGGCTCTTCAAGAGACTTACTTTCTTAAAGCCAACCTGTAGTAGGCTATATGCACTTATAATGCATTGTAAGACTTGTCATAAGGATGTATAATGCCTTATTATCATCTCATGAGTCTGACCATACTGTATAATAAGCTAGCCATTGTGAGTGAAAAGTTTTCAGTCAATTTAAGTTGAAAGTTGGCTACATAGAGAGACATTACATGAAGATATATTTTTTATAATAACAATTAAAACTCATACAAGTAATAGAGCTGTGACCCCTATTGTCTCTATGTGTCAGCGGGCTCCTATGTGGCCCTCACAGTGCTGGGGAGGCCCCCGGGGCTGGCCCAGATCTCGCTGTCGGAGGGCGAGGGGGGAGACCTGTCCTCTTTCCTCTCCTCGCCCCACTCTCCTGGACCAACGGGGGGAACAGGGGAGCGCTGCGTCACTTCCTCCACCAGCCCCCAGGACCACATCACCTCCCCGCTGCCGCTCTGGGTACGACAGATGGCCAATTGGTTCTCTGTCTGCAACTGAAATGGCATATTTAGTATATAGTATACCACTCTATAGAATAAGTAGTGTACTCTATGGGATAAGTAGTGTACTCTATGGGATAAGTAGTGTACTCTATAGGGAGTGGGGTGCCATTTCAGACACTCTCTCTCATTTTATATACAGTACCAGTCAAAAGTTTGGACACACCTACTCATTCCAGGGTTTTTCTTTATTTGTACTATTATCTACATTGCAGAAAAATAGTGAAGACATCAAAACTATGAAATAACACATGGAATCATGTAGTAACCAAAAAAGTGTTAAACAAATCAAAATATATTTAACATTTGACATTCTTCAAAGTAGCCACCCTTTGTCTTGATGACATCTTTGCACACTCGTTCCATTCTCTCAACCAGCTTCGTGAGGTAGTCACCTGGAATGCATTTCATTTAACAGGTGTGCCTTGTTAAAAGTTAATTTGTGGAGTTTATTTCCCTAATGCATTTGAGCCAATCAGTTGTGTTGTGACAAGGTAGGGGTGGTATACAGAAGATTGCCCTATTTGGTAAAAGACCAAGTCCATATTATGGCAAGAACAGCTCAATAAGAAAAGATAAATGACAGTCCATCATTACTTTAAGTCAATCCAGAAAAGGTAAAGAAGTTTGAAAGTTTCTTCAAGTGCAGTCGCAAAAATCATCAAGTGCTATGATGAAAATGGCTCTCATGAGGACCGCCACAAGAAAGGAAGACCCAGAGTTACCTCTGCTGCAGAGGATAAGTTCATTAGAGTTACCAGCCTCAGAAATTGCAGCCCAAATATATGCTTCACTGAGTTCAAGTAACAGACACATCTCAACATCAACTGTTCAGAGGAGACTGTGTGAATCAGGCCTTCATGGTTGAATTGCTGCAAAGAAACCACTACTAAAGGACACCAATAATAAGAAGAGACTTGCTTGGGCCAAGAAACACAAGCAATGGACATTAGTGGAAATCTGTCCTTTGATCTGATGATTCCAAATTTGAGATTTTTGGTTCCAACCACTGTGTCTTTGTGAGACGCAGAGTAGATGAACGGATGATCTCTGCATGTGTGGTTCCCACCGTGAAGCATGGAGGAGGAGGGTGATGGTGCTTTACTGGTGACACTGTCTGTGATTTATTTAGAAGGCAAGGCACACTTAACCAGCATGGCTACCACAGCATTCTGCAGCGACACGCCATCCCATCTGGTTTGCGCTTAGTGGGACTATCATTTGTTTTTCAACAGGAAAATTACCCAACACACCTCCAGGCTGTGTAAGGTCTATTTGACCAAGAAGGAGAGTGATGAAGTGCTGCATCAGATGACCTGGCCTCCACAATCACCAGACCTAAACTCAATTGAAATTTTTGGGGACGAGTTGAACCTCAGAGTGAAGGAAAAGCAGCCAACAAGTGCTCAGCATATGTGGGAACTCCTTCGAGACTGTTGGTTGAGAGAGTGCCAAGAGTGTGCAAAGTTATCATCAAGGCAAGGGTGGCTACTTTGAAGTATCCCAAATACAAAATCTATTTTGATTTGTTTAACACTTTTTTGTTACTACATGATTCCATATGTGTTATTTCATAGTTTTGATGTCTTCACTATTATTCTACAATGTAGAAAATAGTCAAATAAAGAAAAATCTTTGAATGAGTAGGTGTGTACAAACTTTTGACTGGTACTGTATGTCTCTCTTTTTCTCTTGGTCCCTCTGTCTCCCTCTCTGTCTATCTGCCCCTCTCTGTCTTCTCTCTCTCTTTCTGTTTTTCCTGTCGCCCTCGCTCTCCTCTCTCTCCCGCTCTCTCTCCACAGTTCCACTTCCGTTCTTCACTCCCCCTTCTCCTTCCCACCTCAGTATCCACACTCACTCTGACTCTTTCACTTTCTCTTACTCTTCTCACTAGTTTCCTCTATTTCCAGTTAAACCTATGCTAAAGCTGCCATTCTCCCTCTGCTGCATGTCAGTGAAGTCCCCAAGCGAACACAGTTCTTATTATTCATTTTTGGGGTTGGTCCCTCAGGAGGAGAATAACGCCCTTCACAGCCAGAAGGTGGACATCTTACAGAAGATGCTGACCAAGGAGCAGGAGGATTTACAGGCAAGACACACACAAACACACACACAAACACAGTGTCACCATACTCTGAAGGTTTCTACATGAGGAGATGAGACAGTCATTCAGTCGAAGTTTGTTTCTTTGATTTGAAAGAGTGAATGCAGGTTTTTCTATGCAGCTACATTCATAAATCATCTCAGACAAAGTAGGAGTGCTGATCTAGAATTAGGTCTTTGTACATGTGATCTTATTCATTACCAAAATGTACAACTGATCCTAGATCAGCACTCCTACTCTTAGACGCTATATGAATACGGGGCCAGATGAAATTAAAATCATTCACACATTAAATTGTCATCAAATGCTCATCATTGAAGTGGATCACCCATAAATGCTTTAGCTTAATGATGTCATTACACGTTTCTGCACATTAATTATGTTAATTTGCAGCATGCTTCAGTTCAATCGAGTACTGGCTTAACTGAATAACAACAAAGACAGAATACAGTATGGAATTTTATTGAATAGTTTGAGGTAGGCCTTGTCTCAGAGGAATGGTCCTCAGAGCCAGATGGTGAGGACAGGTTTCCCTATGCTGGGCAGCTGGCATTGAACCCACCCCACTGGGAGAACGGGGATCTGATGACGGACCTTCAGTTAGTGGTGGTGGGGAGGTAGAAGGTCGTTGGAAGACTGTTGCTGCAAAACAGCAAGTGGGAGACACAAGGTTTGCGTTGACATATACAGTGAGCTCCAAAAGTATTGGGACAGTGACACATTTTCTGTTGTTTTGGCTCTGTACTACAGCACTTTGGATTTGAAATGATACAATGACTATGAGGTCAAGCCTGAATGAATCATGAATAAGGATGAGTGAGAAAGTTAGACACACAAATATAATTTCCCCCCCAAAAATGCTAACCTCCCCTATTATTGTAATGGTGAGATGTTAGCATGTCTTGGGGCTATAGTATTTGTGCGTCTGTAACTTGTTCACTCATAATTATTCACTATTCGTTCAGGATTATCTGTAATAATGGTAGCCTCCATATTAATGTAGAAGTGTTAAGAAACATATTCTATTCTTATATATAATAAAAGTGACTCCAAAATGACGCAATACATTATTTACCATTCATTTCTATTGGGCAGAGAATAATCGGAAACTCAACCAAAACAAACAAATGCATCCCAAAAATGTGTAGGTCACAAGCTTGATGTGGTCATTGCGTGCTATGATTATAGGACCAAATACCTAACTATTTACCACTTTAATACACATATAAGTGAATCTGTCACAATACTTTTGGTCCCCTAAAATGGGGGGACTATGTAAAAACAGTGCTGTAATTTCTAAACGGTTCACTCAAAATGGATGAAAATACCCTCAAATTAAAGCTGACATTATGCACTTTAACCTCACAGTCATTGTATCATTTCAAATCCAAAGTGCTGGAGGGCAGAGCCAAAACAACATCACGTGTCACTGTCCCAATACCTTTGGAGCTCACTGTAAATACTCCCCTAGATTCATTCCCATTGGTTGAAAAGGAAACAGATAATAGCACACGTTAGCCCATAGGTTAATCAGCAACTGTGGTGGAATTACCTTAGTGTTCAATGCTCATAGACTGAAGTTAATAGGGGAATGCTTGCTAATAGTATAGGAGGAGAGAAGTGACGCTAAGCTAATGAGGTAACATTTTCAAAACATTTCAAATCAAATGTATTTATGAAACCCTTTTTACATCAGCAGATGTTACAAAGTGCTACACAGAAACCCAGCCTAAAACCCCAAACAGCAAGCAATGCAGATGTAGAAGCAGGAACCTAGGAAGAAAACTAGAGGAACAAGGCTCTGAGAGGTGGCCAGTCCTCTTTTGGCTGTACTCTGTAAATATCTGCTATGCTGATGAGTGAGATAGGAAACGATGTGAATTATATGAGTTTACTAGATGAATGAAAAGTGACGATCCATTCAGACCAGCCTTACTGACTGAACTTTCGTAAACTACATTTCATAGCAGTGGCATCATTCCAGTTTAGCGTGGAATACTCACTGCGTTTCCTAGAAAGCATTGAATGAAGGCAAAGTTAATTAATTCTCATTAGTGTGTTTGTGTTTAAGTCCCCTGTGGGGCCTCTATTGATGCCTGCTTTGTCTCTCTGGGGAGTGCGAGCGCCTGCCTCCCATTTCAATGCTAAACAGGTTAGCTGTCAAAACTTTAAAGTAGCTTTTAGTGGTGTAGCTAGAGTCTTGTGGGTTGTGTTTATTAGGACACACCGTAACAAGATGTTTTGCAACAGAATGTGAGATGAGAGTTGCTTATTGGACGACTTTGGGTAGTACCTCCCCAGAACCAGTTTTCTTCTGTTTTGCGACGAATGAACATGGCCCTGTTGCAGTGGTGGGTGGGTGAGGGAGGAATGGAAGAAGGGATGGGGAAAATAAACAAATAAACAATCCTCAAGTCTTTCGTGAGCCATTTCTTCTCTTCCTCTGGGTCGTGTTCATCAGGCACTAAATGGAAGAAAATGAACTGAACAGGGAGAGGCAACCAGAACATTAAGAAATACTTGTTTTTGTTTTCTGTTACAAAACAGTTTTGCTACCATGTGCCCTAATGAATACGACCCTGTACCATCAAAGCCAATCATTCTTACCACTAAACAGATACTCTACCATGGTAACCACTCAAACACTGACTACATCTCACCCTCCTCTTAGTTTCACTTCCTCCTATGACTGACCATGAAATAGAACTAGGACCATGCCAACTGGACACATACACAGACATGCACGCAGACTCGTACACAAACACACGTGCACACACACACACACACCTCCCTCCACGGCCTCCCTCCTGTGTCCTCTCCTAAAATGTGTGCTGTGTCCTGTGTGTCATGTCATGTCCAGGCTATGAAGGAGGTGTACAGCAGGAACCCCACAGCGAAACTACTGAAAGACATCCAGGAGGCCAAGAAACACATTCCTCTGCTGCAGAGCCAGCTCAGCAAGGCCACAGGCACACCTCAGGTATACACACACACACGTATGTATACCAGGGTTTCCCGAACTCAGTCCTTGGGACCCCAGGGGGTGCACATTATTTATTTTTTTGTCATAGCACAGCTGATTCAAATAATCAACTAATCATCAAGCTTAGTCTCTCCTGTTCTCATTGTTTCTCTCATAGACACACACAGTCTCTCCTGTTCTCACTGTTTCTCTCATAGACACACACAGTCTCTCCTGTTCTCATTGTTTTTCTCATAGACACACACAGTCTCTCCAGTTCTCACTGTTTCTCTCATAGACACACACAGTCTCTCCAGTTCTCACTGTTCCTCTCATAGACACACACAGTCTCTCCTGTTCTCATTGTTTCTCTCATAGACACACACAGTCTCTCCAGTTCTCACTGTTTCTCTCATAGACACACACAGTCTCTCCTGTTCTCACTGTTCCTCTCATAGACACACACAGTCTCTCCAGTTCTCACTGTTCCTCTCATAGACACACACAGTCTCTCCTGTTCTCACTGTTCCTCTCATAGACACAGTCTCTCCTGTTCTCACTGTTTCTCTCATAGACACACACAGTCTCTCCTGTTCTCACTGTTTCTCTCATAGACACACCCAGTCTCTCCTGTTCTCACTGTTTCTCTCATAGATACACACAGTCTCTCCTGTTCTCACTGTTTCTCTCATAGACACACACAGTCTATCATGTTCTCACTGTTTCTATCATAGACACACACAGTCTCTCCTGTTCTCACTGTTTCTCTCAGACACACACAGTCTCTCCTGTTCTCACTGTTTCTCTCATAGACACACACAGTCTCTCCTGTTCTCACTGTTTCTCTCTCACACACAGTCTCTCCTGTTCTCACTGTCTCTCTCTCACACACAGTCTCTCCTGTTCTCACTGTTTCTCTCTCACACAGTTTCTCCTGTTCTCACTCTCTCTCTCACACACAGTCTCTCTTGTTCTCACTGTCTCTCTCACACACAGTCTCTCCTGTTCTCACTGTCTCTCTCTCACACACAGTTTCTCCTGTTCTCACTCTCTCTCACACACACAGTCTCTCTTGTTCTCACTGTCTCTCTCACACACCGTCTCTACTGTTCTCACTGTTTCTCTCATAGACACACACAGTCTCTCCTGTTCTCACTGTTTCTCTCAGACACACACAGTCTCTCCTGTTCTCACTGTTTCTCTCATAGACACACACAGTCTCTCCTGTTCTCACTGTTTCTCTCATAGATACACACAGTCTCTCCTGTTCTCACTGTTTCTCTCATAGACACACACAGTCTATCCTGTTCTCACTGTTTCTATCATAGACGCACACAGTCTCTCCTGTTCTCACTGTTTCTCTCTCACACACAGTCTCTCCTGTTCTCACTGTCTCTCTCTCACACACAGTCTCTCCTGTTCTCACTGTTTCTCTCTCACACAGTTTCTCCTGTTCTCACTCTCTCTCTCTCACACACAGTCTCTCTTGTTCTCACTGTCTCTCTCACACACAGTCTCTCCTGTTCTCACTGTCTCTCTCTCACACACAGTTTCTCCTGTTCTCACTCTCTCTCACACACACAGTCTCTCTTGTTCTCACTGTCTCTCTCACACACCGTCTCTACTGTTCTCACTGTTTCTCTCATAGACACACACAGTCTCTCCTGTTCTCACTGTTTCTCTCAGACACACACAGTCTCTCCTGTTCTCACTGTTTCTCTCATAGACACACACAGTCTCTCCTGTTCTCACTGTTTCTCTCAGACACACACAGTCTCTCCTGCTCTCACTGTTTCTCTCAGACACACACAGTCTCTCCTGTTATCACTGTTTCTCTCATAGACACACACAGTCTCTCCTGTTCTCACTGTTTCTCTCATAGACACACACAGTCTCTCCTGTTCTCACTGTTTCTCTCATAGACACACACAGTCTCTCCTGTTCTCACTGTTTCTCTCATAGACACACACAGTCTCTCCTGTTCTCACTGTTTCTCTCATAGACACACACAGTCTCTCCTGTTCTCACTGTTTCTCTCATAGACACACACAGTCTCTCCTGTTCTCGCTGTTTCTCTCATAGACACACACAGTCTATCCTGTTCTTACTGTCTCTCTCACACACAGTCTCTCCTGTTCTCACTGTTTCTCTCTCACACACAGTCTCTCCTGTTCTCACTGTTTCTCTCATAGACACACAGCAGTCTCTCCTGTTCTCACTGTTTCTCTCATAGACACACAGCAGTCTCTCCTGTTCTCACTGTTTCTCTCTCACACACAGTCTATCCTGTTCTCACTGTTTCTCTCATAGACACACACAGTCTCTCCTGCTCTCGCTGTTTCTCTCATAGACACACACAGTCTCTCCTGTTCTCACTGTTTCTCTCTCACACACAGTCTCTCCTGTTCTCACTGTTTCTCTCTCACACACAGTCTCTCCTGTTCTCACTGTCTCTCTCTCACACACAGTCTCTCCTGCTCTCACTGTTTCTCTCTCACACACAGTCTCCTGTTCTTACTGTCTCTCTCACACACAGTCTCTCCTGTTCTCACTGTTTCTCTGTCACACACAGTCTCTCCTGTTCTCACTGTCTCTCTCTCACACACAGTCTCTCCTGCTCTCGCTGTTTCTCTCACACCACACAGCAGTCTCTCCTGTTCTTACTGTCTCTCTCACACACATTCTCTCCTGTTCTCACTGTCTCTCTCTCACACACAGTCTCTCCTGTTCTCACTGTTTCTCTCATAGACACACACAGTCTCTCCTGTTCTCACTGTTTCTCTCTCACACACAGTCTCTCCTGTTCTCACTGTTTCTCTCTCACACACAGTCTCTCCTGTTCTCACTGTCTCTCTCTCACACACAGTCTCTCCTGCTCTCACTGTTTCTCTCTCACACACAGTCTCTCCTGTTCTTACTGTCTCTCTCACACACAGTCTCTCCTGTTCTCACTGTCTCTCTCTCACACACAGTCTCTCCTGTTCTCACTGTCTCTCTCTCACACACAGTCTCTCCTGCTCTCGCTGTTTCTCTCACACACACAGCAGTCTCTCCTGTTCTTACTGTCTCTCTCACACACAGTCTCTCCTGATCTCACTGTCTCTCTCACACACAGTCTCTGCTGCTCTCACTGTTTCTCTCACTCTCTCTCATTGTCTCTCTCTCACACACAGTCTCTCCGGCTCTCACTGTTTCTCTCACTCCATCTCATTGTCTGTCTCTCACTGTCTCTGTCACACACAGTCTCTCCTGCTCTCACCTTCTCTATCACACACAGTATCTCCTGCTCTCACTGTCTCTCTCACATACAGTCTCTCCTGCTCTCACTGCCTCTCTCACACAGTCTCTCCAGCTCTCACTGTTTATCTCACTCTCTCTCATTGTCTCTCTCAAACACAGTCTCTCCTGTTCTCACTGTCTCTCTCTCACACACAGTCTCTCCTGTTCTCACTGTTTCTCTCTCACATACAGTCTCTCCTGTTCTCACTGTCTCTCTCTCACACAGTCTCTCCTGTTCTCACTGTTTCTCTCATAGACACACACAGTCTCTCCTGTTCTCACTGTTTCTCTCATAGACACACACAGTCTCTCCTGTTCTCACTGTTTCTCTCATAGACACACACAGTCTCCTGTTCTCACTGTTTCTCTCATAGACACACACAGTCTCTCCTGTTCTCACTGTTTCTCTCATAGACACACACAGTCTCTCCTGTTCTCACTGTCTCTCTCTCACACACAGTCTCTCCTGTTCTCACTGTTTCTCTCATAGACACACACAGTCTCTCCTGTTCTCACTGTTTCTCTCATAGACACACACAGTCTCTCCTGTTCTCACTGTTTCTCTCATAGACACACACAGTCTCCTGTTCTCACTGTTTCTCTCAGACACACACAGTCTCTCCTGTTCTCACTGTTTCTCTCATAGACACACACAGTCTCTCCTGTTCTCACTGTTTCTCTCATAGACACACACAGTCTCTCCTGTTCTCGCTGTTTCTCTCATAGACACACACAGTCTATCCTGTTCTTACTGTCTCTCTCACACACAGTCTCTCCTGTTCTCACTCTCTCTCTCTCACACACAGTCTCTCCTGTTCTCACTGTCTCTCTCTCACACACAGTCTCTCCTGTTCTCACTGTTTCTCTCATAGACACACACAGTCTATCCTGTTCTCACTGTCTCTCTCACACACAGTCTCTCCTGTTCTCACTGTTTCTCTCTCACACACAGTCTCTCCTGTTCTCACTGTTTCTCTCACACACACAGCAGTCTCTCAGGTTCTTACTGTCTCTCTCACACACAGTCTCTTCTGTTCTCACTGTCTCTCTCTCACACACAGTCTCTCCTGTTCTCACTGTCTCTCTCTCACACACAGTCTCTCCTGTAGTCACGGTCTCTCTCACACACAGTCTTTCCTGCTCTCACTGTTTCTCTCACACACACAGTCTCTCCTGTTCTCACTGTTTCTCTCTCACACACAGTCTCTCCTGTTCTCACTGACTCTCTCTCACACACAGTCTCTCCTGTTCTCACTGTCTCTCTCTCACACACAGTCTCTCCTGTTCTCACTGTTTCTCTCATAGACACACACAGTCTCTCCTGTTCTCACTGTTTATCTCATAGACACACACAGTCTCTCCTGTTCTCACTGTTTCTCTCATAGACACACACAGTCTCTCCTGTTCTCACTGTTTCTCTCATAGACACACACAGTCTCTCCGGTTCTCACTGTTTCTCTCATAGACACACACAGTCTCTCCGGTTCTCACTGTTTATCTCATAGACACACACACACTCTCCTGCTCTCACTGTTTCTCTCATAGACACACACAGTCTCTCCTGTTCTCACTGTTTCTCTCATAGACACACACAGTCTCTCCTGTTCTCACTGTTTCTCTCATAGACACACACAGTCTCTGGTTCTCACTGTTTATCTCATAGACACACACACACTCTCCTGCTCTCACTGTTTCTCTCATAGACACACACAGTCTCTCCTGTTCTCACTGTTTCTCTCATAGACACACACAGTCTCTCCTGTTCTCACTGTTTCTCTCATAGACACACACAGTCTCTGGTTCTCACTGTTTCTCTCACTGTTACTCACTGTCTCTCTCTCACACACAGTCTCTCCTGCTCTCACTGTTTCTCTCACTCTCACTCACTGTCTCTCTCTCTCACACACAGTCTCTCCTGCTCTCACTGTTTCTCTCACTCACTGTCTCTCTCACACACAGTCTCTCCTGCTCTCACTGTTTCTCTCACCCTCACTCACTGTCTCTCTCACACACAGTCTCTCCTGCTCTCACTGTTTCTCTCACTCTCTCTCATTGTCTCTCTCTCACTGTCTTTCTCTCACACACAGTCTCTTCTGCTCTCACTGTTTCTCTCACTCTCTCTCACAGTCTCTCTCACACACACAGTCTTTCCTGATCTCACTGTTTCTCTCACTCTCTCTCATTGTCTCTCTCTCACTGTCTCGCTCTTACTCACTGTTACTCTCTCACACACAGTCTGTCCTGCTCTCACTGTTTCTCTCACTCTCTCTCATTGTCTCTCTCTCACTGTCTCGATCTCACTGTCTCGATTTTACTCACTGTCTGTCTCTCACACACAGTCTCTCCTGCTCTCACTGTTTTTCTCACTCTCACTCACTGTTTCTCTCACACACAGTCTCTCCTGCTCTCACTGTTTCGCTCACTCTCACTCACTGTCTCTCCAGCTCTCACAGTCTCTCTCACTCTCTCTCATTGTCTCTCTCTCATTGTCTCTCACACACAGTCTCTCCTGCTCTCACTGTTTCTCTCACTCTCTCTCATTGTCTCTCTCCCACTGTCTCGATCTCACTCACTGCCTCTCTCTCACACACAGTCTCTCCTGCTCTCACTGTTACTCTCACTCTTTCTCATTGTTTCTCTCTCACTGTCTCGCTCTCACTCACTGTGTCTCTCTCTCACTGTCTCGTCCTTACTCACTGTCTCTCACTCACTCACTGTCTCGCTTACTCTCACTGTCTCGCTGTCTCTCACTCTCACTGTGTCTCTCACTCTCACTGTGTCTATCACTCTCACTGTGTCTATCACTCTTACTGTGTCTCACTGTCTCTCTCTATCGCTCTCTCTCACTCTCTCTCTCACTGTCTCTCTGTTTCTGTCTGTCTGTGTCTCTTCTCACTGTCTTTCTCTCTCAATTCAAGTCAAGGGCTTTATTTGCATGGGACACACACTCTCAAAGGGACAGCCCAGTTACTGTCTGGCCTGTCACACATTTATAGTATGCATGATTCTGTGTGTTTTCAGGATGGCTCCCTCTCCCACCGGGACGGTGAGGTGGAGGAGGGGGGCATTGAGGCAGCCGATGGAGAGCATACCCCCTCCTCACGCGGAGAAAGCGGCAGTAACGGGCTCTGGACCAATAACGCTGTGAGTCAACCTGGCCAACTAGCCTGTCTGTTATTATCACCACCAGATTGTCCTTCCATGACAATTATATGTGAACTGGCATTCAACAGAATACCATTGTACTGGAACCAGGGTTGTGGTGGTTTCCTTTTCAATTCAGTCAAATCAGGAAGAAACTGAAATTCCAATTCCTATTTTCCTCAATGCTTTTGTTTGAGAAAATTGGACTGGAAAGTGTGGAATCAATACCACAATGCCCGTTCAAAATCAGAGACTGGCAAATGTAATATGTGACTGGTGTGTGGGTATTTCTATGTCAGGTGTCTCCCAGTCCCCTCCCTGAGAATCCGTGCCAAAGAGAGACGCCCTGCCACAGCCCAAAGACCACCCCCCGAGAGAGCCTCAACTCCTGCCCCTCGCCTGACGCAGAGGACACGGCGGACCTGGTGAGACTCACACACACAATAATAATAGCCCAGTTAGTGAGTGTGTGTGTGTGTGTGTGTGCATGTGAGTCCCATCATTGCACTAACACCTTGTCTCTGTGTGTGTGTGAATCAGAACTGTAACTTCCAGTCCAGTGTGGGCAGCCCCTTCTCCCGTCTCAACCCCCAGATAATCGGAGCAGAGGATGACTACTTTGACACAGAGCAGGAACAGGTACTGGGTGACTACTGCTAGACAACTGTCTGTCTGTCTGTCTGTCTGTCTGATTGGCTGACTGGGTATCTCTATACTCTCTCTCTCTATTTCTCTCCTGTCTGTTTCTGTCTCATTTTCTCAATGTCTCTCTCTTACTCAACTTGACCTTTCTGTTGATCTCTCTCTCGCAGATCAACGGTCAGTGTAGTTGTTTTCAGAGTATAGAGCTGCTCAAGTCTCGGCCCGCTCACTTGGCCGCCTTCCTCCATCATGTGGTCTCTCAGTTTGACCCTGCACCTCTGGTAAGTCAACCACACACAGACACACACCAAAACAAAATGCCTGCCTAACAGACACATACTCTTACACTCATTCACACCATTCATAAAGTACAACCATAGTAGCTACTGCTTGAGCTCTAGGCATGCAGCATTACGGTAACTGTCCCAAAATTCACAGGTTTTCCAGAAATTTGGGCACATTTTGCAGCCCCTAATGAACGCTGATATTTTCTAATTAGGGTACAGCAGTTGCTCTTTAGCACTTTGGTAGTTTGACCCCAGAATGCTTTGGTCAGTAGTTTAGACCTAACTGCCTCTGATTCTCTCCCAGCTGTGCTACCTTTACGCTGACCTGTACAAGCAGACCAACTCCAAAGAGACCAGACGGATCTTCATGGATTTCCATACTTTCTTTATGGACCGAGCAGCGGTAAGACACACACTTGTGCACACACATTATGTACAAGCACACATGCATTCACACACACACATATGTGCAAGTAAAGGGGCACACACACACACACACACACACACACACACACACACACACACACACACACACACACACACACACACACACACACACACACACACACACACACACACACACACACAAAGAAGACTGTAACTTTTGGCTCAGCTAAAGTATTTTAAATGGGATTTGACAGGGGCACACACATGTATAGAATAGATAGGTGACACCAGTGTGTGTGTCTGTCTCTGGGGCATTGACTACCAACTTTTTAAAACCCCAGCTGCTGGAAGAAGTCTGTCTGTTGGGTTTTATTCTCCTTTCAGATAATTAGGATCATTTTAAATGTACACTCTTTATCTGGTGCGGTGGGTGAAGGAGAGGAACGGGTATTGTTGTGGTTGTATTGCAGACGGTCTTCTAGCTTTCTTTTAGCTGAGAACTCTTTTTTCCCCCTTGCAGAATCTGAAAGTAGCTGTGCCTGAGTCTATGGCCTCTGAACTAGGTGAGTTATTACTTACTCATCTCATGTCTTGTATTAGTTTAGCAACACTTTTAGCAATGCAGTAGTGTATTGTCTAGTGTAATTGATTAGAATGTTTCCAAAAAAGGGAGACTGCTTCAAACTGTGTGTGTGTGTGTGTGTGTGTGTGTGTGTGTGTGTGTGTGTGTGTGTGTGTGTGTGTGTGTGTGTGTGTGTGTGTGTGTGTGTGTGTGTGTGTGTGTGTGTGTGTGTGTGTGTGTGTGCGTGTTGGCAAACATGCTGTTGTGTGTTCCCAGAGCGGCGGAGACCTGAGCTGATCCCAGAGGAACTGCACAGACCTTACATACAGCTGCTACAGGACACACTGCTACCAGACATCCAGAGGAACCTAGAGGACTTCAGGTCAGACACACACACACATTCAGACAGAAACACTCATACGTACACAGACACACTCGCACGGTCTCACACACATACCACACACGCACACCACAAACGCACACGTGCACAAACTCACACTTCTCAAAGATGATGTGCACATAATGATGCTGTGATGTCGTATTTCCTCATGGATTAATCATACACGTGTGTGTGTGTGTGTGTGTATCTGTCTGTGCGTGTGTCTGTGTGTGTGTGTATCTGTCTGTGTCTGTGCATGTGTCTGTGTGTGTGTATCTGTCTGTGTCTGTGCGTGTGTCTGTGTGTGTGTATCTGTCTGTACGTGTGTCTGTGTGTGTGTATCTGTCTGTGCGTGTGTCTGTGTGTGTGGATCTGTCTGTGTGTGTGTGTATCTGTCTGTGTGTGTGTGTGTATCTGTCTGTGTGTGTGTGTATCTGTCTGTGTGTGTGTGTATCTGTCTGTGCGTGTGTATCTGTCTGTGTGTGTCTATCTGTCTGTGTGTGTGTCTGTGTGTGTGTATCTGTCTGTGTGTGTGGCTGTGTGTGTGTGTGTGTATCTGTCTGTGTGTGGCTGTGTGTGTGTGTGTATCTGTCTGTGCGTGTGTCTGTGTGTGTGTATCTGTCTGTGCGTGTGTCTGTGTGTGTGTGTATCTGGCTGTGCGTGTTTCTGTGTGTGTGTGTATCTGGCTGTGTCTGTGCGTGTGTCTGTATCTGTCTGTGTCTGTGCGTGTGTCTGTGTGTGTATCTGTGTATCTGTCTGTGTGTGTGTATCTGTCTGTGTGTGTGTCTGTGCGTGTGTATCTGTCTGTGTGTGTGTATCTGTCTGTGCGTGTGTCTGTGTATCTGTCTGTGTCTGTGCGTGTGTCTGTATCTATCTGTGTCTGTGCGTGTGTCTGTGTGTGTATCTGTGTATCTGTCTGTGTCTGTGCGTGTGTCTGTGTATGTGGATCTGCCTGTGTGTGTGTGTCTGCCTATGTCTGTGCATCTGTGCGTGTGCGTGTGTGTATGTGTGTCTGCCTATGTCTGTGCATCTGTGCGTGTGCGTGTGTGTGTGTGTGTGTGTGTGTGTGTGTGTGTGTGTGTCTGCCTGTGTCTGTGCATCTGTGCGTGTGTGTATGTGTGTCTGCCTGTGTCTGTGCATCTGTGCGTGTGTGTGTGTGTGTCTGCCTGAGTCTGTGTGTGTGTGTGTGTGTGTGTGTGTGTGTGTGTGTGTGTGTGTGTGTGTGTGTGTGTGTGTGTGTGTGTGTGTGTGTGTCTGCCTGTGTCTGTGCATCTGTGTGTGAGTGTGTGTCTACAGGCAGAAGCGCAGCATGGGTCTGACCCTGGCAGAAGGGGAGCTGGCTAAGCTGGACACAGAGAGGGTGAGAGACCGCGTGTCGCTGGAGAGAGAACGCTCCTGTGCTGAACACATCATCTCCAAGATAGAGGACGTTCTGTAAGTCCCTGCAATACATGCACACTAGGGTTGGGCGATATTACGATAACATTGTGTATCAACGATGATTGACAGCGATCGTCGATGGTGACGAGAGAGTGATGTGACAGACAATGGTTTAGCCTATTTGAACTTGACTGGTACTGCGCAGTAGAACACGGAGTGTCTCAGCGCACAACAGGGAAGTACACAAGTGACATTCCCAGCAATTTGCCTATTCTTTGCTATAGCCTATTTCAATAAATATGTTATATATAGAACGCAAGAGGGGAATATAGGCCAGACAGAGCAGAGAATTGCACCATAGCAGTGCAAAAATGCATTAGGCTATAACCGGGATAGGCAACCCCCCCCTCCCAGAAGTAAAAAACATATATTTTTAGGAACTGTGTGGGTCTCAACTTACTGTTGTGAGTTAGAATAGTGGAATACACAAGGTGCAATTTGGCTGTGCATCAGCAATTTTTCTCTTGTTATGTCAGTCACTTTTAGTCAAGTCAATTAGCCCATGTCAGCAATTTTTAGATTGCTAAGTTAGTTTTGCGGCATTATCATGGTTGAATTACCGGCTGGGGAGCCCCCATTGATTTTATTAGTCAGTAAAACAGATCATTTTCATCTCTGCCCCATGGCAAAATTAGTAGAATTTCACGAAATTTGTTATAAAATTGCAAAATCTGCTCTCTGCCACCATGGCAAAGTGTGTAGAATTGCACAAACTTAACTCTAAAATGTAAAAATGCTCTCTCCACTGTCAAGGGGGGGGGCCACTAAAATGTGTGTGGGAGAGGGGCTGAGTTCAGATTTTTTGTGGCCCTATCGAAGTTGCCCATCCCTGGATACTCCACTATATTTTGTCTAGCTGTTTAAAAAAAAACTTTGCCTATATTCCCTTTCATCTCCATTCGATTGGCTATGAATAAGACTTAAGGCTACGCTTCATTGTTTTATGCAGGGCTTTCTCCATATCAAACAATGAATGTTACAGAGTTACATCTCATTATTTGAATAGCCTAAAAACTTAAGGTACACAACATGACCAAAAGTATATGGACACCTGCTTGTCGATCATCTCCTTCCAAAATTATGGGCATTAATATGGAGTTGGACCCCCCTTTGCTGCTACAACAGCCTCCACTCTTCTGGGAACGCTTTCCACAAGATGTTGGAACATTGCTGCAGGGACTTGCTTCCATTCAGCCACAAGAGCATTAGTGAAGTTGGGAGATAAGGCCTGGCTCGCAGTCGGCGTTCCAATTCATCCAAAAGGTGTTCAAGTTCTTCCACATCGATCACGACAAACCATTTCTGTATGGACCTCGCTTTGTGCAAGGGGGCATTGTCATGCTGAAACAGGAAAGGTCCTTCCCCAAACTGTTGCCACAAAGTTGGAAGCACAAAATCGTCTAGAATGTGATTGTATGCTGTAGCGTTAAGATTTCCCTTCACTCGAGCTAAGGGGCCGTGATCCATGAAAAACAGGCCCAGACCATTATTAGTCCTCCACCAAACTTTAGAGTTGGCCCTATGCATTTGAGCATCCGCCAAACCCAGATTCCGTCTCTCCAGAGAACGCGTTTCCACTGCTCCAGGGTCCAATGGTGGCGAGCTTTACACCATTCCAGCCAAAGCTTGGCATTGTGCATGGTGATCTTAGGCTTGTGTGCGGCTGCTCGGTCATGGAAGCCCATTTCATGAAGCTCCCGACAAGCAGTTCTTGTGCTGATGTTGCTTCCAGAGACAGTTTGGAACTCGGTAGCGAGTTTTGCAACCGAGGACAGACAATTTTTGCGTGCTACGCTCTTCAGCACTTGGTGATCCCGTTCTGGGAGCTTGTGTGGCCTACCACTTCACAGCTGAGCCGTTGTTGCTCCTAGACGTTTCCACTTCACAAAAACACGACTTACAGTTTCTTTTTTTTTACTTAACCTTTATTTAACTAGGCAAGTCAGTTAAGAACAAATTCTTATTTTCAATGGCGGCCTAGGAACAGTGGGTTAACTGCCTTTTTCAGGGGCAGAACAACAGATTTTGACCTTGTCAGCTCGGAGATTCAATCTTGCAACCTTCTGGTTACTAGTCCAACGCTCTAACCACTAGGTTTGACCGGGGCAGCGCTAGCAGAGAAGAAATTAGACAAACTAACTTGTTGGAAAGGTGGCATCCCTGAGCTTTTCAGGACGGGCCATTCTACTGCCAATGTTTGTCTATGGAGGTTGCATGGCTGTGTGCTCGATTTTATACACCTGTCAGCAATGTGTGACTGAAATAGCCGAAATAGACGAATCTACTTGAAGGGGTGTCCACATACTTTTGTGTAGCAAGAGAACTAATAATAAGAGAGAACAAAGAATATCAATAGCCTATAGAAAAATTCTAATGACAAGTTTCATCAGGTTTAAGGTTATTATGAAAGAAATTATCCATGCGGGAAGGGAAAATTATAGTATTATTTTAAGAGGCAAATAAAACAATTATTATCCAGTTCTGAAGACGGTAAACTGCTTCTATCCAGCCCATGATGCAGTCCTATAACCTAGCTCACTATGGTAAGACAGCCTGTTCCTCAACAGACAGTCACTGCTCCATCATGTGCGCTCCCTCATCATCAAGATGATTGAGTGATAACATGACACGAGTCAGGTCTCTGTTTTGCACTTCGAGATAGACAGGAGGCAAGTGTAGTGCACGATGCACGTTCTTTCTCTCTCGTTCTCTCTCTTGCACACACACACATTCTTTGTCACTCACGTACACACACATGCCATTACAATCACAGGAAGATGATGTTATCAGCGCCATACGGATTATCTAGTCTGGTAATGTTATAAATTGTAGGTTAGAGGTTAGAGGTGAATGGTAATGTTATAAATTGTAGGTTAGAGGTTAGAGGTGAAAGGAGTGCTGGGTCGTTCAACCTCAAAAAGCACAAGAAAGAGGATTTCAACACCCAACAACACTGTTTCTGTAACAGATACAAATAACTTTTCTGAAACATTATTTTGTTGAAATATAATTTGGTCTCTGAGAAATTAAGCTAAACGATTAGACCCAAATTGTCAATTTTAATTTACAGGATTCAGATAATATTCAATAAGTATAATGAGGAAGAAATTAGGAAGCCCAAAAAAATTGGCTAAAGCCACAACTGATTTTTGGGGGATATCCTGATAGACGAAATACATAATACAAAAATAAAAACAACTTTGTTTAATAAGTTAAACTTGGGAACTGACTTGCTGCGCAGCCTGCTCAACTTGGGTGCCGGTGAGTTTTACACAGGAGGGGGAGAGAGAGAGAGTAGCAATACAGACTTGTGCTAGTTAGACAAATGTATAGATTTCATAGGTTATCTGTCATCGCATCTGGTAGTGCCTGTCTTGACTGCATAAAATTGATGTAAAGATGCTAGCTAAGATATCCAGCTATGTTAACCAGCTACCTAGCTAGCTATCTAGGCTAAAAGTAATTGAGCCTATTTTTCTGCACTTCCTGTCTTTGTCTACAACAACTCCATTCAGATTAAACAACAGCCTACCTGATAGTTTCTTTTAGTTATAGCTTACTCCATCTCATTTAACTAACTTAATACTGTAATTGGCCAGCAGCATACCACCCTGCATCCCACTGCTGGCTTGCCTCTGAAGCTGAGCAGGGTTGGTCCTAGATTGGAGACTAGATGCTGCTGGAAGTGGTGTTGGAGGGCCAGAAGGAGGCACTCTTTTTCCTCTGGTCTAAAGACATAAAAAATCTCAATGCCCCAGGGCAGTGATTGGGGACATTGCCCTGTGTAGGGTGCCGTCTTTTGGATGGGACGTTAAATAGGTCACTAAAGATCCCATGGCACTTATTGTAAGAGTAGGGGTGTTAACCCTGGTGTCCTTGCTAAAATTCCCAATCTGGCCCTCAAACCATCATGGCCACTTAATCATCCCCAGCTTCCAATCGGCTCATTCATCCCCCTCCTCTCCCCTGTAACTATTCCCCAGGTCGTTGCTGTAAATCAGAATGTGGTTTCAGTCAACCTACCTGGTAAAATAAGGGTTAAATAAAAAGTTATTGTAATTCCATGTTGCATTGATTAGAGATCTCCCACATTGCTTAGTATGGAGCCACTGACTGCACACATTGCCACTTTGAATGGCCGACAATAACAGCAAACGTGTGAAGCCTGTGTAGGCTACTACGGTATGTCATTTTATGGGGCACACATACAAATTAATTCAAAAGTTTGTTGTTTTATTGAATTAAAAATGTCTAATGTCATGGTATATCCTTGTGTGTAGCAATGTCACATACTTAATTTAGACAAATACTTTTCATTGTTAAAATAGACTTATGATAAAAAGAAATCTGAATACTCTCGCAATTATTCGAATACTGTTGGGATATTAAAATATTTGAATAACCGTGCCCGTCCCTAGGTGTCATGGCTTACTGAAATGACATGGAACCACTCTGTTGTTACAGTTACCGTGTGTGTGTAGAAAAAATTGTACCACATACACGTGCCATTTCTGGGAATTATTTCCAGGTCAGTGCTTGCGTGTCTCCGCTCTCTGGGCCTCAAACACGCCAAGCTGTACAGATTACAGCGATTAAGATAGATACAAGTTAGATATTATCGCTCTCTCTCTCTCTCTCTCAAACACACACACACACAGACACACACAGACAGACAGACATACAAAGACAGATGACACAGACAGACAGAGACACACACTCGTACTTTCAAGACCACTGATATCATCTCACTCTCCCAAGACAGTCTCTCTTACCTGCACTCACCTGTTGTTTAGTGTTGTTGATGCCAGTGTGAAGGTTTAAGCCGTTTCGGGATAGACTGTAGCTACTAGTCACCAATGTTTTGACATGTGCATGCACATGCAGATTTTGGCCTTTTGAAATTGCCTTGTGAATATTTCGGGCCTTTTATGAATATTTCGGGCCTAAGCATCACAGAGATCCTAAATTATTCTACACTGAACAAAATAACACAACATGTAAAGTGTTGGTTTCATAACCTGAAATAAAAGATACCAGAAATGTTCCATATGCACAAAAAGCTTATTCCCTGTTAGTGAGCACTTCTCCTTTGCCAAGATAATCCATGCACCTGACAGGTGTGGCATATCAATACGCTGATTAAATAACATGATCATTACACAGGTGCACCTTGTGTTGGGGACAATAAAAGGCCACTCTAAAATGTGCAGGTTTGTCACACAACACCATGCCACAGATGTCTCAAGTTCTGAGGGAGCGTGCAATTGGCATGCTGACTGCATTAATGTCTACCAGAGCTGTTGCCAGAGAATTAATTGATCATTTCTCTACCATAAGCCGCCTTCAACGTTGTTTTAGAGAATTTCGCAGTACACCCCCTCACAACTGCAGACCATGTGTATAGTGTTGTGTGGGTGAGCGGTTTGCTGATGTCAACGTTGTGAACAGAGTGCCCCATGGTGGCGGTGGGGTTATGGTATGGGCATGCATAAATTACGGACAATGAACACAAATGTATTTTATCTATGGCAATTTGAATGCACAGAGATACCGTGACGACATCCTGAGGCCCATTGTCATGCCATTCATCCGCCACCATCACCTCATGTTTTAGCATGATAATGCACAGCCTCATGTCGCAAGGATCTGTACACAATTCCTGGAATTTATTGATATAGGGGACTTTTTCACACTCAAACATTTTTATATATGTATGGGTAGCTACCAATGTGTAGCACCCACCTGAATGATGCACGGCAGCCATTTTGTGCCAGAAAGCTCGCCAGTCATGGGCTGTTTCTCAACTAATCTTTATTTGATTCTTCACATCCTCTCTCCTCTCATCCTTCTCAAAACCTATTGGAGAAAAAGGTCAGAAGAAAGGGACCTTGGATCTTCTCCTCCAATACAGTTGAGAAGGAGGCGAGGAGATAGGATGTGAGGAATCACATAATGACTAATTGAGATATTAGACATGGGCTAATAGAACTGCATTACCATTGTACAAGCAGACTACACATTTGTCTATTTGAAGTAGAAGTGAAACTGCTTATTGTTGTGTGTGTGTGTGTGTCACTTAACCCTATTATGTGTTTATCTTCATCCAGGCTGACGTCACAGCCCACAGAAGAGGAGAAGTGGTAAGTGGAGATTTTTTATCTAAAGCAGGGGTTGGCAACTAGGTTTTTGTCAGTGGATGGTTGGGGGGGAGGCAACATAATTATAATAATTTGTACACTGCATATTGACCACAACTAAGCTCAATAAGAGATTTTATTTGAAAATGATTATTTCGTACCTGAGATACAGATTTCCTGTTTTGCTTGAGGGCCCCAAAAAATCCCTGCCGGCCACCTGTTGCAGACCCCTGATGTTAAAGTAACTAACCACATGATGTCACAATATGACGAGGATAGGTCTGTTCTCATACTAGAGTTCAGAAAGTTTGCTGGGGAGGTAGCGTGTTGATTGTTGAATGAATTCAAGTGAGTGTGTGTGGTCATACAGTGGTTGTGTATGAGTTCAATTACTTGTGAAGGTCGAGGGGAAACACCCACACTATCTGGGCCTGTATTCACAAAATCTGTCGGAGTAGGAGTGCTGATCTAAGATCATTTCCCCTTTTGGAAGTTGATGTTTATTATTATATTGACAGGGGGGACCTGATCCTAGATCACCACACCTACTATCAGATGCTTTGTGTATACAGCCCTGATCCGAAGTCCACGCGTATTGGAATTATGTTCTCTTGGTTTAATACTCTAAACCATTTCTTTCCACTATTTTCAGTCGCATGTAGTTAGCACACAGATTATATGATAGTGGTTCATATCCCATATGGCTAACCGGCGTTCTGTTCTGACTAAGGGGTCAGTGTGCTAGGACAGATGGTGTGTGTGTGTGCGTGCACAATGTTGTGTGGTCTATTTGGGGAATGGCTCACGTTGTGGCTGCATATTTCTAATACGTGAATTCCATCAGCATGTTGTTTCTATCCATGCTGTGAGAAGAGCTGTTGAAGTGACATGGGACACATATTCAGTAACCTAACTGGCACCCTATTCTCTATATTATGCACTACTTTTGCCCAAATTGGGTGCCATTTAGGACGCATCGTGTCTGCCATTACGTCATAGCGTAATGACTTGCCTAGTTAAATAAAAGGTTAAATACAAGTTAAAAAAATAGTGTCATCTGCCTCCATCTGTTGGAGATCTGTGGTACTACACACTTTGAGTTGTGCCAGGGTGGTGTTCATTAGTACCAAATGGAAGAAAACAGACCGAAGTGGGGAGGGCCTACCTGGTCTTGTGAAAAAAATATTTTTGTTTTTAGTTGCAAAACGTTTTCCTTTGCGCAAAATATTTTCCTTTACACGCCCTAATTAACACAACCCTGTTCTGACAATATGAAAGGTATTGAAGAATAGGGTGATTAGTAAAAACTGATTAGGTCAGTTTCCTAACCTTTTCATTCGATTTTCCCCACATGTGCTTCTAGTGATTGATAACATGTGTCCTATTAGAATTACTGTTTTCAAAGAGCCTTGGGAGACATTTATGTATCATGACTAAACCATTTTTCTAAGTATAATAATATCATCAATATGATGATTTAAATGATTTTATATTAAGATAAAGTGGGCTATACTGGGTTAATGGTAATATAAACAATTAATAAATAGTGTATTGTGTTGCAGCACTACTATGCAGTATGTCATCCTCACCTATATGAAACACCTGGGGGTGAAAGTAAAGGAACCACGTAGCCTAGAGCCCAAACGAGTCCGCATCAACTTCCTGCCCAAGATCAAGGTACAACAAACACACACACACACACACACACACATACTGTACACAACCAGCTTGATGCATCTATTATGTATTTTAGCACAATACCGTGGTCTTTTACAGCTTGTAGGAACTTCTAATTTGATGTAGCATAAATTATTCAGTTTCTTCACACAGCGGCACTGTTTTACTTCTTGCTGTGAGTTTTTTCTTGGTAACAAGCATGGTGACATAGTGTCTCACTTGTTAGCAGCTTTCCAGGGTAACGTTCAGTAGGGAACAATATTGTGCAACTTCCAGATAAAAATAGCATAAAACAAACATGCCTCTTTGACATGTAGAATATGTATAATAAGGAATCACGGCAGCTCTATTCATGACATGTCTATCTTCAACGGGGGTGGCAGGGTAGCCTAGTGGTTAGAGCGTTGGACTAGTAACCGAAAGGTTGCAAGTTCAAATACCCGAGCTGACATGGTACAAATCTGTCGTTCTGCCCCTGAACAGGCAGTTAACCCACTGTTCCTAGGCCGTCATTGAATATAAGAATTTGTTCTTAACTGATTTGCCTAGTTAAATAAAGGTAAAATACATTTTAAAAAATTAAATAAAACGTTCTACAACACTTGCCTACTGAAAGTGACCCAGTTTTAAATTCTCTGACTGGGCAGTTTGTATGTGTTTTGTTCTATGGAGCAGAAGAGCATCAAACCTGAGAAAGAGGGGGAGGAGAAGGTGAAGAAGCCTCGCTTTCCCAGCATCCTCGGCCCTCCTCGGCGGCCCAGCCGCGTGGATTCAGCTTCAAGTAAGTGTGGAACACTACAAATGGATGTAGTACACTTAACGGTTCCCTCCTAGTGTGCCAGTTTGGAACGCAAACAAAACGGTAATGGTTAGTTTGAGATGTGTAACAGGCTCTGTAGTGACAGATTTTTTATATACAAAAATAACAACACACATCCCTATGTGCCAATATCCACACTAGCATTTACCTAATATGCATGTCCAATACATCACCAGTAGTATGCAGGTGTGGATATTTGAACTTAGTTCAAGGGAATATATAGCCCTGGTATTGCACTGAGGACAGAAGCTAGTGGTGTTGTGTTCAGGCTCAGACACATTACATCTCACATCCAGCGCTGTAAGGAGATTGTGGACTTCCGCAACAGGAAGTGCCTGTCTGGAGTTGTGTGGGCCAGCTCCCCATTACGTTGTGCTGCTCCCTCCATAGATATACACATATTAGACTTGCACACACACTCATTTACATGTTCAAAGAGCCTTGGGAGACATTTATGTATCATGACTAAAACATTTTACAAGTATAATAAGTATTGCAGTTAATCAGTGTGATGATTTTTAAAAATGTATGATTTCATATTGAGATAAATACGTCTGTACTTCCATACTGCTCCTTTTCATTTGATCAGATGTCCATTTAGAAATGAGGAAGATATGGACCCTTTTGTCATAACATTGCTACTTTGCCGTTCTCAACCAATTGGCCAATCTAGTAGATCTAGTTGATCTATATCTGTATTGTATCAGCCAAGCCACTCACTGTGGTTCGTCTCAAGCCCCCTCCCTCTTCATAGCTGCTGCTCCTTCTTTCACCCTGAGCTCTGGGTTTGGAGATAGTGGGGCTGTGCATGGCTGTGTGAGCTTCTGACTCTCGTTTGGCTTATATCTGTGTGTGTGTGTGTGTGTGTGTGTGTGTAGTCAGTAAGGCCATGGAGTTGAACAAGCATCGGGGCCCCCAGAAGCAGCTCTCCCAGCCCGCCCTCAGCGTCTTCGAGCAACCAGAATTCTCGGCAGGCGGCATCCGTGCCCGCAGCCAATTCAGCGATCCAGGCTCTGACGCGGCCATCCACCCCTTGGCCTACATCGCATCCCCCCCCCACAGTGCCCCAGCCAGCCAGGGCTCCGACCCGACGGGACGCGACTCTGACTCGGGTAAGGACCCCTCTCTCCCCCAACCTATGCTTTTCCTCCTTACTGTTTCTTCCTATCTGCCTTTTCCTTTCCACTTCTCTCAAATAATGATAGAAGGTAAAGAATTGTGTCATACAGTATAGCGCTTTAGTGCTTCTCCAAGTACTCAAATAGCTATATATTTGAGGGGTGGACTCACTTGATTCAGTATAACCAATTATCTTTTCTCACTCTCTCTCGCTCTCTCTTTCTGTCTTCATGTCTTCCCTCCAAGCTGGCTTCCTCGCTTTCTTTCCTCCCCACGTTGTCTGTTTGCTTTTGTTCTGTCATACACTTCCCTCCTCTCAGACATGTTTTCTCCTTGGCCTTTTGTTGTCAGGACTCTTTTACACTGGCTTAGCCTGGTTTATTGTGGCCCAGCCCAACATAATTGCTTTCTTTGGCTTTTTCTTGTTTATTCCTAATTGGGGGGAGGCCTTGTTTTCAAAACGTCGTCTAGTCTTTGTCTGCATATGATCTGTCGAAACGACCCCTCTCTATTTTCTTTTTGAAACATCTGCTGTGTGTAGTGCGGATATTATTTTTGCACTGCTTTTAGACTATAGCGTATCTCTAGTCTTGGGCTTTTTCCACCGCTCGATAAGACAACTGTTGACTAACGCACTTCTCTTCCATGGAGATCTTGTTTGACCTTCAGAATGAAGAAACTTACGTGAGCCTTCGCCATATTGCTTAGGATAGATCAGCACTCCTACTCTGAGATGCTTTTTACGTACAACCCCTGACCTCTCCTCCTATTTTGTTCCCTCCTCTCCAGGACTCAGTCCCTCCTCTGCCCTGCCCAGACTGAGCACCGACGGGATCCACTTGGGCGACACCCTGGACGGGATGGTCCACCTAACCAGCACACACTTTGACTTCAGCCCTTACACCCTGGACCAATTACAGGAGGAGGAGCGTGAAAGTGACAGGTAAGGGCGGGAACAAGGGCGGGAACAAATTCATGGTCTCAGGGGTCGGATTCGAACCCATGCAGACTCTGTTAGACCACACAGGCCACAGAGGCGATACACTTTGATAGTGTCCCTCTTGTTATAACAATCTTCAGTGGAATATACACAGCTAGGTGTTGATTAGACTTTGCTAAATATACAACTTAATATGAAGCGGGTGTATAAACATAGGGGTGTGGAATCATGGCCACCTTCCTAGACAGTTGAAGTTATACATTTCTGGCGCTGACAGAGATGGCCGCCTCGCTTCCCATTCCTAGGAAACTATGCAGTATTTAGTTTTTTTATGTATTATTTCTTACATTGTTATCCCAGGAAATCTTAAGTTTTTATTACATACAGCCGGGAAGAACTATTGGATATAAGAGCAACGTCAACTTGCCAACATTACGACCAGGAATACGACTTTCCCGAAGCGGATCCTCTGTTTGGTCCGCCACCCAGGACAATGGATCGGATCCCAGCCGGCGACCCAAAACAACGGCGCTGCAGAAGGGGCAGACGGAGTGGTCTTCAGGTCAGGCTCCGTAGACGGGTACATCGCGCACCGCTCTAGAATATACTACTCGCCAATGTCCAGTCTCTTGACAACAAGGTAGACGAAATCCGAGCAAGGGTTGCCTTCCAGAGAGACATCAGAGATTGTAACGTTCTTTGTTTCACGGAAACATTGCTCACTCGTGATACGTTATCAGAGTCGGTACAGCCACCCGGTTTCTTCATGCATCGTGCCGACAGAAACAAACATCTCTCTGGTAAGAAGAAGGGCGGGGGTGTATGCCTTATGATTAACGAGACGTGGTGTGATCATAACAACATACAGGAACTCAAGTCCTTTTGTTCACCTGACCTAGAATTCCTTACAATCAAATGCTGACCGCATTATCTACCAAGAGAATTCTCTTCGATTAGAATCACAGACGTGTATATCCCCCCCAAGCAGACACATCGACGGCCCTGAAAGAACTTCATTGGACTCTATGTAAACTGGAAACCACATATCCTGAGGCTGCATTTATTGTAGCTGGGGATTTTAACAAGGGTAATCTGAAAACAAGGCTCCCTAAATTGTATCAGCATATCGAATGTGCGACCCGGGCTGGCACTTCCGCAACGCATACAAAGCCCTCCCCCTCCTTTCGGAAAATCTGACCACGACTCCATTTTGTTGCTCCCAGCCTATAGACAGAAACTAAAGCAGGAAAGGCCCGTGCTCAGGTCTGTTCAACGCTGGATCGACCGATCGGATTCCACGCTTCAAGATTGCTTCGATCACGTGGACTGGGATATGTTCCGCATAGCTGATTCGGTGAGCGAGTTTATTAGCAAGTGCATCGGTGATGTTGTACCCACAGCGACTATTAAAACCTTCCCCAACCAGAAACCGTGGATTGATGGCAGCATTCACGCAAAACTGAAAGCGCGAATGTTAAGAGAATTATGTTCTCAATGTTCATAAACTGAACTTCAATTAAACTACTCGGTCTGTTACCAAGAATTTGTAAGGTTCTTGTTGAAATGAAACAGACAGAGGCCAGTCTACAATAGTCAGCAACGTTTATTTACAGGAGCTCTGCTTATCATTTCCTGTACATTGGTTTATATACCTCTCATTTCGTCATAAATGTCCCTCCTCCTCTCAGACAATGACAATATAGTTCACAAGTCTTCTCCTACTCATACATTGCTTATCCCATTCTGCCACCTGTTATACAATCTACTACAAGCCCAAGGTTTCTCCCCTCCCTGGGTGGGGAGACTTCCTTCCCTGTTATCAGTTCCACAGTGGTCACAAGTTGGTCTTTCCTGGTCTGCTAACAATCCCTCTTTTCTTATGGACAAACATTCTTCATCATTATACAGAGACAGGGTAGAATTCTGTGAGATATAGTCCTATCATTACTTTAAATGTATACATCATTTAGTCATTATATATAAAATTCATAACAGCGAACCACGGCTTTTAATCAGGGCAAGGCGGCCAGAAACATGACCAAATAGAAACAGTGTAGCTATTCCCTCCTCAAGGCAATCAAACAAGCTAAGCATCAGTATAGAGACAAAGTAGAGTCGCAATTCAACGGCTCAGACACGAGAGATATGTGGCAGGGTCTACAGTCAATCACGGACTACAAAAAGAAAACCAGCCCCGTCACGGACCACGATGTCTTGCTCCCAGACAAACTAAACTTCTTTGCTCGCCACCGACACGGCCCGCTACCAAAACCTGCGGGCTCTCCTTCACTGCAGCCAACGTGAGTAAAACATTTAAACGTGTTAACCCTCGCAAGGCTGCCGGCCCAGACGGCATTCCCAGCCGCGTCCTCAGAGCATGCGCAGACCAGCTGGCTGATGTTTTTACGGACATATTCAATCAATCCTTATCCCAGTCTGCTGTTCCCACATGCTTCAAGAGGGCCACCATTGTTCCTGTTCCCAAGAAAGCTAAGGTAACTGATCTAAGTGACTATCGCCCTGTAGCACTCACTTCCGTCATCATGAAGTGCTTTGAGAGACTAGTCATGGACCATATCTCATCCACCCTACCTGACACCCTAGACCCACTCAAATTTGCTTACCGCCCCAATAGGTCCACAGACGACGCAATCACACTGCCCTAACCCATCTGGACAAGAGGAATACCTATGTAAGAATGCTGTTCATCAACTACTCAGAATGTAACACCATAGTACCCTCCAAACTCGTTGTAGCGGTATTTATTAGTGAGGGGTAAAGAAAGATTTTGTTCGGGCGCCAGGCAGGTATTAACCATGCCGAAAGGAAAAGAGTAGAACAGAGAGAGTACCACTACCAGACCCACACACATCAGCAGAAGAGACTGCCTAGAGTGTAGCCTGTTTACCAGATAGCCAGCGGAGAGAAAAGAGAATACACACCCTATAAAACCCACATCACAGCACAGTCCTTCCACAATTCTTGGTAACCCCACCAAGCATACCTCATACAATAATAATAATAATAATAATAATAATAATGGCAGAGCAATTAAACAGCAACTTCATACACGAAAGAACCCAGTCATCAACAGAGGATTTGCAATAATTTGTATTCTCTTCTAGTGGAGGAGTGCAGAGGGTATGAATGTGAGGGTGTTCATATACACAAGGCCTTAAAATGTCCACAATCTTCTCGGCCACATGTCCTTAGTACACCCCACCTCAACACAGTTCAAATAGTAATACACACTTTAAAGCAATCTCCCTTTTAACTAAAATGTCCACCCAAATACTTCTGGCAGGGCAATAATAGTCCAGCTCCAATGCACTTCACTGGGAAGTGCATTAGGAAAATAGAGAGTCTGTTTCAGGGTAAAGCACTGGAATGATGGAGGGAAGAGAAAGAGAGAAAGGGAACAAGAGAGATCTTAGCTGTGGTCTTCAGGCGTGCAGGTGTACTGTCTGACTGTCCGATGGTTTGTTGGTTTGTAGGTTAAAGCTTCGCAACAATGTTGCTACTAATCAATGCGATCCATAACCGGCGCGGTCCCAAACGAAAACAACCACGACGTAGAGCGATCACATCGATGATTGAGTTAAATACGTTATAAACTACATACGCTGAAAACAAACAAAACTTCTGCAGCATAGCACACACAATCAAACTGTCGCGCCACCCAAGAGCTCCTCCCCAAAGAGCTGAACGAGCTCTCTTTTATTTCCTCCTTCCTTACTGCTCATGCGCTCTTAAAGTGGCAGCGCACGGTGAAGGCTCCGTGCAGGATTTCGCCACATCGTCATTAAGCTCAAGACCCTGGGTCTCGACCCCGCCCTGTGCAACTGGGTCCTGGACTTCCTGACGGGCCGACCCCCAGGTGGTGAGGGTAAGAAACAACATCTCCACCCCGCTGATCCTCAACACTGGGGCCCCACAAGGGTGCGTTCTCAGCCCTCTCCTGTGCCCTCTCCTGTACTCCCTGTTCACCCATGACTCCGTGGCCATGCACGCCTGCAAGTCAATCATCAAGTTTGCAGACGACACTACAGTGGTAGGCTTGATTACCAACAACGATGAGATGGCCTACAGGGAGGAGGTGAGGGCCATCGGAGTGTGGTGTCAGGAAAATAACCTCACACTCAACATCAACAAAACAAAGGAGATGATCGTGGACTTCAGGAAACAGCAGAGGGAGCAACCCCCTATCCACATCGACGGGACAGTAGTGGAGAAGGTGGAAAGTTTTAAGTTCCTCGGCGTACACATCACGGACAAACTGAAATGGTCCACCCACACAGACAGCGTGGTTAAAGAAGGCTTAAAAATCCTTCTTTAACTTGTCTCCTCCCCTTCATCTACACTGATTGAAGTGCATTTAACAAGTGACATCAATAAGGGATCATAGATTCACCTGGTCAGTCTGTGTCATGGAAAGAGCAGGTGTTCTTAATGTTTTGTACACTTTGTGTATTTTACAATCGGTGGATAAAAAGGAAACGAAACAATTATTGTATGATTATCATTTCTGATAATCTTTGTGCTTGCAGCAGCGTTTACCCCCCTCCTATTGTTTACATAGTGACGTTATAGTGACTATGATAGGCTTATTGACTTGGTAACAGCACCTCCCCATGTAATGTGCTAATATACAGCGTAAAAATACAGAGGGCAGATCTGCTGTAATCAAATGTGATGGTTTCAGCAATACATAGTGAATATTCTAATCTGCTCAAGGGTTGAGATACTCTGATATATACCATCCTTTCACCTCAAATGGCTTATCTAATCCGAGTCAGGACTGTCCTCTGGGTCAACACAAATCTACACTAAGTCTGCCTCCCAAATGGCACCCAATTCCCTTTTGGCTCTTGTCGAAAATAGTGCACTAAATAGGGAGGCATCTGGGATGCAACCTAAATCTTATGCTGAGCGAGATTGCATGATCACTAAAATATTGTTCCGAATAGGGAGCAAGCTTTCCCGGGAAAAGCCTTCCAAGGCAGAATGTTTTGCTGCCGTGTTGGTCCACTGCCAAGCTCATCTGTTCTCATCCGACACAACCAGTCGACCGCATAGTCTGCAGTCTCACAGTCTCATACGGCCATACTGTTGGGATACACAGCCCATACCCAGCCATCATGCTCAAGGCCTCGGAGCCGTTTCCGGGTGCTGCTGCTACAGCACTCCGCTGCTGAATCGCTTTCTTTGTCTCTCCGATCATTCATGACCTCATTGAAACTCATTGAAAGAGAGGTCCTCTTATGGTGTATTACTTGGAGATGGGGAGTTCTCCAAATGATGCCTTAGGATCTCTGCTCAGATAGATGTGGAGGATTGAAAGGAGGGATTTGATGAATGGCAGAAAGTGTGTTGACAGGGACTGTGATCTTCTATCCCCAGGGCTCAAGAGGGAGGCACGCCAAAACCAGCCCGGAGGTGAGTCTTTCTCTATTCTTATTTTTTTGAGGTCTATTTTATCTGATGTTGTTACAGACCTGGGTTCAAATACAATTTGAAATCGAGCTTTTCTTTAGCGCCATATGGGCAGGGTTTGCAGTTTAAGGACTGTTCTATTGGTCAATTTAGCCAGGCAAGCTCAATCAAGTACGGTTAAATAATTTCAAATACTATTTGAACACAGGGTGTTGTTTTTTTGTCTCTAGTCATATGAATGGCATGAATGATAACTGATTTTTCCCAGTTGTTCGGGAGTACCAGCTTTTCAAAAAGTTTGTATTGCCCACATAATTGAATCAATTGTGATTGATTAAACACGATTAACATGATTAAACTTGAACTTAACTTTGGCAAAGCCTTTGAATAGAATTGATTGAGTTACTGGCCCCCCCTCTCTCTACCCATTATTACAGGCTTGACATCTGCACTTAGTAACTCGGTAACTTTCCCAATTAATCACACATTGATCTCAATCGTAGAGTTTCGCTTTAGTGTTGTTTAAGTGTGCCCAGGGCCGTGTTCATTAAGCACTAGGTCTCTCTTGTAAAAGAGGTCTTCTGATATCAACGGGACTTCCTGGATAAATAAAAGTTAAATTTAACCAAACTTAAGAAAATTAACTGAAACAGGGTTGGACTATCTAAACATTTGTCCAATAAGAAACACTATTTTTCATTTTCCATTGCAAAACATTTTGCCACTGCATGCCCTAATGAACACAATCCAGGTGTCATCATCAGAGACTTCTTGTTTTCATATCAGGATGGACGGGTTAGGCTGTGGGGATGTGCCGAGTGAGGACGACCAGGGGAACGAGATCGAGTGCGAACAGGACCCTCCCAACTGGCAGGCGCTGGTTAGCCGAGAGGTCCTGGCGGGCCTGACTCCACAGGAGATCAAAAGACAGGAAGTCATCAACGGTGAGGCCGGTGGCCATTTTGGCTCCACATACTGTACAGCTGTCTGGGGATCAATCATACAGATAGATAGCTGTTGAATATTCAAAGTAGTTTCAGCTTTGAGATGGCAAATATGATGCGCTGTATTAGAATTTGTCCTTTAGATTTTTATACCTTTATATACTATCCACCCCAGCCTCACCTAAACCTTATTGACTATTTGAGTCTGTCTATGACCAAGCCTACTGTGTCCGTTCAAGTCAAGTGGTGAACTCGTTCATCATGATTATCAGTGATGGTGGGTCCGCTAGCTAAATAAACCACAACAAGTTGCTAAAGTTTGTGTGACGTTTTCGTAGAAAAGTCTCCAAATTCTATGTTGCGTAGATCCTGATATACCAGGAAATCTGCAAGCCTCAATCCCAAATGAAAATCTTGGTTCCACCTCATTGTCTTACATCAGGTAGCGTGACAGCCGTCTGCGGGTGCGTTAGAATAGCACCATCTGTCGGAAGATAATGGGTTCCACCTGTCTTATGACGGTCTGACCGTAGAGATACGATAGAGCAGCGTTTCCCAAACTCGGTCCTCAGGACCCCAAGGGGTGCACGTTTAGGTTTTTGCGCTAACACTACACAGCTGATTCAACGTATCAAAGCTTGATGAGTTTATTATTTGAATCAGCTGTGTAGTGTTAGGGCAAAAACCAATACGTGCACCCTTTGGAGGACCGAGTTTGGGAAACCCTGTACTAGTGGCTAATGTCATAGACCTGCATAGCTTTAGAATGGGCTGATAATGGCAGCTATCTTGTTCTGTTTAATTCTGTGGGTCTAAATGTGTGCGTCTCCACAGAGCTCTTCTACACAGAGCGAGCACACCTGAGGATGTTGAAGGTGCTGGATAACGTGTTCTGCCAGAAACTAACCCGAGACAGCATCCTGCCTCCTGGAGACATTAAACACATCTTCACTAACCTAGAGGAGATTGTCCAGCTACACGGTATAGTGTGTGTGTGTGTGTGTGTGTGTGTGTGTGTGTGTGTCTCTGTGTGTGTGCAATGCTAGCTATACTCACCGCGGGGCTTCCTCTTCAAAGCTACAGTCAAACTCCTCTCTCAGGGATAATGCTAATTTACACAACTAGAATTTTAACTTCCTAAATCATTGAAATTCACCTATTCTCAAACAAATGTCCTCTTTTCCCTGACTTTTCTCTTCCTCCCTACAGTGTGGATAACGGAACAGATGACGGTCATTCGGAAGAAGAATGAGACGTCAGTGATAGACCTGATAGGAGACGATCTACTAGCTTGGGTAAGAGAAGACCAGAGCCCTATGGGCATTTTGGGATATATTTTCAGTCACTGCAGGAGAGGGGGAGTATTACATCCAAAAGCCATTGCTAACATTGCTGTGTGTGCGTGTGTGTGTCTGTGTCCTTTTCTGTGTCCCTGCGTTTCCATGTCCCTCTGTGCGTGTGTGTAGTTCAGTGATGACGAGGAGGAGAAGATCAAGCGGGCGGTGGGCACCTTCTGCAGTAACCAGCCCTTCGCCCTGGAACTCATCAAGACCCGGCAGAAGAAAGACCAGCGCTTCACCTCCTTTATGCAGGTACGGCACACTATACTATATTCTACTGTTCATGGGTTGCATGTTGTGTCACAATATTGTTCTGAAGGTTCTCTTGACGACTGGGCAGTCTACTCAATGCATTCTCAGTTGGCGCTAATGAAGATTTTTCATTATAGTGGCTTGGAAACACAATGATATCTCTAAAGGAAAGAAACTGGCTTTCGTCATCATTGTGATGTCGTCAGATTGACCATTTGATCTGGAGTGAGTGACTGTAGTACTGACTCGGGTGTGTCTCTCTCGTCCTGTAGGAGGCTGAGAGCAACCGTCTGTGTCGCAGACTGCAGCTGAAGGATATCATTCCAGTGGAGATGCAGAGGCTGACCAAGTATCCACTACTGCTGGAGAGCATAGCCAAGTACACAGGTACAGTAGACAACACCACTATAAAACACAGTCTGTCCACACAACTAATAAAGGTTGAGACATTGGCCTGAAAATAATTTGGATTACGTTTCATCTCTCTTCTGTGTCCATCTGTTGGGAGATAAGTATTGCATTTCTTTGTAATAGTTGATTAAAGAGGGATGTATTTCCATGCCGAATGATCTTTTAATGTTTAATAAAATGACTGAACTAAAGGAAAGCAGATTTAGCTACTCAAACCGTTACAACCAAAGATTGTCAAATTTGTCAAAAATTGCATGAAGATTAGGCTGTAAATAATCTTGGTTTACCCAGAACTAAGATATGTTTACGGAGTCTCTCCATAAGAGATTAGGCTGTAAATAATCTTGGTTTACCCAGAACTAAGATATGTTTACGGAGTCTCTCCATAAGAGATTAGGCTATAAATAATCTTGGTTTACCCAGAACTAAGATATGTTTACGGAGTCTCTCCATAAGAGATTAGGCTGTAAATAATCTTGGTTTACCCAGAACTAAGATATGTTTACGGAGTCTCTCCATAAGAGATTAGGCTGTAAATGAATCCGTCATCATCATCATGCCTTCACATTCTCGTGCACGTGGGTTTTTGTTGTGCACTTATTTGGTCCACTCCATGAGACTGATATCATCTGCTTGTTTGTTTTTTTGCCTGACAGAGGATGCAGAGGAGAGGGACAAAGTGAAGAGGGCCGGGGAGTGCTGCAGGACGATCCTCAACTATGTCAACCAGACAGTGAAAGAGGCAGAGAACAAACAGGTAACTGACTATGGAGAGGACAACCAGTGGGACTAGACACATGGTGAACACATGCACACATCTGGCTACACCAACAGTTGGACACTTGCAAGCTAAATTAAGCGAAACCAGTTCAGATGGCACCAATGGGATTCAAACACTTCCTACCTTAATATGGCTGTCTACAGTGGCTTGCAAAAGTATTCACCCCCCTTGGCATTTTTCCTATTTTGTTGTCTTACAACCTGGAATTAAAATAGATTTTTGGGGGGTTTGTATCATTTGATTTACACAACATGCCACCACTTTGAAGATGCAAAATATTTTTATTGTACAAGAAATTAGACAAAAACAACAGAAAACTTGAGCGTGCATAACTATTCACCCCCCCCAAAGTCAATACTTTGTAGAGACACCTTTTGCAGCAATTACAGCTGCAAGTCTCTTGGGGTATGTCTCTATAAGCTTGGCACATCTAGCCACTGGGATTTTTTTCCCATTCTTCAAGGCAAAACTGCTCCAGCTCCTTCAAGTTGGATGGGTCCCTCTGGTGTACAGCAATTTTAAGTCATACCACAGATTCTCAATTGGATTGAGGTCTGGGCTTTGACTAGGCCATTCCAAGACATTTAAATGTTTCCCCTTAATCCACTCGACTGTTGCTTTAGCAGTATGCTTAGGACCATTGTCCTGCTGGAAGGTGAACCGCCGTCCCAGTCTCAAATCTCATGTAAGACTGAAACAGGTTTCCCTCAAGAATTACCCTGTATTTAGCAACATCCATCATTCCTTCAATTCTGACCAGTTTCGCAGTCCCTGCCGATGAAAAACATGGTGTTCTCAGAGTGATCAGAGGTGTTGGGTTTGCGACAGACATAGCATTTTCCTTGATGGCCAAAAATCTAAATTTTAGTCTCATCTGACCAGAGTACCTTCTTCCATATGTTTGGGGAGTCTCCCACATGCCTTTTGGAAAACACCAAACATGTTTGCTTATTTTTTTCTTTAAGCAATGGCTTTTTTCTTGACACTTCTGTAAAGCCCAGCTAAAGTGGTCCTATGGACAGATACTCCAATCTCCGCTGTGGAGCTTTGCAGCTCCTTCAGGGTTATCTTTGGTCTCTTTGTTGCCTCTCTGATTAATGCCCTCCTTGCCTGGTCTGTGAGTTTTGGTGGGAGGTCCTCTCTTGGCAGGTTTGTTGTGGTGCCATATTATTTCAATTTTTAAATAATGAATTCAATGGTGCTCTGTGAGATGTTCAAAGTTTCGGATATATTTTTATAACCCAACACTAATCTGTACTTCTCCACAACTTTGTCCCTGACCTGTTTGGAGAACCCCTTGGTCTTCATGGTGCTGCTTGCTTAGTGGTGTTGCAGACTTTGGGGCCTTTCAGAACAGGTCCCATACTGAGATCATGTGACAGATCATGTGACACTTATTTAAATAAAGTCCACCTGTGTGCAATGTAATTATGCACCTTCTGAAGGTAATTGGTTGCACCAGATCTTAATTTAAGTTGACCAGTTCCTCTGCTAAGCTATGTGATTGGCTTTTCTTTGCTGTTTTTATTGCTGCTGCTGTAACTATTGCTGCCACCTGCTATGCATTGTCTGTTTTCTGCTAGCCTAGCACAACCCCAGCCTCCACCTATTTGGTTCTGCTTTTTTCCCCATCAGGGGGATTGATATATCTCACTCACTGCCTGTATTGTAATGGTAATAAGGGACACATGGCTCTGGCAGTCAGCTCCCATGAAGGAGCAGAGCCAAACACCAATACCAGATGTTTTGTCATCTATTTTAGTTTCTTAAATGGTTAAAGGAATATGTGAGTTTCCTGTCTGAACTCTATTAATGCAAAATGTAGTAAACAGTGCATCTCTTATGCCTGCCACCTTTCTACCAGAATATATCAGCTAAGGGACTGAATAGCATTTAGATCCTATTAAATGAGTGGTCTAACTGTATACTGTCTAGCCAGTGCTGGTAAGTGTGTGTGCTCCTCTCCCTACAGAGGTTAGAGGACTACCAGAGACGCCTGGACCTGTCCTCACTCAAACAGAGTGAGAACCCAATGATCTCAGAGTTCAAGGTGAGACTACTTGTGTCTCCATTTATTTACATGTATTTACCATTATTTGACCAGGGAAGTTAATTGGACATATTCTCATTGACAAGAACCCCCGTTGGCTTAAAGCTGTAGAAAGGTGCCTGTTCTGACGTGTGTGCGTGCATGTGCGTATGTGCGTGTGTGTAGAGTCTAGACCTGACCAAGAAGAAGATGGTGCACGAGGGACCTCTCTCCTGGAAGGTCAACAAAGACAAGACCATCGGTACGTACCCATAATTCAACAGAATGTGTTTTAGCGGTGTAGAAATGTTGATCATGTAGAGAATAATAATTCTTTTTTACCTGTAGGACAATTGCTATTTCCATTTTCAGCTTAGCCCTTTGGTACGCTAGAGTTGTCCTCATCCAATGCTGAAAAGCTAAGTATGCTACAACATACAATAGAAGACTGAGAAGAAGACCCAGGGTTCACATGCTATAGTAGTTTTTGCCCACATGAGGACTAGCTTGTCCTGTTGAGTGTAAGTGATTTTCTGTGTGTTGTAAACCATCTTCTCTCTATACCAAATGCCAGGACTGAGAGAAACAAAACGTTCCCCATGCCATACCAATGAATCAACAACTTGAGTCATGTTGTCATGAATTTCAATGATGTTTATCCATGTATTTCAGTGTCTGTGACTGCCATTTGGTTATAAAAACAAAAGTATTAACTTGAACTTCTGTGCCCTCAGAGTTGTACACGCTGCTCCTGGAGGACATCCTGGTGCTGCTGCAGAAGCAGGACGAGCGGTTGGTCCTCAAGTGCCACAGCAAGAACTTGGCGGGCACCGCCGACACCAAGCACATCTTCAGCCCCATCATCAACCTCAACACCGTGCTGGTGCGCTCGGTAGCCACCGGTGTGTCCATTCAGTTCAGTTCTAACAATAACAAAGCGTTTTCCCTCGTTTATGTTTCAGTAAAACGCTAAGGGATGGGGCTTGAGAAATGTAACCACACTCAAATTCATAGACAGAGCTATGGATGCAAGGACTGACAATCCATTGTATCAACATTATAGTTTTAACCACAAACTTATATTTTGGGTTTTGAAGGGGTACGACAGTTGAACTAAGCTCATGAGGCATTTATAAGTTATATTCTTGAAGAATCAATCAAATGTATGTAGCAACTGCTTATTTCCCTTTTAAGGGGGTTATTTTGTGTGAAATGTTTTTTTTTTTTATCTGATATAAATAGTTATTGCTCTATTTGTTACGTTTCCATCTGTGATGTTCTGAATGTTGCATCCCACTGAAAAGGCTCCTGGAATCATATCTTATCAAATTGCTTCAAGCAACATGTCTGTGGTAGCCTGGTCCCAGATCTGATTGTGCAGTCTTGCCAACCACCATGTTTGGCATGACAGTGACTATTGGCGTAAGCTTTTTGGAACCTGCCTGATCTTGCAATAGCTCACATTCTGTTTTACTGACGTGACCAGGCTAAATTGGAGTTGGCTATACAGCTCAAACAGATCTGGGACCAGGCTATATCTAGTGCACTTTGGAGAGGAAAGACAACATAGTAAAGACAACATAGAAGACTGTCAATATAATATACTGTATGTTCTAATGATATTGTCTCTTCTCCTGTCAGACAACAAGTCCTTCTTTGTGCTGTCTATGTCCGACAACGGAGCCCAGATCTACGAGCTGATGGCCCAGACCGTGTCCGAGCAAAGAACGTAAGTCGGTCTGCTCATTTTCATCCCAAAGTCACTTTATTCAAGCATCCCATTCAGTTGTTACCTGGCTGGAACTAGGATTGAAACATTCTGGACACTTTCCAAAAGTTCCCAGGTTTTCCAGAAATCCCAGGTGAAGGATTCCAGGGGAGAATAATCAGGGACAGAATCCTCCAACCAATATTTCAGAAAAATCTGGATTTGCTTGGTCCCTCCAAGCTAAGTTGCTCTCAAAGAGATACATTGCTTTCAGAGAGTATACACACCCCTTTATTTTCTCCACATTTTGTTGTCACAGCCTGAATTTCAAATGGATTAAATTTAGATGTTCTGTCACTGATCTACACACAATACCCCTTGAAATGAATAACAATTCAATTAAATGTATTCACTCAATAAGTATTCCCAGGTTTTCCTGAGGGCACACACTTAATGTGTTGTGAAATCTGTTGTGAATGTATTGTAATGTTTTTAAAATTGTATAACTGCCTTAATTTTGCTGGACCCCTTGGCAGAAGCTAATGGGGATCCATAATAAATACAAATATTCAACCCCTTTGTTATGGCAGACCTAAATAAATTCACAAGTAAAAATGTGCTTAACAAATCACATAAGTTGGTTAACATGATCTCTGTACCCCACACATACAATGATCTGTAAGTTCCCTCAAACAAGTATGTGCATTTCAAGCTCTGATTAAAGCACAGAAACCAGCAAGATTTTTAAATGCCTCGCAAAGAGGGGCACCTATTGGTTGATGCTGAATATCCCTTTGAGCATGGTGAAGTTATTAATTACACTTTGGTTGGTGTATCAATACACTCAGTCACTACAAAGATACAGGCGTCCTTCCTAACTCAGTTGACGGAGAGGAAGAAAACTGCTCATGGAGGACAAGTACATTAGTGTCTAGTTTGAGAAACAGATGCATCACAAGTCCTCAACTCGCAGCTCCATTAAATAGTACCCGCAAAACACCAGTCTCAACGTCAACAGTGAAGAGGCGACTCCGGGATGCTGGCCTTCTCAGTTGTGCACTGGGGCCTCCCACTCCTCTTTCTATTCTGGTTAGAGACAGTTTGCGCTTCTCTATGAAGGAAGTAGTACACAGCGTTGTACGAGATCTTCAGTTTCTTGGCAATTTCTCGCATGGAATAGCCTTCATTTCTCAGAACAAGAATAGACTGACGAGTTTCAGAAGAAAGTTCTTTGTTTCTGGCCATTTTGAGCCTGTAATCGAACCCACAAATGCTGATGCTCCAGATACTCAAATAGTCTAAAGAAGGCCAGTTTTATTGCTTCTTTAATCAGCACAACAGTTTTCAGCTGTGCTAACATAATTACAAAAGCGTTTTCTAATGATCAATTAGCCTTTTAAAATTATAAACTTGGATTAGCTAACACAACGTGCCATTGGAACACAGGAGTGATGGTTGCTGATAATGGGCCTCTGTTTGCCTATGTAGATATTCCATTAAAAAAAAAAAATCTGCTGTTTCCAGCTACAATAGTCATTTACAACATTAATAATGTCTACACTGTATTTCTGATAAATTTTATGTTATTTTAATGGACAGAAAATTTGCTTTTCTTTTAAAAACAAGCACAAAACAAAGTGATCCCAAACTTTGGAATGGTAGTATGTGTGTGTGTGTATATATATATATGACAAAACACATCACGAGAAGAGAGACAACACTACATAAAGAGAGACCTAAGACAACAACATGCTGTAGCAAGGCAGGCAGCAACACATTACAACACAGAATGGTAGCAACAGAACATGACAACAACATGGTAGCAGCACAAAACATGGCGCTGTAGATGGTGCACTTCCCAGAAAGACAGGATGGGCTCTCTTTCTATTTCTATGGTTGGTTTGTTTCTCATTAACTCCTCCCATCCACTAGGTGGCAGTGTCTGATAACGCAGAGTGCAGAAACCATGAAGACAAAAACACACATCATACCTTTACTTCAGACCGAGTGAGTTCACTGTCCTTGTTGGCTTTTTATATATATATTATATGTACTTTTATACACTGCTTTCTAATGAAAAAAGGCGCATCGCCCAAGTTTATCATTTACGTTTGTGTGTGCGTGCGTGCATGTGTTTGGCATGTGTGTTGCAGTGTGGAGCGAGACGCAGTGGAGATTATCAGCACGGGGGTGCCCAAACTGAACAAAGACCCTGAGCGCACCTCCATGGGATGTACCCAGTCCCCAGGTATCAATAACTAGACATTTAATACATTTTCAAAATTCTAATCAAATCAAATTTTATTGGTCACATATTTAGCAGATGTTATTGCGGGTGTAGCGAAATGCTTGTGTTCCTAGCTCCAACAGTGTAGTAGTATCTAACAATTCAGGAAAAAAACATCTACCCTATGAAAAGCTATGTGAGTTTGAATATTCTTCATGCAGCTGTAACACACCTTCATTACCCATGTGTCTGTGTCCACTAGAAAAAGACGTCACTTCCTTGCCGGGTCTGCAACCCACACCTACATCGACCAACCCATTTGACGGCGTCAAATCAGACGACGAGGAAGAAGAGGACTCGCCACTGCCAGACAGAAGAGAAGAACAAGAAGAAGAGGAGGAAGTGGAGGAGGTAGATGAGGAGGAAGTTGAAGCTTTTCTGGATGGAGAGCTGGCAGACAGACTGCCCTTCCTCCAGGAGAGGTCACGCCGGGGCATCGCCATCGACGACGAGGAGCCCGATGACGCCTTCGGCATGCCCACCTCCAGAGCTGACGAGGCCCTAAGAACCTGTGAGTTCACTGCCTAAGCCTTAGACCAATATGTCACATACAGTGATAGAATGACACATTGAATGGCACACTAAATGTTTTGCAACAGAAACCGAAAATGAGTGTTTCTTCTTAGCCTAATGAACATGACCCTGTAGCCACGCTGACTCTCTCCTTATCCCAGTGGCAGCCCTGAGGCAGGTCCTTCTCAACCACATGACGAGCAGAGCAGAGGGCAGCGACAAGGACAAAGAGAAGGGGAAAGAAAAGGAGCAGAGGAAGGGCCGAGCCCCTGGGGGCCGCCTGCTGAGGACCACGTCCCTGAGGGGCCCAGAGGACAACAACAGTACCTCGGCCCCAAGCAGCGTAGCAGCACCCTCTACTGGCTCCTCGGAGAACGGCGCCTTGGAGAAGACCGAGGCACGGAGGGAGGAGGAGGCCCCGGGGTCCAATGAACCATCGTCTGGGGACACAGGTTTCTTTGAGACTTCCGAGGACTACGGTGAGCCAACTGGGACATTCAAGGCAGAAAAGCGGCAGGGAATTCACCCCTTAGGTTAAGTAGAATTTCACTTAGTCATGAATCGATGTCAATAGGAGACCAAGTTCTAATTCTACTTAAGTGGAAGTTAGGATATACTGTTGCTTTTATAGCATGTTGTTCCTATATCTGATGTTTTATAATAAATCATCTTAATGCATGTTTGAGGTTCCTTCTTTTTAATTGTGAAAGTTACTCAGGTGGGCATAACTTACCCATTTCCAACTGTCTCTCCCTCTCCCTCCCCCTCCCTATTTCTCTTTCCATCCCTCCCCAGGCAGTTACATGGTCCTGGATGGCTACGGGGCCTCGGGGGAGAGCAGCACGGACAATGACGGTCAGGCGAGTGGCGGGGGGGGTGGGGCCCAATGGGGCCTGGACTCGGGCATCGACCTGAAGAAGCTGCTCTCCTCATCCTCGCAGACAGGGGGTGCCGGCCCCAACCTCAGCCGCCAGGTCATGACCCACATCCGCCTGCTCCAGGCCAACCTGCAGCACCTGAAGGTACACAATCAACCCCCCTTTAAGTAACATGAAGTTTCCCCCCCTAGATCAGACCTGGGTTCAAATACTATTTGAAATCATTACCTCGGGATTTTGACAATGATGCCCTTTATCTACTTCCCCACAGTTCGATGAACTTGTGAATACCGTTTTTATATCTCTGTCCAGTATGAAGGAGGTTAGAGGTAGTTTCGCGCGCCAATGCTAATCATTCTTAGCACAATAACTGTCAGTCTATGGTTATCTGCATGTATGGCGCTAGTTAGCAACTTAATTCAAACAGCACGCAGTGAAATAAAAATGGTGTCCACGATTTCATCTGACTCTGGGGAAGTAGTTAAAGTGCCTCTTTGCCAAAATCCCAAAGTATCCCTTTAAAAGACTTTACGTGGTTGATTGAGTATGCCTGATTTAGACCAATTAGAATAGTCCCAAAATGGCAAACCACGCCCATTTAGCACTTCAGGCAGGCTAGAGTAAGCGCTTAAAAGTGCACTATGCAGAAATTGCTGTGCCATTTCCTGGTTCCTAATATTCTAATAGTTCACCTAATTTCAGTTTGTGACAAAACAAGCAAGTATAGTGTAGAGAATAATTGTACCATCTAAACCGTTGTGAAATTTTCAGCTGTTTAACCTAGTGTACAAAACTGAAAGTAAAAGACGCAAAAACGAAACTTAAGAATGGGAAGCATAGAAATAGCACACAGAACAGATCTACCGCTTAGACTTGCTTTCAATGTGAATGACATATCTATAACTCATATTTCTATGTGAATTTGGTCAGCTCGCCCAAAAAGTGACATATCGCAGCTTTAAAGTATTTGAAAGATTTCAGATAAATCAGACCTGGCTTCAAATGCTAAGGTCAGTTTTTTGTTCTTAGCTGATCTTTGATGTGTGCCCCAGGGCATCTTCGGCCAAGAACTCACGCTTTGTGAAATGTATGAGAATGGCTTTATAGGTAAAGTTATTCCATGCCTATCATGCAGTCTCTCACGCGGCATGATCAAGACATCTGTTTGTCAATCTGCCAGTTTGCCCATACTATTATATTTTTTTACTGTATGGGGCCATCCACCCATACACTAATTTTATCCATCTGTATGTTTATATGTTCTACCAGAGCTAAGTTTCTATCAAAAATCTGCTTACAGGAAGTGGAGACCAAGTATAATGAACTGCGCCAAAGGCTGACTGAAACAGCTACTGACACAGAGGAGAACAAAGGTACTGTGAATTATTGATACTGCATCCCATATGACACTCTGTACTCTTTATCAGTAAAGTATCAGGGTGCGTCCCAAATGGCACCTTCTTCCCTATAAATTACACTACTTTTGAGAGCTCTATGGGCCCTGGTCAAAAGTAGTGCAATTTATAGGGAAGAAGGTGCCATTTGGGACGCACCCTGATACTTTACTGACCATGAACAGATACAACAGGAGTTCACATGCACAGGATGCTTGAAAGGGCTTTGGAGTACATACGCATCGATATATCTTGTGCTCCACCGATACATAGTTATTTCTGCAAGCATTGAAGTTTGAGTAAACCGTACACACGGGACAACAAACAGAATACGTATCACAACTTCAAACCAGATGTGTTGTTGGTTATCATAAGTATAGGTTTTGTGGTCAAATATCAAAGAGAAAAACACGATGAGGAAAGCAAAATCTAAATATGTGTTCATTATTTCTCTTTTTGTTGTCTCTCTCGCTCTTCAGATAATAGTTAGTGATGACAGAGCCCCTTCCCCTCCACCACAAGAGGACGAAGGAGGGACACGGAGGGGGACACCTCTTCCTGTCCTCTGGAGGCCCTCCACCTCAGCCCCCCACCCCTCCCATACTGCTGTGGCCCACAGTGGAGACTGGAACGATCAGGGGACCCCCCGCCCGGCACAAATGGCAATCAGGGAAAAGAACGCCACAACTCACACAGCGTTCTCACTAGGACCATTCCACCCCCAAACACCCCACTTTGGAAATTAACACAAGTGCTGCTCAAAGTGTACCGACTACCACCACCATCAGGATATTAGTAGATAGGGATTGAAGTAATTTTTCAACCCCCGCATCTTCTTTCTCCTGTGGATAAGAGTGCCATCTTCCCATTGCTCACGTGCATTCAGCATTCGGAACGCACCACTTTCAATATATCCATCGGGGGTCAGAAACACAACTGTACGTGATGCTATAGTCCAACTTAAAGCACTGCTGTGTTGTGGTTAATGGTTTGGACCTGGAGGACCACCATGACAAAGGCTTAGCAGAGTGAAAAGTGTGCAGAAGATGCAGGGTGGTCAATATACATACCTCTTCAGTTGTAATCATTCCATGATTGATCAAATTCCACTAGAACAAAAAATGGCAAGTTTAATCAGTGTTTTTTCTAACCCCCCCCATCATGCCTACAACACTGAAAGCCTTGTAGATTTTGATTAGGTATCTTAAGACATCCTGAAGTAATTCTTTAATCACTTAGGGGTGAATCCTATTGTAACTTCCACTTAAGTCAAATGTTCCCTTAAGTTAGGATTCTCCCTTTAATAGGTCCTCAAGTGATTTAGTAGATCTCAAGAAAAAAGGACTAGATCGGTCTGCTAGACTGGTCCACTTTGCTAACCCGCATCCTTAGCATGAAGCCTTGGTCTTGTTCACAGCAGATGGTGAAAGAATAAATTGACAAACTCCATTTTCTCGAGAGATATTTCAGTGATACACTGTCAGTGGTGAGGTGATAACAGTATACCGGTAAGCGCTCCATTTGTTCACCTTTTGGTGTGGCTGTATCTCCTCTGGCTTGAGTTGTGGCTCTTGGGAAGCACGTGGTGTGATATAGCAAAATACAAGAGGACAGTCTGTCATTAGAGTTATTGACTTCCCTCTGAAGTCATGTAGTATTCATCCATTCCTAATTGATAGGGACCCTCCTGGATCGGGGAACACCCCCAGCTCTTTGCCCAGTTTCCGTATACCTTCAATTTTTCTGTTTTTGGAACTCTAAACTCTCTACGTTACTGTACATCGTCCTTTGTGTACGAGCTACTGAGGAAGTCTTAACTCATAAATAAGCTTCTAGGGTGAGAGCACAGGACCTGTGTAATTTCATGGTTGGATTGAGAAAAGACTGGCACAACAAATATATTACTTTCACCAGCCGGAAGACTTGGCTTGGATTCTTGGATGAAAAGGACTTCTATGGACTATTTTAAATGTAAAAATAAATGACTAACAGTTATGAAAAACGTTGCATCTCTTAAAATGCATCTCCTGCTTTCTATATTATACAATCATGTATTACTTTGACAGAAACTACTAAAACCAGGAGAGAATAAGACTGCAACGTATCCCTAAAATATTAAATGTAATCTGTCTTTTTATTATTTTTGTCTAGACGTTATATTTTTATTATATTATTGTGAGCACTATTATTATGGTCTCTGGCTCTGTTGAAAACGTAAATAGTTATTTTAGGTGAGATTTAAATTAGACTGATCTATTGTTTTAAAAGGAAAGTTCATCTTCCTGTGTAAAGGGAGGGAAATATGAGTTTGGAATATCGGCCAAAACAACACAACTTAAAATGTTCAAATTTCATTAAAGAAGCTTGCTGGAAACACTGATGGTGGAGCGTTATTCTCTGTGCTTGGATGTGAAAATACTGCTGTATATTTTGGTATATCTTCTTGTTACGAATGTTTGTTTCATTTTATGAGCATTCTAGGGAGTTTTTCCTAGCCACTGTGCTTCTACATCTGCATTGCTTGCTCTTTGGGGTTTTAAGATGGGTATCAAATCAAATCAAGTTTATTTTATATAGCCCTTCGTACATCAGCTAATATCTCGAAGTGCTGTACAGAAACCCAGCCTAAAACCCCAAACAGCAAGCAATGCAGGTGTAGAAGCACGGTGGCTAGGAAAAACTCCCTAGAAAGGCCAAAACCTAGGAAGAAACCTAGAGAGGAACCAGGCTATGAGGGGTGGCCAGTCCTCTGGCTGTGCCGGGTGGAGATTATAACAGAACATGGCCAAGATGTTCAAAATGTTCATAAGTGACAAGCATGGTCAAATAATAATCAGGAATAAATGTCAGTTGGCTTTTCATAGCTGATCATTAAGAGTTGAAAACAGCAGGTCTGGGTATCTGTATGGTATGGTCAAGGTTATTTTTTTAACAGTCTGGCATGGACATGTTGGCCATGATTTGACCTGTAATCTTTCTGTCATACAGAAGATAGTGTCAAAATCGAAGGAAAACCGAGAGAAGTAAAGCACTGGCGAAGGTTAGTTGTACCCCGTCCACTATAGAATTTGTTGGCGATGCGCTTGTAGAGTTTATCCATAGAGATGTATAGATGACCCTAGTGCCCAAAAGCCTGTTTTAGCATGGACAGCACCATAGAGGACTTAAACCATTTGAACAAGTCAACTGGGTGAGACTTCCCATGAGTTAAGGATCACATAATTCCATCCAGGTCATGAGGGATCAGCCACTGAATTATACTTGTGAGCAAACATTCCATAACTGCAGGTGGCAGTAAATCACCAACCTTGGCTTTATACCTGTTTTATAACTGTTCAAACAACACAATTCAGGTGGCGGAATGCACCCTTTCATTTTGTTTACCAAGTCATAGAAGGACATTCTAATATGTATTGGGTCAGAGGTAGAATACTTATCTTATCAACTGATTTCAATATGATTTGTAATATTTTGGTACTGTCAATAAGGACTGCCGCTGACTGGATATTTTCTATTTGTCACACGATTCTCGGGAAACCCTAGACAATGTCGTGCGTGAAAAGTCCAGAAGGGCAGCCGTTTCTGAGATACTGGATCCATCCGGCGTGCCTGACACCGACAATCATACCACACTCAAGGTCACTTAAGTCACTGGTTTGGCCCCTTCTAACATTCATTTGAACAGTAACCGAATGTCTCGATGCATGTCTGCCAGCTTTACAGTGGGGCAAAAAAGTATTTAGTCAGCCACCAATTGTGCAAGTTCTCCCACTTAAAAAGATGAGAGGCCTGTAATTTTCATCATAGGTACACTTCAACTATGACAGACAAAATGAGAAAAAAAATCCAGAAAATCACATTGTAGGATTTTTAATGAATTTATTTGCAAATTATGGTGGAAAATAAGTATTTGGTCAATAACAAAAGTTTATCTCATTACTTTGTTATATACCCTTTGTTGGCAATGACAGAGGTCAAATGTTTTCTGTAAGTCTTCACAAGGTTTTCACACACTTGCTGGTATTTTGGCCCATTCCTCCATGCAGATCTCCTCTAGAGCACGTCCGTAGCCATGAAGTGCTTTGAAAGGTTGGTAATGGCTCACATCAACACCATTATCCCAGAAACCCTAGACTCACTCCAATTTGCATACCGCCCAAACAGATCCACAGATGATGCAATCTCTATTGCACTCCACACTGCCCTTTCCCACCTGGACAAAAGGAACACTTATGCTATTCATTGACTACAGCTCAGCATTCAACACCATAGTACCCTCAAAGCTCATCACTAAGCTAAGGATCCTGGGACTAAACACCTCCCTCTGCAACTGGATCCTGGACTTCCTGACGGGCCGCCCCCAGGTGGTGAGTGTAGGTAGCAACACATCTGCCACGCTGATCCTCAACACTGGAGCTCCCCAGGGGTGCGTGCTCAGTCTCCCCCTGTACTCCCTGTTCACCCACGACTGCATGGCCAGGCATGAGTCCAACACCATCATTAAGTTTGCAGACGACACAACAGTGGTAGGCCTGATCATTGACAACGGAGACAGCCTATAGGGAGGAGGTCAGAGACCTGGCCTCCTCCCTATAGGCTGTCTCCGTTGTCGGTGATCAGGCCTACCACTTGTGGTAACATAACCTCCCTGGTTATGTTAAGCTATCCCTTAACATAACCAAGACTAAGGAGATTATTGTGGACTATAGGAAAAGGAGGACCGAGCACGCCCCCATTCTCATCGACGGGGCTGTAGTGGAGCAGGTTGAGAGCTTCAAGTTCCTTGGTGTCCACATCAACAACAAACTAGAATGGTCCAAACACACCAAGACAGTCGTGAAGAGGGCACGACAAAGCCTATTCCCCCTCAGGAAACTAAAAAGATTTGGCTCTACAGCTGCATCATCGAGAGCATCCTGACTGGTTGCATCACTGCCTGGTACGGCAATTGCTCGGCCTCTGACCGCAAGGCACTACAGAGGGTAGTGCGTACGGCCCAATACATCACTGGGGCTAAGCTGCCTGCCATCCAGGACCTCTACACCAGGCGGTGTCAGAGGAAGGCCCTAAAAATTGTCAAGGACCTCAGCCACCCCAGCCATAGACTGTTCTCTCTACTACCGCATGGCAAGCGGTACAGGAGTGCCAAGTCTAGGACAAAAAGGCTTCTCAACAGTTTTTACCCCCAAGCCATAAGACTCCTGAACAGGTAATCAAATGGCTACCTGGACTATTTGCATTGTGTACCCCCCCCCCACCAACCCCTCTTTTTATGCTGCTACTACTCTCTGTTTATCATATATGCATAGTCACTTTAACTATACATTCATGTACATTCTATCTCAATTGGGCCGACCAACCAGTGCTCCCGCACATTGGCTAACTGGGCTATCTGCATTGTGTCCAACCCACCACCCGCCAACCCCTCTTTTACGCTACTGCTACTCTCTGTTCATCATATATGCATAGTCACTTTAACCATATCTACATGTACATACTACCTCAATCAGCCCGACTAACCGGTGTCTGTATGTAGCCTAACCACTTCTATAGCATCGCTACTGTATATAGCCTGTCTTTTTACTTTTGTTTTATTTCTTTACCTACCTATTGTTCACCTAATACCTTTTTTGCACTATTGGTTAGAGCCTGTAAGTAAGCATTTCACTGTAAGGTCTACACCTGTTGTATTCGACGCACGTGACAAATAAACTTTGATTTGATTTGAACATTAACACTACAGTATGGATACATGCTATGCTGTGAGATAGGAAGTGATGTGAATTATATTTAGCTTACTAGATTAATTTAAAAGTGACAAGCCATTCAGACCATCCTTCCTGATTGAATCTTCATAAACTACATTTCAATCGAGTACAGGCTTAACCGAATGACAGAATGCAATATGGAATTTTATTACTTACACTCAATTAGTATTTGGTAGCATTGCCTTTAAATTCTTTAACTTGGGTCAAACATTTTGGCTGGCCTTCCACAAGCTTCCTACAATAAGTTGGGTGAATTTTGGCCCATTCCTCCTGACAGAGCTGGTGTAACTGAGTCAGGTTTGTAGGCCTCCTTGCTCGCACACACTTTTTCAGTGTGCTACATTTTCTATAGGATTGAGGTCAGGGCTTTGTGATGGCCACTCCAATACCTTGACTTCGTTGTCCTTAAGCCATTTAGCCACAACTTTGAAAGTATGCTTCGGGTCATTGTCCATTTGGAAGACCCATTTGCGACCAAGCTTTAACTTCCTGACTGATGTCTTGAGATGTTGATTCAATATATCCACATAATTTTCCATCCTCATGATGCCATCTATTTTGTGAAGTGCACCAGTCCCTCCTGCAGCAAAGCACCCCAACAACTTGATGCTGCCACCCCCGTGCTTCACGGTTGGGATGGTTTCTTCAGCTGGCAAGCATCCCCCTTTTTCCTCCAAACATAACGATGGTCATTATGGCCAAACAGTTCTATTTTTGTTTCATCAGACCAGAGGACATTTGTCCAAAAAGTACAACCTTTGTCCCCATGTGCAGTTGCAAACCGTAGTCTGGCTTTTTTATGGTGGTTTTGGAGCAGTGGCTTCTTCCTTGCTGAGCGGCCTTTCAGGTTATGTTGATATAGGACTCGTTTTACTGTGGATATAGATACTTTTGTACCTGTTTCCTCCAACATCTTCACAGGGTCCTTTGCTGTTCTGGGATTGATTTGCACTTTTTGCACCAACTGATTGTAATTTTATGTTCTATTTACTTCTTTCTCAACTTCAGCCTCACCACCATTTCTGAATGGAGTTATGACCATGGTAAGATTCTTGACAACTGCAATGATGATTTCTCTATGGAGCACAAACATTCTGAGATACTGAATTCTCTGTCTGTCTATCTTTCTCAGGCTGTTGCTGACGGGTCTGTTATGGCCAATGGACAGTTCACATGACTCTCTTGGATAGAAAGTGCGCTTTAGAAACTATGGGATGCATTTCAACGAGGCATTTGCTGTAGACCAATTGATGCTCTTCAGAGAGGTACAGTAAGAGCACAACAGGGCTTTCCACATAGTAATTACTGTCAGGGATGTCATTTGAAAAAACACAACCCTCCAGGCGAGCTTCAATGCCATACAACTCTCCTTCCGTGGCCTCCAATTGCTCTTAAATACAAGTAAAACTAAATGCATGCTCTTCAACCGATCGCTGCTGCACCTGCCCGCCTGTCCAACATCACTACTCTGGACGGCTCTGACTTAGAATATGTGGACAACTACAAATACCTAGGTGTCTGGTTAGACTGTAAACTCTCCTTCCAGACTCACATCAAACATCTCCAATCCAAAGTTAAATCTAGAATTGGCTTCCTATTCCGCAACAAAGCATCCTTCACTCATCCTTCACTCATGCTGCCAAACATACCCTTGTAAAACTGACCATCCTACCAATCCTCGACTTCGGTGATGTCATTTACAAAATAGCCTCCAAAACCCTACTCAATAAATTGGATGCAGTCTATCACAGTGCCATCCGTTTTGTCACCAAAGCCCCATATACTACCCACCACTGCGACCTGTACACTCTCGTTGGCTGGCCCTCGCTTCATACTCGTCGCCAAACCCACTGGCTCCAGGTCATCTACAAGACCCTGCTAGGTAAAGTCCCCCCTTATCTCAGCTCGCTGGTCACCATAGCAGCACCTACCTGTAGCACGCGCTCCAGCAGGTATATCTCTCTGGTCACCCCCAAAACCAATTCTTCCTTTGGCCGCCTCTCCTTCCAGTTCTCTGCTGCCAATGACTGGAACGAACTACAAAAATCTCTGAAACTGGAAACACTTATCTCCCTCACTAGCTTAAACACCAGCTGTCAGAGCAGCTCATAGATTACTGCACCTGTACATAGCCCATCTATAATTTAGCCCAAACAACTACCTCTTTACCTACTGTATTTATTTATTTATTTTGCTCCTTTGCACCCCATTATTTCTATCTCTACTTTACACTTTCTTCCACTGCAAACCAACCATTCCAGTGTTTTTTTTTTTTACTTGCTATATTGTATTTACTTCGCCACCATGGCCTTTTTATATTTTTTATTTATTTATATATATATTTTGTTTGCCTTCACCTCCCTTATCTCACCTCACTTGCTCACATTGTATATAGACTTATTTTTCACTGTATTATTGACTGTATGTTTGTTTTACTCCATGTGTAACTATGTGTTGTTGTATGTGTCGAACTGCTTTGCTTTATCTTGGCCAGGTCGCAATTGTAAATGAGAACGTGTTCTCAATTTGCCTACCTGGTTAAATAAAGGTGAAATAAAATAAAAAATAAAACTTTCAAGAATCATTGAGCTAATTTCCTGCTATTCTACACGTGTTTTCAATAAAAAACTAAATAAACAAATCTAGTGGGCTGGAGAATAGCTAGCTGCCCAGTCATGTGTAGGTAAATTAGTAAGCCGTTTGGATAAGGGGATTATACATTTAAATGACAATTGTTTCATATCTATTTTACCTTATGATCACTGGGTACAAATTTGAAACCAGACACATGGCAGCAAACTGAAGCGCATCAACATATGACCTTTTCCACAGTAAAGTTCATGAAATTCTGGCCTGTTAACTTGCAAATATGAAATGTGGAGACCCAAACTGCACACATGACAGTATAGTGCCAAATCAACCAAGTTGATCTATGATTTTGTAGAATGTTTTAAATATACTTAACAAAAATATAAAACCTACCATGCAACAATTTCAAAGATTTTACTGAGCTAGAAGGAAATCTGTCAATTGAAATAAATTAATTAGTCCTAATCTATGGATTTCACATGACTGGGCAGGGGAGCAGCCATGGACGGGTCTGGGAGTGCAGAGGCCCACCCACTTGGGAGCCAGGCCCAGCTGAGTTTTACCCCACAAAAGCGCTTTATTACAGACATAAATACTCCTCAGCAGATGGATGGATTATCTTGGCAAAGGAGAAATGCAAACAAATTTGTGCATAACATTTTAGAGAAATATGTTTTTGTGCATATGGAAAAGTTCTGGGACCTTTTATTTCAGCACATGAAAAATGGGACCAACAATTTACATGTTGCATTTATAATTTTGTTCAGTAGATATGCCCAGACTTTCGACTGTATTCTTTTGTACAATTTGTATCTGTTAAGTATACGCCGGGAGTCAGGAAACAGGTACAGAAGGTGAGTTTAACAAATAGCAGATAAACAAACATGAGGCACGTACTGAAAATGAGAGAATCAATTACACCTAGTGACTGAAGACAACTGAGGGCTAAATAAAGGGGGAGTAATCAAGGAGGGAATGATGACCAGGTGTGCGTAATGGGAACAGGTGTGCATAATAATGAAGCCAGGGCCGGTGGTTAGTAGACTGACAATGTAGAACGCTGGAGGGAGGGAGGTCAGCGGCGGCATGACAGTATCATGTTAAATATTAGCCACTATCGGTAGCCACCGTCAGTTATACCAACATACATTTATAACTGTCACTTTAATGTTCGTTTCCTTATATTTTGCTTCATTCCATTACATCGTTGGTTTACCTTTCTTTCCTTTGTCACATTTGTGTGGTTGTTTCTGAGGATTGCTAGCAATAGTGGATCATATTAGGCTAACGTATTACAAGTTGTGCAATAATTTGGAACATGTAACCTATTTGAATCATTATGGAATGCAGACCATATGTAGCAGTTTAAACCTGGAGCCTGGCCACCGTTCATGGCAACTAGACAGTTGTCATCACAGTTCCAATCAGTGAGGATTATTAGGGTAGACACCTATTCTACACTTTTTTCACCTTTCAATATTTAATGGATTGAACAATTGAATATGGCAATTTTCAGGATAAAACTGACCAATATATTGATTCACCAATATATTTCATCCATGAAGGCTCTCGAAACCTGTTTTTTTTATTCATAAATACTTTCCGAACCATAAATAATATATAAGATCAGAGTATTTTAAATCTACCAAATGGTGCTGAAAAGGAGATGAATATATATTCTAATGAGTCTGTCGAGAGTTTGATTTAAAAGTACTGTAACGGCTGTCTAATTCCTCCTCCTCGGATGAGGAGAAGGAGTAGGGATCGGACCAAAACGTAGCGGTAGATGAATACATGAATGAATTTATTTAAAGACAAGACGAACACGAAAAACACTTGGAAAATTACAAAACGACATAGACAGACCTGAACTTGAGAACTTACAATATAACACGAAGAACAGGAACAGACTAACCAAACGAACACGAAACAGTCCCGTGTGGTGCCACAGACACAGGAACAATCACCCACAAACAAACAGTGAGAACAGCCTACCTTAATATGGTTCTCAATCAGAGGAAACGTCAAACACCTGCCTCTAATTGAGAACCATATCAGGCAACACATTTAACCCAACATAGAAACACATAACATAGAATGCCCACCCCAACTCACGCCCTGACCAACTAAACACATACAAAAACAAGGAAAACAGGTCAGGAACGTGACAAGTACACTGTATTTAAAGAGTTGGCTTTAGATAAATGTACTGAAAACCCTATTGAATGAAAACTCCATGAGAAAATCTGTCAGCAAGTGGGAGGGTTTTCAGTTTATTCAGTGTGTGCAAGGGAGCCACACCTAAAAACCCATTACGCACCTGCATAAGGTAAGTCTGAATTTCACCTATTGGGAAGCGCTTAAATCAAAACATCTGAATCTCGCCCCGTGGTGAATAAACTCAGACTTATCTTCTCACCTTTTTATTTATTTATTTCACCTTTATTTAACCAGGTATGCTAGTTGAGAACAAGTTCTCATTTGCAACTGCGACCTGGCCAAGATAAAGCATAGCAGTTGGACATATACAACAACACAGAGTTACACATGGAATAAACAAGACATAGTCAATAATACAGCAGATAAAAAAGAAAAAAAGTCTATATACAGTGAGTGCAAATGAGGTAAGATAAAGGAGTTAAGGCAATAAATAGACCATGGTGGCGAAGTAATTACAATATAGCAATTAAACACTGGAATGGTAGATGTGCAAGTATAGATACTGGGGTGCAAAGGAGCAAGATAAATAAATAAATACAGTATGGGGATGAGGTAGTTGGATGGGCTGTTTACAGATTGGCTATGTACAGGTGCAGTGATCTGTGAGCTGCTCTGACAGCTGGTGCTTAAAGCTAGTGAGGGAGATATGAGTCTCCAGCTTCAGTGAGTTTTGCAGTTCGTTCCAGTCATTGGCAGCAGAGAACTGGAAGGGAAGGCGGCCAAAGGATGAATTGGTTTTTGGGGTGACCAGTGAGATATACCTGCCTGAGTGAGTGCTACGAGTGGGTGCTGCTATGGTAATCAGTGAGCTGAGATAAGGCGGGGCTTTACCTAGCAGAGACTTGTAGATGACCTGGAGCCAGTGGGTTTGGCGACGAGAGTGAAGCGAGAGCCAGCCAACGAGAGCGTACAGGTCGCAGTGGTGGGTAGTATATCAAATCAAATCAAATCAAATCAAATCAAATCAAATTTTATTAGTCACATACACATGGTTAGCAGATGTTAATGCGAGTGTAGCGAAATGCTTGTGCTTCTAGTTCCGACAATGCAGTAATAACCAACAGTAATCTAACCTAACAATTCCACACTACTACCTTACACACACACACAAGTGTAAAGGGATAAAGAATATGTACATAAAGATATATGGATGAGTGGTGGTACAGAACGGCATGGCAGATGCAGTAGATGGTATAGAGTACGGTATATACATATGAGATGAGTACTGTAGGGTATGTACACATAAAGTGGCATAGTTTAAAGTGGCTAGTGGTACATGTATTGCATAGAGATGGCAAGATGCAGTAGATGATATAGAGTACAGTATATATACATATGAGATGGGTAATGTAGGGTATGTAAACATTGTATTAAGTGGCATTGCTTAAAGTGGCTAGTGGTACATTTTTACATAATTTCCATCAATTCCCATTTTTAAAGTGGCTGGAGTTGAGTCAGTATGTTGGCAGCGGCCGCTAAATGTTAGTGGTGGCTGTTTAACAGTCTGATGGCCTTGAGATAGAAGCTGTTTTTCAGTCTCTCGGTCCCTGCTTTGATGCACCTGTACTGACCTCGCCTTCTGGATGATAGCGGGGTGAACAGGCAGTGGCTTGGGTGGTTGTTGTCCTTGATGATCTTTATGGCCTTCCTGTGACATCGGGTGGTGTAGGTGTCCTGGAGGGCAGGTAGTTTGCCCCTGGTGATGCGTTCTGCAGACCTCACTACCCTCTGGAGAGCCTTACGGTTGTGGGCGGAGCAGTTGCCGTACCAGGCGGTGATACAGCCCGACAGGATGCTCTCGATTGTGCATCTGTAGAAGTTTGTGAGTGCTTTTGGTGACAAGCCGAATTTCTTCAGCCTCCTGAGGTTGAAGAGGCGCTGCTGCGCCTTCTTCACAACGCTGTCTGTGTGGGTGGACCAGTTCAGTTTGTCCGTGATGTGTACACCGAGGAACTTAAAACTTTCCACCTTCTCCACTACTGACCCGTCGATGTGGATAGGGGGGTGCTCCCTCTGCTGTTTCCTGAAGTCCACAATCATCTCCTTTGTTTTGTTGACGTTGAGTATGAGGTTATTTTCCTGACACCACACTCCGAGGGCCCTCACCTCCTCCCTGTAGGCCGTCTCGTCGTTGTTGGTGATCAAGCCTACCACTGTAGTGTCATCCGCAAACTTGATGATTGAGTTGGAGGCGTGCATGGCCACGCAGTCGTGGGTGAACAGGGAGTACAGGAGAGGGCTCAGAACGCACCCTTGTGGGGCCCCAGTGTTGAGGATCAGCGGGGTGGAGATGTTGTTACCTACCCTCACCACCTGGGGGCGGCCCGTCAGGAAGTCCAGGACCCAGTTGCACAGGGCGGGGTCGAGACCCAGGGTCTCGAGCTTGATGACGAGTTTGGAGGGTACTATGGTGTTAAATGCTGAGCTGTAATCGATGAACAGCATTCTCACATGGGTATTCCTCTTGTCCAGATGGGTTAGGGCAGTGTGCAGTGTGGTTGCGATTGCGTCGTCTGTGGACCTATTGGGTCGGTAAGCAAATTGGAGTGGGTCTAGGGTGTCCGGTAGGGTGGAGGTGATATGGTCCTTGACTAGTCTCTCAAAGCACTTCATGATGACGGAAGTGAGTGCTACGGGGCGGTAGTCGTTTAGCTCAGTTACCTTAGCTTTCTTGGGAACAGGAACAATGGTGGCCCTCTTGAAGCATGTGGGAACAGCAGACTGGGATAAGGATTGGGGCTGGTGGGGCTTTGGTGACAAAACAGATGGCACCGTGATAGACTGCATCCAATTTGTTGAGTAGAGTGTTGGAGGCTATTTTGTAAATTACATTGCCAAAGTCGAGGATCGGTAGGATGGTCAGTTTTACGAGGGTATGATTGGCAACATGAGTGAAGGATGCTTTGTTGCGAAATAGGAAGCCGATTCTAGATTTAATTTTGGATTGGAGATGCTTAATGTGAGTCAGAAAGGAGAGTTTACAGTCTAACCAGACACCTAGGTCTTGGTAGTTGTCCACATATTCTATGTCAGAGCCGTCCAGAGTAGTGATGCTGGACGGGCGGGCAGGTACGGGCAGTGATCGGTTGAAGAGCATGCATTTAGTTTTACTTGCATTTAAGAGCAGTTGGAGGCCACGGAAGGAGAGTTGTATGGCATTGAAGCTTGTCTGGAGGTTAGTTAACACAGTGTCCAACGAAGGGCCAGAAGTATACAGAATGGTGTCGTCTGCGTAGAGGTGGATCAGAGAATCACCAGCACCTACAGTGTGTATAACATTCTCCTGGGCCTGGACCCTATGGACTTCGTCCCTCCTTCCATCTGTGAGAGGGCAGTGCGAGAGGAGACTGGAGAGGCAGCCAACTTCTTCAGTGCCCTGCAGACACTGGCTCACGAGCAGCTGCAGTAGGGAAACCCAATAGAGTGCCTCAAATCACTGAAACATCAATGTCCGCCACGTCTCCAATCTGACAATGGCATTCGATTTTCTGCATATCAGCAGGAAAATTATAGGGTGTAAAGATGATTTCTATGTAAAAAGTTCGTTGAGCAATGTAGCTTGTCATAAGTTAACAATACTACCAAAGCCTGCTTCAGATCTGTATGTGCTTTGAGCCAACTCTTCTATCTGCTGTCATTACATCTGACACACATCTGGAACCAGACTACTAGTATTATATATATATACACACACACACATACATACACACTACTATAGTATATGTACTAGTATAGTACTAGTGTTCATGTTTGATACTATTATTGGAAGGGAGCGGTAGAGATTAGATACTTATTTTGCATTCCTTCAGTACATTATTAAAGTGGACTGTAGTGGAGTATCAGTACTTGTTTTTGTGCTTAGTGACACTTAAATAAAAGTAGAACACATTAAATATAACTTGTATTTTCACAGATTTCCTGCTCTCTTATTCAAAGTGTTTAGATGCATAAATTCAACTTATTATTATTGCGCTTTAAATTTCACAACAGTAACAGATGATAACTTTCATTTCTAAGCATTAAAGAGTTATTGGTTTCATTACATTATAAGACCACAATCCATGCTTTGGTTTTGTTTACCTGGCCACTCCAAATGCTTACATTTTAGCATTTGTGGCCCAAAACCAATGCAAGTCAATATATTTTTTTATTTGCGTTTCATATCCAAACATCCTAAAGTGTCAAAAAAAAATGTCTAGGTCAATTAAGTTGCTTGGTGATTTGGACATGAAGCACAAAATAATATTGTGATCTCTATTAGGAAATAAGCATTTTTTTGGTGAAAAGTATATAACTGAGAATGTTTATTTGTTTACAATAGGTCAGGCAGACTTATTATTGAGAGGAAGTACGTAACTGTTACAAACCACTGCTAACTGGAACAATCAGTTTCAATTAGCATTGCTCTGCATCTCCAAAAATGCTAGCCAGGAAACTCAAAGTTGCTAGATATGAAATAAAACTTTTAAAAAAGTGATCTATAACAATACACAAACCTAGTGTGGGTAGATACAATTATCATCTCAATGTGCCTCGGTCAAAAATTATTGAACTACATAGGACTTTTGGGTGCCATACATAGGACCCGTTTACCAGAATTGCTGCAAGTGTTACTACCCTCAGAATAAAGATGTGAGAGCAGTATGATATTAATCTGAAATGCAGTGGGAAAAGGCAGCACATGAGAATGTGATAAATAATGAAGCCAGCTCAGAACTAGCCTCTTACTAACCATTCACGATGGTTCGTACGAGGCTAGATCAGAACTCCTGATCCCTAGTCCAACACCAAAGTAAGAGCGTCCTCGTGTCCTGACTGTGATTGCATCTACTGCATAATAATGCCTCACTGCATAGGAATGAAGCCAAAATTAAACAATTATTCCCTGAATCTACTTTACTTTAAGTTTCAACTCAAGGATTTTCAACCCACTACACAAGCACAACATCCCATCACTCATAAGTGTAGTCATCCACCCATTTGTTTGAGTATCCTTACATACTGTAACCTTACATACTGGAAAGAAAGGGGGATGCAGTATAGAGGAGATTAGGACGTTTAATGGCTTTTACCTATACTTGGAATATTTTGTTCTCTCGTATTTCATGCACATTTAGCAAAGTTCTGGAAATAGTTTTTGGGTGAAGTTAAATCCCACTAAGATTTTGATGGAAATAGATGGTGTCCTACATTTTGCCTGAGATCCCTGGGATCCCTGGTGGGTGTGTGGTGGGTGTACGCTTAGAGTGATGTGCAGGATGGAAACTGGCATCTCCTAGCCAGCCCAATAACAAAGGATTTTGGCCAGTAACAGACACTGTGTGACTTTATGTGGACACTTACAGTGAAGTGCTTCCAAAGAAAATCCACTAAGTTCCACTAAGTTACTGTCACCTTGGACTCATTTTGTGCACTTTTCCTGGGTAACAATGCCCTGAATATTTCCCTTTACCAACAAATGTGGTCAGAAGCCATGTAGAGAATGTATGGAGAGGTACTGACCTTATTAACAGTTCACATTGGCACACGTCATTAATCCTCATCAAATGCAATCTCTAAGTCTCTTTCATGAGTCTTGAAACCATCATAACCACACTTCATTAAAACTTGATTACATGCTACACATCACAGAAAATCAGTACATCTTGCCTGCTGTTCAAATTCTGAGCTAGAGAGACAGTGTCTCAGAGGTCCAGTGATAATGTTGCCATACGGAGACAGACCATGAAGAGCTCCAACATCTATTCAGCTCTGCTCTCAGCAGGAAAATGCTCTGCTTTAATAAAACAAACTATCAGAACTCCAACACATACAGAAAAATATATTGACAAACTACCGTTCAAAAGTTTGCGGTCACTTAAATGTCCTTGTTTTTGAAAGAAAAGCAATTTTTTTGCCCATTAACATCAAATTGATCAGAAATACAGTGTAGACAATGTTAATGTTGTAAATGACTATTGTAGCTGGAAAGGGCTGTTTTTTAATGGAATATCTACATAGGCCTACAGAGGGCCATTATCAGCAACCATCACTCCTGTGTTCCAATGGCACGTTGTGTTAGCTAATCCAAGTTTATCATTTTAAAAGGCTAATTGATCATTAGAAACCCCTTATGGTTTGCTCTGGCAAACAAACAGCAGAGACTGAGGACACCATCCAACCTGGAACTGAGACAGACCAGATACAACGTCAATTAGCACTGAGGTGTGAAGTGTCAAAGCCTTTGAGCCCAACAAATGGCAGGAGTCTCACAGGCTACCTCACCCAAATCCAAAGGCCTTTGAAGCCCTATCCCGCTGTTCAGAGACCATCCACTGGCATTTTCTACAAGAAATCTTGCTCCATTAATAAAAGCTTTTCCCAAGTGGGTGTGACACCTACTCCCATTGCCTGCTGTAATGCTGCTTGGATACCACCTGGCGATCTGTTCACTGCCCTGGCTTGTCTCCCTTTGTCTGGTACAGGTACCCCCACCACACTCCTCCCTCTCTCCTGAGCTTTCGCTCGCCTCCAGCACACAGGCACTGTTGGGACGAGTGATTCTTAACTTACAATGGCTACCCCCAAGTCGTTAACAAACACGCCCCAAAGAAAATGAGAATTAAAAACAGGTTCAGCCCTTGGTTCGATTGTGATCTTGCAGAGTTACTCCACAAGAATTCCATTTGGCGAAACGCTCGGCACACGCATACTCAGGCTGATTGGCTCATTCAGGCAAATGAGAAATAAGTGCACTCAGGCTATCCGGAAGGACAAAGTTAGTTACTTTAAGGGGCAGTTCTCTCTCTGTGGGTCTAACTCCAAGAAGTTCTGGAAAATGGATAAAGACCTGGAGAATAAACCCTCCTCTTCACAGCTGCACATGTCCCTTAAAGTTGATATGGTTGTTACTGACAAGAAGCACATGGCTGAGCTCTTTGATCACCACTTCAATTAAGTCAGAATTCCTATTTGACTCAGCCATGCCTCCTTGCCCGCCCAACATTTCCTTATCTCCCACCCCTTCAAATGTCACTATCCCCGATGCTCCTTCCTCTTTTTCCCCTGCCCCGCTACAAAGTTTCTCTCTGCAGGCGGTCACTGAGTCTGAGGTGCTAAAGGAGCTTCTTATGGGCAGGTGGGACGGTAGTGTCCCACCTGGCCAACATCTGGTGAAATTGCAGAGTGCGAAATTCAAACTACAGTATTATAAATATTTAACTTTCATAAAATCACAAGGTGTAATATAACAAAATAAAGCTTAACTTCTTGTTAATCCAGCCGCTGTGTCAGATTTCAAAAAGGCTTTACGGGGGAAAGCAAACCATGTGATTATCTGAGGACAGCGCCCCACATATTTCAACCAGGCAGGTGCGACACGAAAGTCAGAAATAGCAATATAAAAAATGTCTTACCTTTGGTGATCTTCTTCTGTTGGCACTCCAAAAGGTCCCAGTTACATCACAAATGGTGCTTTTGTTTGATAATGTCCTTCTTTATTACCATAAAAACTCAGTTTAGCTGGCGCACTTCAGTCAATAATCCACCCAGTTTCCCTCCATCAAAATGCATACAAAATGAATCCCAAACATCACTAATAAACTTTTCCAAACAAGTCAAACAACATTTATAATCAAACCTTAGGTACCCTAATACGTAAATAAACCATACAATTTAAGATGGAGAATCATTATTGTCTTTACCGGAGAAAAATACCAAAGAACACGCTCTCTTCCACACGCTTGGGAACACTACAGCCAAAATGGGAGCCACCTAGAAAAACTACAATTTCTGGCTTATTTTTCCAACAAACATCCTGAAACTCTTTCTAAAAACTGTTAACATCTAGTGGAAGCCATAGGAACTGCAATCTGGGAGGACTTGGCCTTATAATAAAAGTGATAGCCATTGAAAATAGAGGTAGGTTGATTCTTTTTTTTGGGGGGGGGGGGGGGGGGGTTGTCCTCGGGGTTTCGCCTGCCATATCAGTTCTGTTATACTCAGACATTTTAACAGTTTTGGAAACTTTAGAGTGTTTTCTATCCAAATCTACCAACTATATGCATATCCTAGCTTCTGGGCCTGAGTAACAGGCAGTTTACTTTGGGGGCGCTTTTCATCCGGAAGTCAAAATACTGCCCCCTAGCTAAGAGAGGTTATTAATAACAATACCACTGAAAATATTAAAAAAGAAGGTGCAAGTGTCTTCGACAGAGGGGAACAAGCTGATTCTATACCAATTTACAGAGGCCAGGTCATGAAGGAAGGCTTGCTATTTTTTAACTATGACAAATCAGGACAGGTCGTTTCACTGAGCAGCGATTACGAACACAGGCTGTTAAACAGTGATCACTAAGGTCATTACAGAAAACACCCGACTGATACCTATCAGGATTATTTGTGAGGATAACATCGAGTACACCTTTTCTGGGTGTTTGGAGTCATACCTTGTGGGATTGGTAATAATCTGAGAAAGATTTAGGGAGTCTCATTGCTTTTGGACTTGGTCAGGTGGTTTAAGCATGTCCCAGTTTAGGTCACCTAGCAGGACAAATTCAGACTTGGTGTAAGGGGCCAGGAGAGAACTTAAGGCAGGTAGGGTACAGGCTGGTGCTGATGGAGTACGATAACACCCAGCAACAGTCAACAAAGAGCTATTTAAACGTTTTTAATGCTTAAAACCAGCAAATCAAATTGTTTGGGGACAGACTTGGTGGAGACTGAAGCACTGAAGGTGATCTTTGGTAAAGATTGCCACTCCCCCAACTTTGGAAGATCTGTCTTGCTGAAAAAGTTTATAACCAGAAAGGTTAACATCAGTATTTCAAACACTCTTCCTTAACCACGTCTCAGTAATGACCAACACATCTGGATTGGAGCTGTGATCCCACACTTTCAGTTGATCCATTTTAGGTAATAAGCTTCTAGTGTTAACGTGCAGAAAACCCAGGCTTTTACGAGAGCAGAAATCAGTGAAGCAGATATCAGAGCACAAGTCAGAATTGGGGCTAGCAACAGTAGATGGGCTAGGGTGTACATGCACATTTCCAGATATCATCAACAGTAATACAATCAAGGCACGGCGGAAGAGCTCTGCAGTGTTGATTTATGATATTTTATTGTGCATTAGATGGCAACAAGATCATATTATACAGCAATTTCTTCAGGTGACATGAATACAAAGCCGGCGAGAGGTGGTTAGAATAGGATGGGAGGCCAAAAGTCTGTGTAACCAATAGAGAGTCAGAGTCTCGAGTGTGGGAACAAACAGTCTGTTCCACATTTGGGTAAACAAAGTTCATAGTCAACAAAGCATGCAGGAGTCATGAGGCAAATAGCAAAATGCACAAGAAAAAATATATAATCCTCTACGAGATTGGTGTCCCCCCCACGGGACGGTTGAGCTAACATGCGCTAATGTAATTAGCATGAGTTTGTAGGTAACAAGAACATTTCCCAGGACATAGACATATCTGATATGGGCAGAAAGGTTAAATTCTTGTTAATCTAACGGCACTGTCCAATTTACAGTAGCTATTACAGTGAAAGAATACCATGCTATTGTTTGAGGAGAGTGCACAGTTACAAACTTGAAAATGTATTAATAAACAAATTAGGCACATTTAGGCAGACTTGATACAACATTTTGAACAGAAATGCAGTGGTTCATTAGATAAGTCTAAACCTTTACACATACACTGCTGCCTACTAGTGGCCAAAATCTAAATTGCGCCTAAACTGGAACAATACATTTTGGCCTTTCTCTTGCATTTCAAAGATTTTTTTAAAATCATGATTTTTTTCTTTGTATTATCTTTTACCAGATCTAATGTGTTATATTCTCCTACATTAATTTCACATTTCCACAACCTTCAAAGTGTATCCTTTCAAATGGTATCAATAATATGCATGTCCTTGCTTCAGGTCCTGAGCTACAGGTATTTTGATTTGGCTATGTCATTTTAGGTGAAAATTTCAAAAAGGGTCTGAGCATTATTAAAGAAGAAAGGGTCTAAACCATCTAACACAGATGTTTTTTTGGGGTCAAGTTTAAGGTTGCTGCCCCTATCATCGCCAAGCCTATCTCTGACCTTTTAACCTGTCTCTCCTCTCTGGGGAGGTTCCCATTGCTTGGAAGGCAGCCACGGTTCATCCTTTATTTAAAGGGGGAGATCAAGCTGATCCTAACTGTTATAGGCCTATTTCTATTTTGCCCTGTTTATCAAAAGTGTTGGAAAAACGTGTCAATAATCAACTGACTGGCTTTCTTGATGTCTATAGTATTCTCTCTGGTATGCAATCTGGTTTACGCTCAGGTTATGGATGTATCACTGCCAGTGGTGTAAAGTACTTCAGTAAAAGTACTTTAAAAGTACTACTTAAGTATTTTGGGGGGGTATCTGTACTTTACTATTTATTTTTTTGACAACTTTTACTTTTACTTCCCTACATTCCAAAATAAAATATTGTACTTTTTACTCCATACATTTTGCCTGACAACCCAAAGTACTCGTTACATTTTGAATGCTTAGCCGGACAGGAAAATTGTGAAATTCAAGCACTTATCAAGAGAACACGTGGTCATCCCTACTGCCTATGATCTGGCGGACTCACTAAACACAAATACATATTTTGTAAATAATGTCTTTGTGTTAGAGTGTGCCCCTGGCACACTTTCACTTTTACTTGAGTTACATTCTATGAAGGTATCTATACTTTTACTCAAGTTTAACAATTGGGTAGTTTTTCCACCACTGGTCACTGCAACCTTAAAGGTCCTAAATGATGTCACCATTGCCCTTGATTCTAAGCAACGTTGTGCTGCTATTTTTATTGACTTGGCCCAAGCTTTTGATATGGTAGACCATTCCATTCTTGTGGGCCAGCTAAGGAGTATTGGTGTCTCTGAGGGGTCTTTGGCCTGGTATGCTAACTACCTCTCTCAAGGAGTTCAGTTTACAGTATAAAGTCAGAACATCTGCTGTCTCAGCCACTGCCTGTCACCAAGGGTGTACCCCAAGGCTCGATCCTAGGCCCCACGCTCTTCTCAATTTACATCAACAACATAGCTCAGGAAGTAGGAAGCTCTCTCATCCATTTATATGCGGATGAAACAGTCTTATACTCAGCTGGCCCCTCCCTGGATTTTGTGTTAAACGCTCTACAACAAAGCTTTCTTAGTATCCAACAAGCTTTCTCTGCCCTTAACCTTGTTCTGAACACCTCCAAAACAAAGGTCATGTGGTTTGGTACGAAGAATGCCCCTCTCTCCACAGGTGTGATTACTACCTCTGAGGGTTTAGAGCTTGAGGTAGTCACCTCATACAAGTACTTGGGAGTATGGCTAGACGGTACACTGTCCTTCTCTCAGCACATATCAAAGCTGCAGGCTGAAGTTAAATCTAGACTTGGTTTCCTCTACCGTAATCGCTCATCTTTCACCCCAGCTGCCAAACTAACCCTGATTCAGATGACCATCCTACCCATGCTAGATTACGGAAACGTAATTCATAGATCGGCAGGTAAGGTTGCTCTCGACCAGCTAGATTTACTTTACCATTTTGCCATCAGATTTACCACCAATGCTCCTTATAGGACACATCACTGCACTCTATACTCCTCTGTAAACTGGTAATCTCTTTATACCCGTCGCAAGACCCACTGGTTGATGCTTATTTATAAAACCGTCTTAGGCCTCACTCCCCCCTATCTGAGATATCTACTACAGCCCTCATGCTCCACATACAACACCCGTTCTGCCAGTCACAGTCTGTTAAAGGTCCCCAAAGTACACACATCCCTGGGTCGCTCGTCTTTTTAGTTCACTGCAGCTAGCGACTGGAATGAGCTGCAACAAACACTCAAACTGGACAGTTTTATCTCAATCTCTTCATTCAGAGACTCAATCATTGACACTCTTACTGTCAGTTGTGGCTGCTTTGCGCGATGTATTGTTGTCTCTACCTTCTTTCCCTTCGTGCTGTTGTTGAAGACAATGTTTGTACCCTGTTTTGTGCTGCTACCATGTTGTGCTGCTACCATGTTGTTGTCATGTTGTGTTGCTACCATGCTATGTTGTTGTCTTAGGTCTCTCTTTATGTAGTGTTGTGTTGTCACTCTTGCTGTGATGTGTGTTTTGTCCTATGATTGTATTTCATGTATTTATATTTTTAAACCCAGCCCCCGTCCCCGCAGGAGGCCTTTTGCCTTTTGATAGGCCATCATTGCATCATTGCAAATAACAATTTGTCTTAATTGACTTGCCTAGTGAAATAAAAAGGTTAAATAAAAAATTTAATAAAAGTATTTTTTTTTTTTAAATGTGCCAACATGAAAGAGGAGAATGGCATTGGCGTTCAACTAGCCTACAAGTAGGGTGAGTCAAAATTTTTTGTTTTACTTGCTCGAGCATGCATGCACGCATCCACACACAGGAATCAATACTATGAACAGCCACATGATATTTAGCATCTTTTATGTTTTCAGTGTATTAAAGAGTGGTTTAAAGTACTTAAGTAAAAATACCTTAAAGTACTACTTAAGTAGTTTTTGGGGGTATCCGTACTTTACTTTATTTTACTATTCATCTTTTTGACACCTTTTACTTTTACTTCACTATATTCCAACATTTACTCCATACATTTTCCCTGACACCCAAAAGTACTCGTTACATTATAAATGCTTAGCAGGACAAGAAAACTGCCCAATTCATGCACTCATCAAGAGAACATCCCTTGTCATCCCAACTCCCCCTGATCTGGTGGACTCACTAAATACAAATGCTTTGTTTGTCTGAGTGATGGAGTTGGCCCTGGCTATCTGTAAATAAATAAAAAACAAGAATAGTGCCATCTGGTTTTCTTAATATAAGGAATTTGAAATTATTTATACTTTTGATACTTAAGTATGTTTTAGCAATTACATTTACTTTTGATACTTAAAAAGTACTGTATATTTAAAACTAAATACTTTGACTTACTCAAGTAGTATTTTACTGGGTGACTTTCACTTTAACTTGAGTAATATTCTATTAAGGTATCTTTATTAATCTTTACTCATACTCAAGTATGACAATTGGGTACATTTTCCACCACTGGTATTAAACTAAACATATATAGCCTTGTTGATTTGATGATGTTTAAATGTTTAAGTTGAAATGTTGCTGGAATACCAGTGTACCAGTGACTCGCTCAATACGGAAGTGGTCAGATGACGCAGATGCTAAGGTACTGGACTGATTTGCTAGCACAGACTGGAAAATGTTCTGGGAATCATCCAATGGCATTGAGGAGTATACCACATCAGTCACCAGCTTCATCAATAAGTGCATCGATGACGTTGTCCCCACAATGACCTTATGTACATACCACAACCAGAAGCGATGGATTACAGACAACAACCGCAGTGAGCTAAAGGGTAGAGCTGCCGCTTTCAAGGAGCGGGACTCTAACCCAGACGCTTACAAGAAATCCGGCTATGCCTTCAGACGAACCATCAAACAGGCAAGCGTAAATACAGGATTAAGATTGGCTCTGATGCTCGTCCAATGTGGCAGGGCTTGCAAACTATTACGGACCACAAAGGGAAGCCCAGCCGCAAGCTGCCCAGGGACACAAGCCTATCAGAAAAGCTAAACGTGTACTACGAGCATGCGCTGACCAACTGGAAAGTGTCACTGACATTTTCAACCTGTCCCTGGCCGAGTCTGTAATACCTACATGTTTCAAGCAGACCACCATAGTCCCTGTGCCCATGAACACCAAGGTAACCTGCCTGAATGACTACCGACCCGTAGCACTCCCGTCTGCAGCCATGATGTGCTTTGAAAGGCTGGTCATGGCTCACATCAACACCATCATCCCAGAAACCCTAGACCCACTCCAATTTGCATATCGCCCCAACAGATACACAGATGACGCAATCTCTATTGCTCAACATTGCCCTTTCCCACCAGGACAAAAGGAACACCTACATGAGAATGCCATTCATTGACTACAGCTCAGCGTTCAACACCATAGTGCCCTCAAAGCTCATCACTAAGCTAAGGACACTGGGACTAAACACCTCCCTCTGCAACTGCATCCCGGACTTCCTGACGGACCGCCCCAGGTGATAAGGGTAGGCAACAACACATCTGCCATGCTGATCCTCAACACTGGGGCCCCTCAGGGGTGTGTGCTCAGTCCCCTCCAACACCATCATTAAGTTTGCCGACGACACAACGGTGGTAGGCCTGATCACTGACACAGATGAGACACCTTATAGTGAGGAGGTCAGAGACCTAGCAGCGTGGTGCCAGGACAACAACCTCTCCTTCAACGTGATCAAGACAAAGGAGAACATTGTGGACTACAGGAAAAGGATGCCAAGCACACCCACATTCTCATCAACGGGCTGGAGTGGAGCAGGTTGAGAGCTTTAAGTTCCTTGGTGTCCACATCATCAACAAACGAACATGGTCCAAACACACCAAGACAGTCGTGAAGAGGGCACTAAAACTCCTATTCCCCCTCAGGAGACTGAAAAGATTTGGCATGGGCCCTCAGATCCTCGAAAGTTCTACAGCTGCATCATCGAGAGCATCCTCACTGGTTGCAGCACCGCCTGGTATGGCAACTGCTCGGCCTCCGACCGCAAGGCGCTACAGAGGGTAGTGCGTATGGCCCAGTACATCAATGGGGCCAAGCTTCCTGCCATCCAGGACATCTATACCAGGCAGTGTCAGAGGAGGGCCCTAAAAGTTGTCAAATACTCGAGCCACCCTAGTCATAGTCTGTTCTCTCTGCTACCGCACGGCAAGCGGTATTGGAGTGGCAAGACTCGGTCCAAAAGGCTTTTTAACAGCTTCTACCCCCAAGCCATAAGACTGCTGAACAGCTAATCAAATGGTTACCCAGACTATTTGCATTTATCCCCCACCCCTATTTTTTACGCTGCTGCTGCTCACTGTTTATTATCTATGCATAGTCACTTTACCCCTACCTACCCTACCTGTACATATTACCTCGACTAACCTGCGGTCTGCCCAATGCATCATCTGGTGCAAACTACCTGTCCTCCAGGACACCTACTGCACCCGATGTCACAAGAAAAAAAGATCATTAAGGACAACCACCTGAGCCACTGCCTGTTCACCCCGTTATCACCCAGAAGGCGAGGTCAGTACAGACTTAAAATCACTGGCCACATAATTAATTGGAACACTAGTCAATTTAATAATGTTTACATATTTTTCATTACTCATCTCATATGTATATACTGTATTCTGTCCTATTCTACTGCATCTTAGTCTATGCCGCTCTGACATTGCTCGTCCAAATATTTATATATTCTTAATTCCATTCCTTTATTTTAGATTGTGTGTATTGTTTAATATTACTTGTTAGATGTTACTGCACTGTTGGAGCTAGAAACACAAGCATTTCACTACACCCACAATGACATCTGCTAAACATGTGTATGTGATAAATAATTTTATTTGACCTGTACCCCCTCACATTGACTCGGTACCGGTAACCTGGAAAATTCCAGAAAATGGTGTCATGCTTTAGAAGCTTTTGATATGCTAATTGACATAATTTGAGTCAATTGGAGGTGTACCTGTGGATGTATTTCAAGGCCTAACTTCAAACTCAGTGCCTCTTTGCTTGACAACATGGGAAAATCAAAAGAAATCAATCAAGACCTCAGAATTTTTTTTTTTGACCTGATGAAAAATAAAAGCTAAAATAAATCATTCTCTCTACTATTGTTCTGACATTTCACATTCTTAAAATAAAGTGGTGATCCTAACTGACCTAAGACAGGGAATGTTTACTAGGATTAAATGTCAGTAATTGTGAAAAACTGAGTTTAAATGTATTTGGCTAAGGTGTATGTAAACTTCCGACTTCAACTGTATGTGTAATTGAATTTTTTCCGCCAACTTTTTGTTGGCCTTATTGTATATCACGGTGGCATGTGAAAGAATGAGTTATAGCGCAAACAACGCAATTATCACAGAAGGTTGTAAAATGGCTGTTTTACTACCTTGACTTGGCTTCCTCAGTGATTTCACCCACGCACCGCTACTGAACGATATGGAGAATAGGGTGCCATTTGGGATGTAGCCACTGAGTCTTCTGGGACGTAGTTAAGAATATAGGGCAGCGGTTTTGTGGGGTGTATCTCCCTGTACTGAGTGACTCCCAGCATTGGTGCTGCACGACAGCTACATAAGACGACAGCTACATCTTCAGAAAACCTCTCCCATTTCTCAAGGGTGTTTCTTTTGCAGCCACTGTCCCAGTCTGCCTAACTGACTCGTCTGGCATCAATCAACCTCGCCTGTCTGCTTATTTTAGCTCATTTCCCAAAATGGAAAAATGGGATAAAGTCTACGGAGAGCTGGTGGTGCTTTCCAACAAGATCGACATGGCGCTGGGGGCAACAACAATCCATTGGATTTGAAAAAGATTGGAGCCATTGAATATTGAATTGTGCATTTGGAATGGCTTGCCTGTCTATTGTTTTTGTTGCCGTTTTTCACGCCTGCTCTGCTTCGCTGGCATCTCATTATTGGGACTGGCTGCAAGAGGGATGGATATTCATAACTCTGGAGGTTGAGCCAGCCATCAGCAAGAGTGCAGGTGTAGAGCTGATATGAGTTTCAGTGTGTCGGGCTCATTCATCTCCACTGTTTCTCCATTACAGACTGATGAAAACCTGGGGGGCCCGACAGGGACAAGAGCAGTAAGGAACAAATGGGGAATCGATAGCCCGTTTTCCCAGCATTACAACCGAAAAAGTGTTTTAAAAAATGTAAAAGCTCCACACCAACGAACATCCCTGCAGGGCCATCTTATTCGGATCAGTTGTGAAACAGTGATTCATTTCATTTGCCTGGTTAGCTTGTCTTGATTCCATTTATTCCATTCCAACCAATACTATGAGCCCGTCTTCCCTAATTAAGGTGGCACCGGCCAACTGTGCTTGATTCTACAAAACTATAATTTTAATAGCATCTAGAATTGTTATTAGGGCTCAATATGAATATCTGAATAATCAACGACAGTATGCTACTTTCTACGACTGGTGTTAATACTGTTAACAGGGGCAAAGGACAATCGAGGTGTGTAATCTTAACATTGTCAAGGTTCAAAGTCCTACTCCAGTCTCCTTTTGAGCTCATTTATCACCTGATTTACTCAACAAAAGGCACATCTCAATAGGTGGACCAGGTATCCTTATGACATGGCACAAGTGGCTCGGGGGTGGGGGGGCCTTTCCTCTGTTGTTCTCTATTGCTCCTCTATTGTTCCTAGAGCAAGGGGGAGGCGGTGAGATCACAAATCCCCAGTAGACCTCCTTGAATGCCCTACTCGTTGAAGTTTGTAGTTGTGTCTATAAAACACTATTTTGCTCAGAATATATTTCTTTACCTTTTAGTGTGTGTATTTACCGTATTTATACTTGCCATATCTTAGGACGTCTTTAAATCAAATTAAAAAAAATACAATTGTATTTGTCACATGAGCCGAATACAACAGGTGCAGATTATTGTGAAATGCTTACTCACGAGCCCTTTCCCAACAATGGAGAGCTAAAAAGTACGAAAAAAATCATAATTTTTTTTTGCTAAATAAAAAAAAATCCCTGTCTTAGGTTAGTTAGGATCACCACTTTATTTTAAGAATGTGAAATGTCAGAATAATATTAGAGAGAATGATTTACTTCAGCTTCATTTATTTCATCACATTCCCAGTGTGTCAGAAGTTTACATACAATCAATTAGTATTTGGTAGCATTGCCTTTAAATTGTTTAACTTGGGTCAAATGTTTCGGGTAGCCTTCCACAAGCTTCCCACAATAAGTTAGGTGAATTTTGGCCCATTCCTCCTGACAGAGCTGGTGTACCTGAGTCAGGTTTGTAGGTCTTCTTGCTCGCACACGCTTTATTAGTTCTGCCCACAGATTTTCTATAGGATTAAGGTCAGGGCTTTGTGGTGGCCACTCCAATATCTCGACTTTGTTGTCCTTAAGCCATTTTGCCACAACTTTGGAAGAATGCTTGGGGTCATTGTCCATTTGGAAGACCCATAATTACAAGCATTTCATAAGTTTCAAAGGCTTTTATTGACAATTACATGAAGTTGATGCAAAGAGTCAATATTTGCAGTGTTGACCATTCTTTTCAAGACCTCTGCAATCCGTCCTGGCATGCTGTCAATTAACTTCTGGGCCACATCCTGACTGATGGCAGCCCATTCTTGCATAATCAATGCTTGGAGTTTGTCAGAATTCGTGGGTTTTTGTTTGTCCACCCGCGTCTTGAGGATTGACCACAAGTTCTCAATGGGATTAAGGTCTGGGGAGTTTCCTAGCCATGGACCCAAAATATCAATGTTTTGTTCCTCGAGCCACTTAGTTATCACTTTTGCCTTATGGCAAGGTGCTCCATCATGCTGGAAAAGGTATTGTTCGTCACCAAACTGTTCCTGGATGGTTGGGAGAAGTTGCTCTCGGAGGATGTGTTGGTACCATTCTTTATTCGTGGCTGTGTTCTTAGGCAAAAATGTGAGTGAGCCCACGCCCCTTGGCTGAGAAGCAACCCCACACATGAAATGTCTCAGGATACTTTACTGTTTGCATGACACAGGACTGATGGTAGTGCTCACCTTGTCTTCTCCGGACAAGCTTTTTTCCGGATGCCCCAAACAATTGGAAAGGGGATTCATCAGAGAAAATGACTTTACCCCAGTCCTCAGCAGTCCAATCCCTGTACCTTTTGCAGAATATCAGTCTGTCCCTGATGTTTTTCCTGGAGAGAAGTGGCTTCTTTGCTGCCCTTCTTGACACCAGGCCATCCTCAAAGTCTTCGCCTCACTGTGCGTGCAGAGACACTCACACCTGCCTGCTGCCATTCCTGAGCAAGCTCTGTACTGGTGGTGCCCCGATCCCGCAGCTGAATCAACTTTAGGAAATGGTCCTAGCACTTGCTCGACTTTCTTGGGCGCCCTGAAGCCTTCTTCACAACAATTGAACCACTCTCCTTGAAGTTCTTCATGATCCGATAAATGGTTGATTTAGGTGCAATCTTACTGGCAGCAATATCCTTGCCTGTGAAGCCCTTTTTGTGCAAAGCAATGATGACGGCACGTGTTTCCTTGCAGTTAACCATGATTGACAGAGGAAGAACAATGATTCCAAGCACCACCCTCCTTTTGAAGCTTCCAGTCTGTTATTCGAACTCAATCAGCATGACAGAGTGATCTCCAGTCTTGTCCTCGTCAACACTCACACCTGTGTTAACGAGAGAATCACTGACATGATGTCAGCTGGTCCTTTTTATGGCAGGGCTGAAATGCAGTGGAAATGTTTTTTTTACCCCTTTTCTACCCATTTCATGGTATCCAATTGGTAGTTACAGTCTTGTCTCATCGCTGCGACTCCAGTACGGACTTGGGAGAGGCGAAGGTCGAGAGCCGTTCGTCCACCGAAACACAACCCAAGCAAGTCGCACTGCTTCTTGACACAATGCCCACTTTAACCCAGAAGCCAGCCACACCAATGTGTCGGAGGAGACACCGTACACCTGGCAACTGTGTCAGCGTGCACTGCGCCCAGCCTGCCACATGAGTCGCTAATGAGCGATGGGACAATGACATCCCTGCCGGCCAAACCCTCCCCTAACCCGGATGATGCTGGGCCAATTGTGCGCCGCCCCATGGGTCTCCCGGTCGTGGCCGGCTGCGACAGAGCCTGCACTCGAACCCAGAATCTCTAGTGGCACAGCTAGCACTGCGATGCAGTGCCTTAGACCACTGCACCTCTCGGGAGGCCCAGGGAGCAATTGTCACGACTTCCACCGAAGTCGGTCCCTCTCCTTGTTCGGGCAGCGTTCGGCGGTCGACATCACCGTTCTTCTTGCCATCGCCGCTCCACCTTTCTTTTTCCATTTGTTTTGTCTTGTTTTCCCGCACACCTGGTTCACATTCCCTCATCAGACTAAATGTATATTACCCTCTGTTTCCCCCATGTCTGTGTGTGGAATTGTTCTTTGTGTAGGGTGTTACGCTACAGGCTGGCTTGCGCTAGGTTTGTTTCAAACCTAGGTTTGTTTGTTTTGTTTAATCCGGTTCATGTTACCGTGGTTGTGCTTTGTGCTGCCTCGCCTGTGCCTTTGGGCCAGGGTGTATATTAAAGTTCTCCTGTTATCACCCATCTCTGCTCTCCTGCGTCTGACTTCCCGGCAACCAGTCACTCACCCCGTTACAGCAATACAAGCTAGAACCGCAACTGATTGGGCTGTAAGCATTGCGATCGAATGCTGAGCATTGCCATACCAAGCGGTGATGCAGCCAGTCAAGATGTTCTCAATGGCGCAGTGGTAGACCTATTTGAGAATCTGCGGGCCCATGCCATATCTTTCAGCCTCCTGAGGGGGGAGAGGCGTTGTTGTGCCCTCATCACAACGTTTTATGATAATACGGTTTTAAGACGAATAGACCGTTTCTCATGACTGGAATTAACGGCTGACAGGACACAGCATAACAAACATTGACCGAGCGCAGCGCCTCTGACCACAGCAACTCTGGCCATCATTTTCTTTTAATTTTCCCGACAATTCTAGATCAGGGTTGCCCTAACCTTGGGCGGGATAGGCCGTCATTGTAAATAAGAATTTGTTCTTAACTGACTTGCCTAGTTAAATAAAGGTTAAATAACAAAATAAAAGAACAACTAATCATGTTCCCAAACACGTACCGTGCTGAAGGTTTTCACTCCAACCCTAATCTAGCACACATGATTCTTATAATTAGCTGGTTGAGAAACTGAATCAGGTTGGTTACTACAGCGGTTGGAGCAAAAATCTACAGGAAGGTAGCTCTCCAGCAACAGGTTAGGCAGCCCTGGATCTAGAATCACCACAGCTCGTCGACACCCACAAAGGTGAGCTACTGCATGGGGCCGTGTATGGCCAACATGCGTTATGGTGTGTGCCCTTATTAAGGGTGAGATCAAAATGACCGTGTGGCTAAGTTCCCTTGAATACATCATGACTGTCAGTGCTCTCAATTTGTATCTTCTTTAAGTTATTTATGTGCAGCTAATGTTTAGAAAATCCCATTTGTCCTCTATTCCCTGACAGGATCCCGCCGTGAAAACAGCAGGAGGTGAGATTTTCAATTAAAGCAACAGAAGCTTAGGTGACTAAAGGCCACTCTCGTCCCCCTCCCTCTACTCCCACGGCTTATCATACGCAAACAACTTGTGATGTGAGAACTCTGAGTTCCCAAAACACGACAGCGATAAAGTGTTTCCAGACTCATGCTTAGCACCTGAAATTAGCTGGGCCCATGGTCAAAAGTAGTGCACTACATTAAGAATAAGGTGCCATTTGGGATGCAATCTTAAAGTCTGCATCCACATATACAGTAGGTCTAGGTGCTGAAAAAGGAGGGAAATGATTAATAGCGTTTCCATTGTTGGTGTCTCTATTTGTATGGTGAGCCATAAAATCAGTGGGCGCCCTGCTATTTATTCAGCACAGCAAATTCTTTTGGACCCTGGAGGGAGGAAATGCAGTCTCTGCTGCTGATACAGTACATCCAAGGTGGCTTAGCAGTTCAGACGTCTTTTTCTGTTCCGTATTGTTCGTGTCCTGTATATATATATATTTACACCTTTCTTCGCGTATCTTTTATCTATTTTATTATCCAAGAACTCAACTACAAAAGCTTTCCTGCAAAAGCTTTCCTGCAACCCGCTTCACCAATTACAAAAAGTATTACTTACCTCAATCTGAAAATCCATCGTGGAAGCTAGCCAGGGGCTAATTCAGAAGCTAGCCTGAAAGCTTAACCAGAAGCTACTCCGATAGCTAGCCAGAAGCTAATCTGTAGCTGCCCCGAAATTAGCCGGTTTGCTGGCTAGCGTTGGTGTTTCAGCTGCCCACGTTTAGTGGTCATCAGCTATTCCTTTAGCTCGATAATCTACCGGCACTTTTGTGCAACGCGACTCGGACCGGAGCATTCCGGGACTCTTTTTTTCTCTCAGTTTCCCCGGATTCCAGCCGCAGGCTCTGGACACTTGTACCTTGATTTCGCAGCTAGCTAGCTGCAAACCGTGTGACTATTGGCTTACGTCGACCCCGGAGCAAACTCTAATCATTCTGGAGCTAGCCAGCTGAGGAGTTCCATCACCATCCGGACCCGTTTCTTTTGTTGCTGCTGCAGATACGGAACCCCACCGGGCCTTCACGACTGACTGCCGCGACTGACTGCCGACGTTATCTGCCCGAGGGATTTATCCAACTGGCACCTCCGTCCCGACGTTACCTGAACGCTCATCTGAGGCCCGCTAATCGTTAGCTGTCTTATCGGCTGCTACTTGAACAAGTATATTGGACAACTATTATTATTATTATTATTTATTTATTTTATTTTTTCCTTGGGTCACTATATCTATTTTGCCAATTTGGATTGATCCCCTCTACCACACGGAACCCCACTACACGGAACCCCACTAACCTACCGACGGAAACGCACGAGGTATCTACAAACAGACCTCCATCCTATGCTGCTACCGATAGCCATATACCCGGCCAGCTGTCTGGATCGCCACGACCCCAACCAACCTCTACTCACTGGACCCTTATTGATCACTCGATTAGCATGCCTCTCCTTAATGTAAATATGCCTTGTCCATTGCTGTTCTGGTTAGTGTTTATTGGCTTATTTCACTGTAGAGATTCTAGCCCTGCTCTCTATACCATATCCAACCTCTCAGTTCCACCACCCACATATGCGATGACATCACCTGGTTTAAATGATGTTTCTAGAGACAATATCTCTCTCATCATCACTCAATACCTAGGTTTACCTCCACTGTATTCACATCCTACCATACCTTTGTCTGTACATTATTCCTTTAAACTATTTTATCGCCCCCAGAAACCTCCTTTTACTCTCTGCTCTAGTAGCTCTAGGCGACCAATTCTCATAGCTTTTAGCCGTACCCTTATCCTACTCCTCCTCTGTTCCTCTGGTGATGTAGAGGTGAATCCAGGCCCTGCAGTACCTGGCTCCACTCCTATTCCCCAGGCGCTCTCTTTTGATGACTTCTGTAACCGTAATAGCCTTGGCTTCATGCATGTTAACATTAGAAGCCTCCTCCCTAAGTTTGTTTTGTTCACTGCTTTAGCACACTCTGCCAACCCGGATGTTTTAGCCGTGTCTGAATCCTGGCTTAGAAAGACCACCAAAAATTCAGACATTTTCATCCCCAATTACAAGATTTTCAGACAAGATAGAACGGCCAAAGGGGGCGGTGTTGCAATCTACTGCAAAGACTGCCTGCAGAGTTCTGTTATACTATCCAGGTCTTTTCCCAAACAATTTGAACTTCTACTTTTAAAAATCCACCTCTCTAAAAACAAGTCTCTCACCGTTGCCGCCTGCTATAGACCACCCTCTGCCCCCAGCTGTGCTCTGGACACTATATGTGAACTGATTGCCCCCCATCTATCTTCAGAGCTCGTGCTGCTAGGCGACCTAAATTTGAACATGCTCAACACCCCAGCCACCCTACAATCTAAGCTTGATGCCCTCAATCTCACACAAATTATAAATGAACCTACCAGGTACCACCCCAATTCCGTAAACACGGGTACCCTCATAGATATCATCCTAACAAACTTGCCCTCCAAATACACCTCTGCTGTTTTCAACCAAGATCTCAGCGATCACTGCCTCATTGCCTGCATCCGTAATGGGTCAGCGGTCAAACGACCTCCACTCATCACTGTCAAACGCTCCCTGAAACACTTCAGCGAGCAGGCCTTTCTAATCGACCTGGCCGGGGTATCCTGGAAGGATATTGATCTCATCCCGTCAGTAGAGGATGCCTGGTCATTTTTTAAAAATGCCTTCCTCACCATCTTGAATAAGCATGCCCCATTCAAGAAATTTAGAACCAGGAACAGATATAGCCCTTGGTTCTCTCCTGACCTGACTGCCCTTAACCAACAGAAAAACATCCTATGGCGTTCTGCATTAGCATCGAACAGCCCCCGTGATATGCAACTTTTCAGGGAAGCCAGAAACCAATATACACAGGCAGTTAGAACAGCCAAGGCTAGCTTTTTCAAGCAGAAATTTGCTTCCTGCAACACAAATTCAAAAAAGTTCTGGGACACCGTAAAGTCCATGGAGAATAAGAACACCTCCTCCCAGCTTCCAACCGCTCTGAAGATAGGAAACACTGTCACCACCGACAAATCCACTATAATTGAGAATTTCAATAAGCATTTTTCTACGGCTGGCCATGCCTTCCACCTGGCTACCCCTACCCCGGACAACAGCACTGCCCTCCCCTCTGCTACTCGCCCAAGCCTTCCCCATTTCTCTTTCTCCCAAATACAGTCAGCTGATGTTCTAAATGAGCTGCAAAATCTGGACCCTTACAAATCAGCCGGGCTAGATAATCTGGACCCTTTCTTTCTAAAACTATCTGCTGAAATTGTTGCCACCCCTATTACTAGCCTCTTCAACCTCTCTTTCGTGTCGTCTGAGATCCCCAAAGATTGGAAAGCAGCTGCGGTTATCCCCCTCTTCAAAGGGGGGGACACCCTTGACCCTAACTGCTACAGACCTATATCTATCCTACCCTGCCTTTCTAAGGTCTTCGAAAGCCTAGTCAACAAACAGATTACCGACCATTTCGAATCCCACCACACCTTCTCCGCAATGCAATCTGGTTTCAGAGCTGGTCATGGGTGCACCTCAGCCACGCTCAAGGTCATAAACGATATCGTAACCGCCATCGATAGGAAACAATACTGTGCAGCCGTATTCATTGACCTGGCCAAGGCCTTTGACTCTGTCAATCACCACATCCTCATTGGCAGACTCGACAGCCTTGGTTTCTCTAATAATTGCCTCGCCTGGTTCACCAACTACTTCTCTGATCGAGTTCAGTGTGTCAAATCGGAGGGTCTGTTGTCCGGGCCTCTGGCAGTCTCTATGGGGGTGCCACAGGGTTCAATTCTTGGACCGACTCTCTTCTCTGTTTACATCAATGATGTCGCTCTTGCTGCTGGTGATTCTCAGATCCACCTCTACGCAGACGACACTATTCTGTATACTTCTGGCCCTTCTTTTGACACTGTGTTAACAACCCTCCAGGCGAGCTTCAATGCCATACAACTCTCCTTCCGTGGCCTCCAACTGCTCTTAAATACAAGTAAAACCAAATGCATGCTCTTCAACCGATCACTGCCTGCTCCTGCCCGCCTGTCCAACATCACTACTTTGGACGGCTCTGACTTAGAATATGTGAACACCTACAAATACCTAGGTGTCTGGTTAGACTGTAAACTCTCCTTCCAGACTCACATCAAACATCTCCAATCCAAAGTCAAATCTAGAATTGGCTTCCTATTCCGCAACAAAGCATCCTTTACTCATGCTGCCAAACATACCCTTGTAAAACTGACCATCCTACCAATCCTCGACTTCGGTGATGTCATTTACAAAATAGCCTCCAAAACCCTACTCAATAAATTGGATGCAGTCTATCACAGTGCCATCCGTTTTGTCACCAAAGCCCCATATACTACCCACCACTGCGACCTGTACACTCTCGTTGGCTGGCCCTCGCTTCATACTCGTCGCCAAACCCACTGGTTCCAGGTCATCTACAAGACCCTGCTAGGTAAAGTCCCCCCTTATCTCAGCTCGCTGGTCACCATAGCAGCACCTACCTGTAGCACGCGCTCCAGCAGGTATATCTCTCTAGTCACCCCCAAAACCAATTCTTCCTTTGGACGCCTCTCCTTCCAGTTCTCTGCTGCCAATGACTGGAACGAACTACAAAAATCTCTGAAACTGGAAACACCTATCTCCCTCACTAGCTTTAAGCACCAGCTGTCAGAGCAGCTCATAGATTACTGCACCTGTACATAACCCATCTACAATTTAGCCCAAACAACTACCTCTTTACCTACTGTATTTATTTATTAATTTATTTTGCTCCTTTGCACCCCATTATTTCTGTCTCTACTTTGCACTTTCTTCCACTGCAAACCAACCATTCCATTGTTTTATTTTTATTTATTTTTTATTTATTTATTTATTTTTAATTTTTTTTTTAGTTTTTATTTTACTTGCTGTGTTGTACTCACTTCGCCTCCATGGCCTTTTATATTTTTATTTATTTATACATATATTTGTTTGCCTTCACCTCCCTTATCTCACCTCACTTGCTCACATTGTATATAGACTTATTTTTTTTTTTTCACTGTATTATTGACTATATGTTTGTTTTACTCCATGTGTAACTACGTGTTGTTGTATGTGTCGAACTGCTTTGCTTTATCTTGGCCAGGTCGCAATTGTAAATGAGAACGTGTTCTCAATTTGCCTACCTGGTTAAATAAAGGTTAAATAAAAAATAAATAAAACAGTCTATACTTTAATAAAATCCTGCCCATTCATTTTGCAGCATTGTTCCCATTCTATTTCTATGGTTGTCCCACATCATGATCATACAACCATGCTGTGGCCATGACCTACGGGTCTCTGACACTAGAGATCCAGGAGCCCTTTGAAATAATCCATGATGGGCGATAGTAAGACAGCACACCTCCAGACCCGCATGGAGAAAGTGTCTCAGCATTGCTAATAGGATCAAAGGCATTTTATACACTCTCCTTTCCTGTCACACTCTTATGTTTTAATCATGAAGCGGGAGAGGGGAATATAACGTTACACTGTATGAAATGGCAGGAAAGAAAGAAGACCTTTAGAAAGTGCTGTGATGCTGAACATGAAGTAATGTTTTTGCCTGTGGACGCCAAAGACATACACTTTTTGATTTGATTTGACAATTTAAAATACATAAAGAAGCCACACCAGGCGACTAATACATGTACCAAAATTGCTGAGGATTATATACACAAAAAATAAAATACTTGTTTCCATTGTGGTCCACTATTGGTAAGCAAGTGGCTGCAGGGCAAAACAAGTGACATGGGCACTCTGCGCCAAACATTCAATTATACACAATGTCCACATATTTACATATATACAAAAAAATATATATATACACATAAGAAATCCCTACACTAGAGCAGATTGGCTTTACACTTGGCTATAAGGCTATCTCAACATTAACCAAGCCTTGCGGGAGTGTTTGAACCTAAGAATGTCAGAAACAGTTTTTATCTCAGCCGGGTGTTTGTTCTACTCCACCACTGCCGTATATATAAACGTGTTCTGGCCAGTACCACTCTTGAATCGACATGGCACAATCTGTGGCACTGCCTTTCGTGGCTTAGGAATGAGAGTTCCTAACAGTAGTAAAATAGTTATTTAGATATTGGGGGAGTGTAACATACACTATTTTATGGGCCAATCCCAGCTTCAGCTGAATTACCATTTTATCAAGTGATAGCCACCCACTGTAGTTCACTGCGCTGAAAAGGGCTAGCATGAGCCAAGGACTAAGATTCAGAATGACCTTTAACATGGAGAGCTGTGATTCTTTGTTGAATCTCTCATGACGCAGGATCATTCAAATGGTAATTGTGAGATCTGTGGCTGGGTGTTAGAGTGATGAGGAACAATGACAGTTACTTCATTGAATTCCAAATTAAAAGCAGAACATAAGGATCATTGTGGGAACATAAGACACACACACACACACGCACACACACAGACAGACAGATTAATTTGAGGTGATCGAGTGGGTGAGGAGATGTGAGCCCACGACCAAGCACAAAGAGAATTCAGTTCTTCACTTAAGATGTGTGTGTGGTTGGAATACAGTACACTGAATGTCCTTGACGTACAGAACTGTATAATTCATTCTTATTTGTTTGAAAGGGCTGTCACTGCTTTAACCAAAACAAACCAATGTAGAGTGGGTGTCTGTGCGTGTTTATGTTCACATTTATTTCTATGCGCATGAAACAAATGTCCTGTAGATATCCATTGGCCATCTAAATGAACAGGTAATGCACCTCCCTCTGAAAATAAATGAATTCCTTCAAGTTGCATTGCCCTGCAATTTCACATAGAAAATAGAATAGAAAATGGGTCTGGTGCCTGGCCAACTCACCTGAATCAAGACAAATGTTGTCTGTATTCAGATACCTTTATTTTACCTTTGACGCCAACCAAGGCAACTTAAATACTTTACCTTAATTTCATCTAAAATCATTTTTCATTTAAAGAGCCGTAAAGCAATGGGGCGTGAAGGACATGATCATTAAGTTGAATACCCCACTGCTCAGCTCTCTCGGAGCATGCAGCATAGTCACTCACGCTACCTTTAATTACAGCTCTCCTTAACATCTTTCTTTTCTACAGCTCGGGCCTCAGTGGAGCGGGGTCTCGCTGTCAGTCCAATCTATCATGCACTAGATCGAATTCTAGTATGTTCACTTCACTGTACTTATTCAACAATGGGCACGGTGTAGTCGGTTTCATTTCTGTTCATCTTCTCACCCAAACATGGCTATTATTAGCGTTTCAGCAGCGAACCCTATCGTCTTTGTTGGCATTATTATTCTTAGAGCTAGAGACTTTGCAAAAGGTAAAGGTCCAAGAGATACACCCTCTTAAGCAATGCCATGTTAATGAGCCACATGGTGAAGCTATAACAAGCAACTGAAAGTGCACACCCCTCATCCCGTGAGACCTAGAGTCCTGAAATTCGGTACATAGGTCCCTCTCCTCACAAGGAACAAATTTGCCTCAATTATGGATTTTCCACCATTTTGAGGGGTCATTTTGGGGGGTCATGTTTCGGAGGACGCATGACTCGACCTTCGCGTCTCCCTAGCCTGTTGGGAAGTTGCAGTGATGAGGCAAGATCGTAACTACCAATTGGATATCACAAAATTGGGGAGAAAAGCGGGGTAAATTTTTTTTTTAAAAATAAGTAGTCGGGGCCTCCCAGGTGGCGCAGTGGTCTAGGGCACTGCATCGCAGTGCTAGCTGTGCCACCAGAGTCTCTGGGTTCGCGCCCAGGCTCTGTCGCAGCCGGCCGCGACCGGGAGGTCCGTGGGGCGACGCACAATTGGCCTAGCATCGTCCGGGTTAGGGAGAGACAAGATAGTAATTACTAGCGATTGGATACCACGAGAAAAGGGGGTAAAATTAAAATAAAATAAATAATAAAATAAATAAGTAGTCAACATCTTAATGTTTTTCTCCAAAATACATCAAAGGCATATTGCAGGATTTCTTGTTACTCAATTAGTCCATGTCAGCTAAAATGCTTTAGATTGGTAAGTTAGTCTAGCGGCCAGCTATCTAAATGTGTAGTAATCATGGTCAAATTACCGCCCGGGGGTCCCCATTGACTTTGTTAGATAGTCTCACTCAGATATCATATTAACTGTAAACATTTCTCTCCACCCTATGGCAAAATGTGTCAAATTGCATGAAATTAATTATAAAATTGCTAAATCTTCTTTCATGGCAAACTATGTAGAATTGCAGCAAACTTGCTTTATAACAGCAACATTTTCTCTCTACACCCCATGGAAAAATGTGTAGAATTGCACGGAATTTACGCGAAAACTACAAAAAATGTAATGTATTAGATGTGGTGGCGCAACTGCGGCTCCCCATGATGAGTTCAGATTTTTTGTGACCCCAACCCCCATCAAAGTTGTCCATCCTTGATCTATACCCATAATGAACTGTACCTCTCAAATGAGGTGTACACACAGCCTGTCTGGCTCCCATCTGTAACTAATCTGCTAATATTTAGTGGATAATAGGTGAAATGTCTAACGTTTTCCTGAAAATCGGGACATGATTACCTAGGGAAATATAAGTAAGCATCTCTTGAAACCAGGACATGTTACTTTCCTTCTTCGGGATCGGTGTCCCTTTCACGGGACGGTTGAGCTAACATAGGCTAATGCGATTAGCAGGAGGTTGTAAGTAACAAGAAAATTTCCCAGGACATAGACATATCTGATATTGGCAGAAAGCTTAAATTCTTGTTAATCTAATTGCACTGTCCAATTTACAGTGAACGAATACCATACTATTATTTGAGGAGAGTGCATAATTTTGAACATGAAAAGTTATTAATAAACATATTAGGCACATTTGGGCAGTCTTGACACAACATTTTTAACAGAAATGCAATGGTTCATAGGATCAGTCTAAAACCTTGTGCATACACTGCTGCCATCTAGTGGACAACATCTAAATTGCACCTGGGCTGGAATAATATATTATGGCCTTTCTCTTGCATTTCAAAGATGGTCGATTTTTTTTTTACAAAAGAACGTTTTTTTTTCTTCTTTGTATTATCTTTTACCAGATCTATTCTGTTATATTCACCTACATTCCTTTCACATTTCCACAACGTTCAAAGTGTTTCCTTTCAAATGGTACCAAGAATATGCATATCCTTGCTTCAGAGCCTGAGCTACAGTCAGTTAGATTTGGGTGTGTCATTTTAGGTGAAAATTGAAAAAAGGGGGTATCCTTATTATTAAGAGGGTTTACTTTCACTTTTTTATTTCCTTCTTTACATGTTATGAGAATCTATCGTCTGAGGCTGCAGCAATATCCCTTGACTGTACCTGAAACGATACAAGATCCCCGGTGAAGTGCAACCAGTGGAACGGAAGAAGAATTCCTCATTACCGGCATAATTTGTCATTGTTATCTATGTGGGACTGATACCAGAGCTGGTCACTTTTGAAGGACTTTGTGAATGATTACCTTGACAATAGGACGATTGAATATTATTGTCTTGCAGGCAAGTGAAGGATGTTTGAAATTATTTTCCTTTCCTCCTAATACAGGATGTGGGTGGTGTTTCCATTTCTAACACAGAGACGCATCAGCAGGATGAGGGACACTGGGCGTCAATACGTTTCTAGCCCTCTCTCTACACTATGCCACAGTAGTCAATCAAAGTAGCTGTTAGGTTTGTACGTATGCACCATTCACATCAAGGGCAGATATTTCATTAAGGTCTATTCCTTTCAACCAGAGTGAAATGTTGGGGATATGGAGAGATGTTAATTGGTATAATTGGGGTGAGAATGTTGAGTATCAACATGCGAGAGCACCTAGTTCTGCAGTACCTTCCTTAATTTGAAATGACCAATGACACTAATCATCGACCACCTTACCTAGTTACTACACATGCCCATGTTGGGTGGTTATGTTTTAATAGGTTACTTTCTTTAATAGGTTACAAAACTTGTCTCAACTGCACCAGGATGCGTTTGTCAAAGTAGGACAGAGTAATTGAGATCAGACAACAGATCTATCTATCTGCCTGTGACAGTACTAAGGTTGTGGAATGTCTAATGTCTGTTGAATTGACTCTCAGTAATGGCACTATGACTACTTTTTATGCCAATACCTTCGGTAATATCATCAATAATGGTATAATATCTCCTGGGACTTACTTTATCTGTGGATCTGGTTACCAAAGTTGTGGCAAGGGTCGTGTTATTTGGGATATGTTGTACCCCATCCCATGTAAGACATTAATAAACGTGGGATTACAGAAACGGAGAGATTATTTGTGATTGCTTTTCCCTCTTATGGTATTTCTAAAATAGCATGGGAAGTTATTAATATGGCTAACTCTTTGGAAATCCTAGCAAATAGAACAACAGAGTCTTGAGTTAATTACGGCTGAGATGGTTGCCATTCGGACTGTGGCGATGCAAAATCGTTTGGCCCTTGATTATCTTCTGTCTTCACAAGGGGGTAGATGTGCTGTTATTGGTGCTGAATGCTGTACTTACATTCCTGATAATTCTGAAGAAATAACTCACCTAATCCAAAAATCAGGATTGAGGGCGCTAAATATCATGATTACAATCAAGATTATTTAGGCTCAATCATGTGGTTGTCTTCCACATTCGGTACATGGGGACGTTTGTTGGTGAGCATGATACCTCCAATAGTGGGAGTTGTGGTTATTTTTCTCATCCTCATCCAGACCATCAAGCGTGCTATTGCCCGATGTTCGTCTGCTAAAATCCGACGGTCCAACTCATCCCAAACCATTTCAATTAGGTTGAGGTCAGGGGATTGCGGAGGCCAGGTGATCTGATGCAGCACTCCATCACTCTCCTTCTTGGTCAAATAGCCCTTACATAGCCTGGAGGTGTGTTGAAAAACTAATTATAGTCTCACTAAGTGCAAACCAGATGGGGTGGCGTATCGCTGCAGAATGCTGTGGTAGCCATGCTGGTTAAGTGTGACTTGAATTCTAAATAAATCATTAACAGTGTCACCAGCAAAGCACCCCCACACCTCCTCCTCCATGCTTCACGGTGGGAACCACATATGCAGAGATCATCCGTTCACCTACTCTGCGTCTCACAAAGACACGGAGATTGGAACCAAAAATCTAAAATTTGGACTCATCAGATCAAAGGACAGATTTCCACCAGTCTAATGTCCATTACTTGTGTTTCTTGGTCCAAGCAAGTCTCTTCTTCTTGGTGTCCTTTAGTAGTAGTTTCTTTGCAGCAATTCGACCATGAAGGCCTGATTCATGCAGTCTCATCTGAAAAGTTGATGTTATGTGTCTGTTACTTGACTCTGTGAAGCATTTATTTGGGCTGAAATCTAAGGTGCAGTTAACTCTAATGAACTTATGTTCTACAGCAGAGGTAACTCTGGGTCTTCCTTTCCTGTGGCGGTGCTCATGAGAGGAAGATTCATCATGGCGCTTGATGGTTTTTGCGACTGCACTTGAAGAAACTTTCAAAGTTCTTGACATTTTCTGGATTGACTGACTTCATGTCTTAAAGCAATGATGGACTGTCATTTCTCTTTGCTTATTTGAACAGTTCTTGCCATAATATGGACTTGGTATTTTTCAAATAGGGCTATCTTCTGTATACCACCCTACCTTGTCACAACACAACTGATTGGCTCAAACGCATTAAGGAAAGAAATTCCACAAATTCACTTTTAACAAGACACACCTGTTAATTGAAATGCATTCCAGGTGACTACCTCATGAAGCTGGTTGAGAGAATACCAAGAGTGTGCAAAGCTTTCATCAAGGGTAAGGGTGGCTACTTTGAAGAATCTCAAATATAACATATATTTAGATTTGTTTCACTTTTTTGGTTACTACATGATTCCATATGTGTTATTTCATAGTTTTGATGTCTTCACTATTATTCTACAATGTAGAACATAGTAAAAATAAAGAAAAACCTTAAATGAGTAGGTGTGCCCACACTTTTGACTGGTACTCTCTTATCTTAGAAATATGTTAAATCAGTGTGGGTAATAATTTAGCAGACGCTCTTCACAGAACATTCAATAGGATAATACTACTCAGTAAAGTCATCTCAATTCCAATGAAATGTCTGAATAATAGGCTACTTAACAGTTCATTGTCTTTGCCTACTCATCAGGACATGCATATTTGACGGGCTGCGCCATGCATGGTTTTGACTAGATTCATTAGTAAGATGAAACAGACAACACGGTATATGTCTTCAGTCGAAAGCTGAGTGGCTTCTCTGCGCGGCAGGAGCTTGAAACTGCTGGATATTTCTCCGTGGCATTCACTCTTCTTTATCTACGGCAACGAGAGGAAGAGCAGTAGCCTACCGTGAGCAAAACCCACAACACTGAGATCGGAATGGTTTGATTTTCATCGGCTCGATTCTATCTGCTGGACATGGCAGAATGATCAACAACCTCATCATGCTTTGATGCTCGCGTTCTCTCGGGAGACCCATAACTTCCAGACAGCAATAGACATGCACATGTTGTTGCACACAGACTGCCACGAACATTTAAACATTTCCACTATTCAAAGGCAGCAGGTGCAAGAAATCAAGACAAATAAATACCCAACCAAAAACTCAAGCCGTAAAACAAGCGGGAAACATCATCTTATGAATGGTCGGGTAAGCAGCCGCCGGTAAAGACAGTAATTTGTTCATGGATGCTTCTTTTTCAGTTAAGTTTTTGTGATAAACCCCACATCTGAACTATTATTTTCGCATATGGAGTGGTTCCCGTATGGAAAAGAAACATACAAATCAAAATCTATCTTGTATGCACAAGTTGATAACGTGTGAAAGAAAAATCGAATAAGAATCTGTAGTGCATGATTTGACAATGAAGGTGAAAATAAATGCTTTAAATTAAATAAATGCTTTCCTTATAGGTTCCACATTACAAACCATGACAAAAATGAGAAAAATTTTAATATTTGTATCGGCCCATGAACAAAAAAAATCAGATATGAGTTTCCATGGTGAGATAACATATACATTTAATATAATGTTTACAAGACTATTAACTATCTCATTGGCAACTTGTCACTTCAGAATATAAGCCCTGCCAGGAAAGAACCCAGGTGGCATAAGTAGTGATAAAGGCGTATTTTTCATGACATCTTATACCAACGTTTTTGGTGCAGTCTGGACCAGCCTTGATTTCAACGTCCAAGGACGTAATTTTTTGGTCCAGACCAATCATAGACTTCTATGTTTGGTTTAGATTTTGTCCGGTTTGGACCGGCCTTGAGTTCAATGTCCACAGACTTCCGGTCCGGCCTATATTTGTCCCAAACATAGAAGTCTATAATTGGTTCAGATTTGGTCTGGTTCAGACAAAATCTGAACCAATCTTAGACATCTATGTTTCACAAGTTTGGACAGCACTGTACAGTACAGTAGAGCACAGCTGAGTGCAGTACACAGTACAGTAAAGTATAGTACAATATAGTAAAGCACACTAGAGTAAAGTATAGTGTACTGTACCCTACTCTACTGAATAAAACTTGACCTTTCTGTACCATACTGTACTATGCTCTATTGTGCTCTACTGTAATGTTCAAACTTGTGAAACAGCCTAGACGTCTATGATTTGTTCAGATTTGGATCGCACCGAACAAATTTGTACTGGCTTGGGGTCCAAGTGCATTCGAATAATACCCAGCATACTTTGCAAGTGTTTGTTTTTACATTTACATTTTGGTCATTCAGCAGACACTCTTATCCAGAGCAACTTAGAGTCAGTGCATACAACTAAGGTAGATAAACAAAAAAAATTATTCTAGTTGAAGTGGTCTGTTGGTTTATTCTGTAATTCTGTAATAATTACTAAATATTACATGAATATTAAACATGAAATATCAAAACCAAATGTACACCCCTTTGTTAATATATATTGGCAATAATTCACTTAATGTGAGGCATAAAATGTATCTTTTGTCAGGCTGGATGTTTGAAATATGAGTTTTTTGGAATACTTTGAACATCATCGCTGCCAGTTTTAAAGCTTTTGAAAAAGCTAACATAAGTGCATGTGACAGATTGGTACAGATGTCTTTTCACCTTTCATTCAGCCCCAAAAATGCATATTTTAACCCCCGTAAAGGATGTCTTTTCAGTGTTTTTGTAAGATGTATTTTCAACGTCCATATAAGATGTTTTGTTGATGTCCATACAAGACGTCTTTTCGACTTCCGCTTAAGTCATATTTTCGACGTCTGTATAAGACGTCTTCTAACGTTTCATTCAGCACCTGAAATGCATGTGATGTCAATGTCATTTTGCTTACTAGGTGGTCTGTAACCCTTACCGAGAATGTTATTGTAGTTGAATTGGTCTGTTGATTTATTCTTTAGGTTTGACTACTTTGAACATCATTGCTGCAAGTTTTAAAGCTTTTGAAAAGGCTAACATAAGTGCATGTGACAGATGGGAACAATAATAACAAGACTCTTTTTTATATCAAGAGGCTTGAAAAAATATTATTGTGATATAATGCTTATTTAATTGAATGTATGTGCAGTTGAACTTTGGCCATAGAATTCATTTCCAAAAAATACGTTTTTTCAACTTCTGTAAATTATGTCTTTTCAGCGTCTTGAAAATACGTATTTTTGTCGTCCGGAAAATACATATTTTCACCTTTCATTCAGCACCTAAATTCAACGTACTGAAAATACGTATTTTCAACGTCCGTAAAGGTAGTCTTTTCGAAGTCCGTATAAGATATTTTTTCACCATCCAGAAAATACATTTTCTAAACTTTCATTCAGCACCTGAAATGCACGTTTATTTTATATATTTTATTTAACCTTTGTTTAACTATGCAAGTCAGTTAAGAACAAATTCTTACGGCTTACACATGTCAATGTCTGGAAAAGACGTCTTAGACGTAATTTTGCTTACTGGGTGGTAGTTTGGGTATGTGTTGGCTTCTAATGGTCATCTTTTGTCTGTGTAATTGCACTGTTTTGCTGCACATTTTCTTCTGTTTCACTGAATGCAATTTTGATGTTCTATTATGACTAAATTTGTTTTCAGAATTTAACAAATAGGCCTATGTATTTTATTTCATTATCCTATACAATCCACCATGATTTACCCCAAAAATATTTTTATCCTATTTATTTCCACCAATAATTAGTAAAATTATTGCCACTGAATTTGACCCTGGAAATACAGTATGACAATTAGATTTTCCTGTGATGTTTTTAAGCAATTAACATAAATGTGTGCAGTCATTTTATTTAAATTTCTGTATCTAAATAAGCAGGTAAGGTAAACTCACCCCATTCCGTACAAATGTGCGCAACCGCAACATTCAAACGAGGCTACAAAGAAAACTAATGGGACTGTAGCGACTGTGTTGACTTCAAAATCGGGGGTGTGAACTAGGTTTCTATTCAAGCGTTGATCAACATGGTAATGGCTCTATAGTATTGGAGAAAAGTTGAAAAAACGGACCCTCCGTTACATCGTGACGTGTCATGTCGTAACGTACAGCACGCATAAAGCAACTATTTCTTTCTTACAATCTCTCTCCACCAGGTGTAGCACTTCTCTCATCGTTTAAAAACAAGAAATGGACAGTGACGGGGGTAAGGGGGGATACCTAGTCATTTTTTGCTTCATCATTGCATGCGATCATCATTCTCAAAGCCGCTGTTTACTTCTAAGATCACTTTAGCACCGCCCTAAAAACCCGATTCATATTCGACACAAACCTTCAAATAGGTATGTAATGACACATACTCTTTATAGTGTTTTATTTACATTTTAGAGGCGATAAGGTGATAAGTGATAAGAGTGAAAAAAAGCAATTTTCCCACACAACCTCTCTACTTCTCACGCATTAGTTTCGCTTCCCCACCCGCCATTTTTAAAAAGACCCGACGGGGCTCATTGCCTGCTTGAATTATGCAGAAACGGGCAGCGTTTAGGTCATGTAATTGATCATGTTGGAAAGGGGAGAAATTGTGCTTTACAATGGTATTGACATTACAGTTGATCTGGAAGTATTACATTTTTGGGGCGCTAAAATAAGGGCAATTGTACGGACCAAGGCGATGTACGAGTTTACGTGAGTTTACGTTAGGCATATCAGTTCCAACTTAAACTTGGATTGGAAACTATGCCTTGCCGCAGCAATAGATCTCTGCATGCAGGCAGCCTTCCTGCTCAAGCGTATACATTCCATACGGCCGTTGGGACAGAGCGCCTGGTAGGCTACACAACAACACAGCTGGAAACGTTTCTCGAAATTTGCACAAAAAGAAATAATAATAATATTTGACTGCTAAGTGGTCGTCCATGTTTTCATGCATTCTTGATTTACTTTTGTAAGTAAAGTGGCGGTTTGTTGGGGAGAAGAACGTCAAGGAAAGTTTTGCTAGCTGGCTAATTTTAGCTAGCTAACGTTAGCTCTCTGGCTAATCCTCCATGGACATGGTAAGTTAAATTTTAATTTGTACCCACTAGCTAGTTAGCTATCTAATGTTTTGACATTTGATATGTTTAGTTACTAATGACAGTAAATGTGTGTGTGTGTGTGTGTGTGTGTGAGACAGAGAAATTATGATCACAATAACTTTAGAAAATATTGTCATACAAATAGTGTGTATGTGTTTGTGTGTGTGAGAGAGGGGGAGAGAGAGATGATCACAATAATTTATAGAAAAGGTTGTCATCATGTCAACATTGTCGTGTGTGAGTGAGTGAGTGAGTGAGTGAGTGAGTGAGTGCGCGCGCGCGCGAGAGAGAGAGAGAGGGTTGATGAATGCAAATAGGAAACATTGACTGTGTGTAACATTGTTAGCTAGCCTAATTCTTGAAACATGTACCTCCCAATACGAATGTGAAGTTTTTCTTGATTCATCGGGGATCCTTGCCTATCCCCCCTCAACACTCATTCTAACACCTTTCAACTACCCTTTTCAATTATTGATTCTCTTTATTGCAGTAATCTTCTAGCTTGGATGGCAGACAGAAGTTATCCAGCCGGCTGACTAAGAAATGTAAAAAGCTTATGTTTTGTTGTCTCTCTCTCTCCATCTGTCTGCTTATTATTACATTCTCAGCAACAACCTGGGGAATATAGTTACAGTCGAGATGAAGGAACCAATTGGAAGCTGGGGATGATTAGGTGACCATGATGGTATGAGGGCCAGATTGGGATTAACACCCCTACATTTACGATAAGTGCCATGGGATCTTTAGTGGCCACAGAGAGTCAGGACACCCGTTTAACGTCCCATCCAGCACCCTACAGAGCAATGTCCCCAATCACTGCCCTGGGGAATTGGGATATTTTTTAAGACCAGAGGAAAGATTGCCTCCTACTGGCATTCCAACACCACTTCCATCAGCATCTGGTCCCCCATACAGGGACTGACTCGGACCAACCCTGCTTAGCTTCAAAAGTAAGCCAGCAGTGGGATGCAGGGTGGAATGCTGCTGGCCGTTGCTGAAGGGCAACATAGTCAATGTACTTGCTAGGCTAAGTCTAACTTTCTAAAGACAGGTCTTCTGTAGCAGCTAGGTTGACTTAAAGGTGAATCCTGATTTGTCTCTGTCTTTACAGTTCCTTAAACATGTCAATGACCTGATGCAGTGCTTGTCCACCCACCTATTCTCCCACATCCCAGGGAAAGGATAGAGCAGAACCAGTCCTTCTTAAATCCATAGTCATTGACAGTAAGTTGTGTGAAAAATGTTGTTTTCTCTTTGATAATGTGTATTGATTCCTACTAAACAACTTGGTTAGAGCTAGGTTTGTACTATGCTGATGATCATTAAAGTTCTTTCTCTGCATCAGGTCTCACTGAGACTGTATTCCCCAAAATACATGCTATTCCGCTCCCCATGATTGCTTGATCTTAGTGTAAGTAGATCCAATTGAAATAGCACCACTTCTAATAATATAAGTTTGTAAAGCAAATAACATCCTATTTTAACTCACCTTTTTAGACCTTCCTTGGTGAGTCATGTAAAGTTTCTCCCCTTTCTCTCTTGCTCATTCTCCCTGTCGCTCACTCAAACGTTGCAGAGAAGAGGAATAGATTTGCGAATTACACCCATTTCAAACTAGCAATGTTTGCTGCAGGAATGATATGACAGACACACAACTTCTGAAAAATATAATATTTTATTGTCTCTATTTGTCTCTTTACATATACTTACATTTTTGTATTTACCTTTCTTTTTTTAAGACTGCCAAGCTGTCCTGGATTGGGGGAACTGTCCGGGATAATGTCCTCGGGACTGTAGAGTCGTGTGTTTATAAAAAGTTGTTGTAATATTAAAACATGTATTAGGATTAAGCAACACTACCCTATTTAGCGACAATTTAAACAAGGTAATGATCCAACTACTGTTTAATTTTTAAATGTTTCAGATTGATGAGCAATGAATTAATGTCCCACTTCAATATGAAGGGACAGAGGAGCAAACATGCCTTTGCTACCACTCGTGTGTGCTCCATTGTAATTGGTAAATAAATGTGAGCAGTTGAGACATTTGACATAGACAATGCGACATTTTAAATATATTTTACTGTGCGTTACTGTTCTGTCGTGTCCTGCATGCCCACATTATGCCAATCTGTAATGTATTCTCTTTTTATGCTTACAGTAAGTGTCATGAAAAGCCAGAGAACTTGGGAGGTTGATGTGTGCGGGCTGTCGGTAAAGTCCTAAAATGTGCACCTGACCGCCGTGGTGGAGGAGGACCTAAAGTATGTATATGAGCAAGTTGCTCTTCTTTGAAGACATTTCTAAGCTATAACTGCCACAATCTTCAACTTGTACCGTGGAAATACTTTTAAAAGTTTTAGCCAGCTGAATCCACAAAGTTTCTTCAGGAAGGTCCTTTTCTAGTTAAACTCAAAATCGATAAAGTTCTAATGCGCTGATTCTCATCACTGCAGATCTGACCCATCACACCACTCTTCAAAAGGGCCATTGCGCTCCAGATCGCCTTCTTTGCTCAGAGGTCCTTGATGAGGATCTACCTCACCACACCACTCTTAATAATCATCAATAATAAAAAGCAATAGGCCTTCATAGACTCTGCCCCAGTCTTTATATGCATGTAATGTCTGTGGGTAAATTATGAAAGAATTACTGTATGCAGATGTGCATAGAATTGTTTGATTTATTTTAAATGTAAGAATGTTTTGCAGATTGAAACTAATTGTTGACTATGGAAACAAATAGAAATGTAATGAACAATGTTTTCAATATCCAACTTTATCCCCTGCAATACTTTTTACAGTAGGTAATAAGCTGTACTCAGGGGGTCATTACCAGGTTATGATGAAGTCTTAACTATGACCAGTACATTATACCGGTAGCAAATAATGTAGTGGTCAGAATGATCACCAGCTGGTCGTATGGTGGTCAGAAAAATACATAGTATTCTGGTCATAAAACATATGTTTGCGACCAGAATAAGAGTTCTTTAAAAGACGTCTTTCAACCAGGTTTTTCCCACTGCGGAGGAATCACGCATTTCAGTGTCAATTATCCAATGAGTTTTTGATTGACAGTGCAGTTTACTTTGGGACAAGTTTAATGTAAATAAGCCTTAATGACAAATTAGGATTGCTGACATGCTGAAAAATCTAATTGTCTAGAAGAGCAATGGTCAGAAATAAAAACAATGTTCTGGAGCACTTAGGGGACTACTCTATTGTACTAGGCAAACTTAATCAAGGACAGCAATTTGTGAAAGAAAACTACAATAATAGTAATTGTTGTATTCATTTATTGCAGGCAAGTGTAATTACTACAGAAGGTTTGACTAGACTCCCTAAAAAAAACATCTTGTTATTTTGGACACCTACAATGAATTTAAGGAACTTCAAAGTTTAAGTTTAATCTCTGCAGTCCTCTAGTGATGAAGCACAAAAAGGATGCCACACTGTGCAAGCAAACAGTATTGACAGTTGTTTTACAGTTTTAGTCTGGTAAAGGATACATTTATGCACACAGACCTTTCTATGTTAGACATTTTCTATCAAAAACAGACTAGCTCCCATGTAATCATATTAATTATGATCTAAAATGCAAAAATGGTCTTAGATAAACACTCCTATGAGGCACTTTATGAATACAGGCCCTGACTCATTTAGGTTGCAACTGTGGTACAAGCCAGTTTTGCACACCCCTGTACTTACTTTTTAAGATCCTTTGCCATTGGTACTGTCACTCTGCTCCCACCTCAGTGCTGGAGCAGTTGAGCTTGAGGCTGGTTGTCACTCTTCACACGTCAACATTGTAAACATTGGAGCACTGACTTTTATAGAGACATCCCTTAACTCGTTATTTTCTGGTAAAATAAACTTGACGTCAAGTGTAGCAGGATATCAGTGATCACCTTCAATGAACAGCGCCTCCTCACCCACACACACAATTTACTGGAAAGGTGTTTGACCTCTGAGAAAAGCCTGCTTTATTATTTTTGTCCTTATTTGCCACAGGTCATATTTCAGAGAATATTTAAGCAGCTCCCCAAAATGTCCCTTGTCCAATAAATCACCTCTCTCCTTGTGACTCCAGACTACAGTCTTTTCAAGAACTCTCTATTCTGCATTCTCTATATGTGTGGACTCGATTAAAGCATCTTTCCTCAGTCAGCAACATGGCAATGGTAGCTCATGTATTTCCCAGCTGTTATAGTGATAATCTGTTATAATTGTTTTTGGTAACGAGCCATGGATATGTTCACTGTTGGACACATTTTGTTCAGTCTTAATCACTAGGAATGACTTAAAGGCACCAGACTAGAATGACAAAGTATAGATATATGGTAGATGAGTGCAGCACGTCAGCATAGTTCAGAAAGGAAACACCACGTAGAATTATGTTTAATCATTTATTAAATAATCAATAATTCAAGGTTTGAAAACACTCTGCTTCTTCAGGGTAGCTCACTGCCCAAGCAAAGCGACAATATATAAAATGACCTACAAGCAGTGAGCGCGGTAAACTTTACCAATCCATCAGCAGAAAAACAGAACCTAACAGGTGGAGGCTGGGAGCAAAATAAGCAAACGCATACTAGCAGTAGCAGCAAGCGGCAGCAGGATATGTGAGCAGAACCGGTCAGCTTAATAGTGTTAGGTTCTTATTTTTCAGAGTAAATAACTCACAGACACTAGAGAAGCTTTAACCATTCCCAAAGTTTCTGTACAGCTGGAATCAGACAGCAAAACATTTCAGACATCACAGTTTATATGCATCCAACTTAAGACACTCCTCCTCCTTACAGTTAATGGCTCCACAGGAAAGAAGGTAACCAGATACCGACCCTGATTACTCCCTTAAGGGGAACTGACCTCACCCCTCCTAATCCACAGATATCCATCTGTCTTCCCTATATCAACACATCGCTCTCCTCCATCAAACACATTACAAAGCCTTCTGGCTTTTTACAAACTCTTTCTTTTCAAGGCTTTGTCTCTATCATTTATTTAATATCTCAATGTTCAAAGTTTAGCCGATTCCAACAATAGCTAGGAATGACTTAAAAGGCACCAGACTCAAATGACAAAGTGTAAATATACTGTAGATGATGTCAGAATAATCTTTCAACAGTCATTAATATGATGATGCTGGAGATCATAGGGAAGCCTAGAAGCCTGGCATAGAAGGCACGTGGAGCACATTTTGAAAACTCTTCTCTGTATTCAACTTTTACTAAAATGGATTTTGAGAAGTGCTCCGAACGATAACAAACAAAATGTTTGGTGCAACAGCTGCAAGTGTGGATATAATCATTACAAGTAGAGGTTGACCGATTATGATTTTTCAACGCCGATACCGATTATTGGAGGACCAAATAAAGCCGATACCGATTAATCGGCCGATTTTTGTAATTTATTTGTAATAATGACAATTACAACAATACTGAATGAACACTTATTTTAACTTAATATAATACATCAATGAAATCAATTTAGCATCAAATAAATAATGAAACATGTTCAGTTTGGTTTAAATAATGCGCTTTTGTTAAATCATCCCCCGTTTGACGAAGTTGGCTGTCCTTGTTAGGAAGAAATAGTCTTCACACAGTTCGCAACAAATTTGCAAGGAGGCCCAAACTGCTGCATATACCCTGACTCTGTTGCAAGAGAAGTGACACAATTTTCCTAGTTAAAAGAAATTCATGATAGCAGGCAATATTAACTAAATATGCAGGTTTAAAAATATATACTTGTGTATTGATTTTAAGAAAGGCATTGATGTTTATGGTTAGGTACACGTTGGAGCAACGACAGTCCTGTTTCGCGAATGCGCACCGCATCGATTATATGCAACGCAGGACACGCTAGATAAACTAGTAATATCATCAACCATGTGTAGTTAACTAGTGATTATGATTGATTGTTTTTTATAAGATAAGTTTAATGCTAGCTAGCAACTTACCTTGGCTTCTTACTGCATTCGCATAACAGGCAGGCTCCTCGTGGAGTGCAATGTAAAGCAGGTGGTTAGAGCGTTGGACTAGTTAACCGTAAGGTTGCAAGATTGAATCCCCGAGCTGACAAGGAAAAACTCTGTCGTTCTGCCCCTGAACAAGGCAGTTAACCCACCGTTCCTAGGCCGTCATTGAAAATAAGAATGTGTTCTTAACTGACTTGCCTAGTTAAATAAAGCTGTAAAAAAAAAAAAAATGTCGGTGTCCAAAAATACCGATTTCCGATTGTTATAAAACTTGTAATCGGCCCTAATTAATCGGCCATTCCGATTAATCGGTCGACCTTTAATTACAAGACCTAACATTTCCACACCGTCTTAACTGTAAGTTTGTCTTGGGGACTTACATTGTGTGCTTAACACTGTATAGCATATATGCTGTATAATAATTTGTTGGACCCTTACATTTGTTGCTGTTTTTTTGCGTACCCAACTACCCCTGAGAGACCCTCGGAGAGTGGGGTCACGGCCAGCCATTATCAACGCCAACCCTAGAGCAATTTGGGTCAGTGGCGACCCATCATTCAGGGCAGAGCCCCGCCTGTTTTGAGACCCACATTTTTTGCAACAAAAAATATATATACGTTTTTTTTTGGGGGGGTGGATTGCATGTTATTTTGGCATTAATACGTGTCACATATACAGTTGCAAACAATGTAAAAAATATATACACTACCGTTAAAAAGTTTGGGGTCACTTAGAAATGTCCTTGTTTTTGAAAGAAAAGCCCATTTTTTGTCCATTAAATAACATCAAATTGATCAGAAATGCATTGTAGACATTATTGATGTTGTAAATGACTGTTATAGCTGGAAACGGCTGATTTTTTATGGAATATCTACATAGGCGTACAGAGGCCCATTATCAGCAACCATCACTCCTGCGTTCCAATGGCACATTGTGTTAGCTAATCCAAGTTTATGATTTTAAAAGGCTAATTGATCATTAGAAAACCCTTTTGCAATTATGTTAGCACAGCTGAAAACTGTTGTGCTGATTAAAGAAGCAATAAAACTGTTTTTTTTTAGACTATTTGAGTATCTGGAGCATTTGTGGGTTCGATTACAGGCTCATTACGCCTATGCAGATATTCCATACAAAATTTGCCGTTTCCAGCTCCAATAGTCATTTACAACATTAACAATGTCTACACTGTATTTCTGATCAATTTTATGTTATTTTAAATGGACAAAAAATGTGCTTTTCTTTCGAAAACAAGGACATTTCTAAGTGACCCCAAACTTTTGAACGGTAGTGTATATAATTGAGTTAATAAAGCCGCATACAAACATGGTCTCTTTTTTGTTTTCTTGAGTCAGGCAGCTCCAAAATGCAGGTGTTTCAGCCTAGCTCAGTACTTTCTGTGGTGGTGTTGCGGGCCACCAGAAAATAGGAGCATTGCACCGTGATTGGCTCAGTATTCTGTCACTCATGGGGACCTTGCACAATCGCCTAGCTTCAGTCCTTTAGTAATGGTAGATCCACAATTTCAGCCCTTTGGGTCCTACCATAGAGTTATATTACAAGTGCCCTTCCAAGAAGGCTCAAGGTCATTGGCCACAGAAATAACATCAAATCACGTTATATGTACAGTAGCTTTGATCTTACTTTCACAATCTTAGCTAGCAGTCATCATCGTGAATCAAGTCTACAGGCAAATCATTTTTAATCCTTGTCATATGAAGAGAAATAATGAAGAGAAAATATGATAAAACATATCGGTGCTCATCGGCCATTTGATATAAACATTACACAACAAGTTGTAAATCGCAAATTCAACAATGAGTTGTTTGGCGGGAATCGGTGACCGTGGCTAACCGCAAGCATTGCAACTGGGAAGTCAGACTGGGAAAATACGTTTTGAATGGTCATCCAAATCGGAATTGTAAATATTTTTCTTTGATGACAAAATTTGCCAACGAAGGACCGCCGCACACAACAAGGGGAGTCCAAAAATGTCTTATATGCTGCTGCATAAATTATGTAATATGCCAGGGAGATATGGTCAGCCATATCAGCTATGTTTTTAAAAAAGGTAGTAAATGAGGCTGAATTAACTGTTTCGCTGCCAGACAAGGCTCCGCTGATAGCCAGGTGTGGTGGTGGTAAGGATTCACTCCATGGTGCTGAAAAGAAAGCTCTGCTGTTGGGACAGCTTTATGTAGGCCCTAAACGTTTGTGGGCACCGCTTGTCGCAGAGTTTTCCCCACCAAGATTTACATGCTAAAATCGCCACTGATTAGGGTTAAGTGCCTCACTCAAGATGGGACGATATTAATTAATGTCTCTGAAAATCAAAAGTTCTAGGTTGAAAAAAACCATAGTTCTCATGGAGAAGAGTCTACCTGAGGAAATCCAACAGAGGTGATCTTTGGTGGGTCTCATGTATACTTGATATTGATATTTAATGATATTTAAATTTAAAAAGGCTCTTCAGATTAGGACATTTTCTTTATTCAATCATTTAAATAATTATCTGACGAGTGTCTTTGAAAAGACACACCTCTATATCTTGGGAAGAAAGAATTTCATGTGCCTTGAAAGCTGTTATTCATTCTGTGTGAAGAAAGATTCAAACAACCAAAACCTAGGTGGCAGCTGTCTATCATTTTTGTAGCCTAATGTTTGCGTTGGGAGAACTGTAGGATATAATAGATATCCTTCATCCCCATTGTGAATGAAAACCTAGTGTTTCTAACACGAGGCAGGATATTAAACCAGTTTGATAGAGATATTAGAATATATTTAGTACCTTTAATTACCTTGTGTCCAACCTGCCACCTGCTTTGCCATAATGCCTTTGATGTTTGAGGAGCTGGTTATTCATGTTATGCAAAGTAGTATATTATTTTAAAAGAGATTATTTTTACTTTTAGGTAATGAGAGGGTTATAAGACATTGTCAGTCATGCAGCTTGCGAGTACAGTACTCTAAGGGTGATCTAAACCCATCCTTCAACCATGTGACTGACTTACTGTCTGGTAGGGAAGATGTGTCGACCTGAACTGATGAACGCGTTTGAAGTTACCTGAACCAAGGAAGCTGCAGCACTGTACTGAGGCTGAGATCAAAGCAGTGTCTCAAGGACTAGCATGGTCTGATGGCTAAGGGATATGACAGGTATGAATATAGAGAACCTAAAAATGGAGAGCCTTACTTGCTTAACTGTGGAGTGAAGGCCTCGAGAATTGCAAATTTGGTCACGTTGGAAATATGCAACATCTAGAACTCAAATGCACCTTAGGCCTAGACCAAAGAAATTGTTCATAATTGTATTGTTAAAATGATTTGATATGAAATCTGTACATTATATTTAGAGTGCACCACCGTAGCTAATATCATGTAAATGTATATTGTATTATGATTTTTTCCACTAAAATACTTTGGTCTATTGTGCTTTCACACATTTTTTAAAGATTCAGTTAGACTACAAAGCATAAAGCACGTCGGAAAAATCATGTTGTTATCTTATAAGTAAGGCACATAGACATATTGAATTGGAAAATATTGTGCTACCGAGTTCAACGAATGAGCTAAAAAGCACAGTTTTTTTCTGAGGAGATGTTTTTTCTGAGATGCTGTGGAAAGGAAACCACAATTAATTCACGCACACTATTCTATTTTCTTTTTAAAGTTGCCATTTTGAATAGCCTACATCTCAGGATAGTGTGTTAAAGGAACATTACTATACTTGCTGACTTTCTGGGCACCGTCATTAGTTGTCTTTCATTATCTTTCGAATACTAATGCATACTAGAATAACCCTGTATATCAAGCTCGTTCCACATTCTTGGCCATATTGTGTCTAAAATGAAAAGACCGGTTACTCACTATTGCACAAACCATTGATTATTCATGCCAATAAATCTATTGAATGTTTATCCATAGGTTCTTTATTGTTAGGCTGCAAGCTAGAAGCTTTATAATGACTGTGATAATATGCCTGCCTTCCTGGGACTTTAATATTAAATCGTCTTGGCCTGCCAATGCCCTGAAGATTTGAGTCGATGACGTGGGCTGACTGTTCCTCATTTCAGTCACGTTTTCAGCTGCCAAAGAGAGTAGAGTACTATTGCCATTCTGTTCCCCAGTCTAACACCTTCCCTCTGCAGTTTCTGTGTTTTGGCTTATGCTGACACCACGTTTCCTGAGGCACTTTCATGACTGTAGAATTTAAATCAATACATGTAAATCAATAAACATCTTGAAATGGAGCCTTGTAAATAATCATCCCTTTCCTAAACAATTTAACTTCTCTTTGTATAAAATGTCACAATGCATGTCATTCCAGGTGCAATATTTGCTGTGTTCAAATGGCTCATATTGTAGTTTACCTGTGTGTTACCTGATAACAGTTTAGAAAAGGTCATGCATTGTGGGTATTATGATAATGTCTTGTAACAGTCTTATTTAAAACTTGGAAATCTGTCAGCGAACTTTGATGAATCTGAGATTCAGGTGGAAAAATCTAAAATGATGTGCACAGCGTGAACGATTCTTTAGAACAGTGGTTCCCAAACTTTATAGAGTCCCGTACCCCATCAAACATTCAACCTCCAGCTGCATACCCCCACTAGCACCAGGGTCAGCACACTCTCAAATGTTGTTTTTTGCCATCATTGTAAGCCTGTCACACAAACACACACATTTATTAAACATAACGATGAGTGTGTCACAAACCGGCTCGTGGGAAGTGACAAAGAGCACTTATAGGACCATGGCACAAATTATAATAATCAATAATTTTGCTCTTTATTTAACCATCTTAAATATAAAACTTTATTTATTAATCGAAAATTGTGAATAACTCACAACAGGTTAATGAGAAGGGTGTGCTTGAAAGGATGCACAGAACTCTGTAATGTTGAGCTGTATTCCAAGATGGCGTAGCAGTTGGATGTCTATTTGTCTTGTCCCGTCAGTCCCGTCCCATGTATATATCGTTTTCTTCGTATATATTTCGTATATATTTTTAATCTCAATTTCCATCTACGGACTGAACATACTCTCCTGCAACCCGCCTCACCCAATGTGGTACGGATCTGCTATTTTTAATACTTTAGAACCGGAACCCCCATCAGAAGCTAGCCAGCTAACTAACTACTAGCTAGTAGTTAGTTAGCCACTGCTAGCGGTCATCACCGTTAACTCGGACATCAGCCAGCCTCAGCCCGGTCAATTCCTTCCAGTCTGCACAGCGCAATATCAACCCAGAGCATATCGGACTGCTTTTTCTCTACCACATCTCCGGATTCCTACCGCAAGCTCTGAACCTTTACACTGGCTCATCGCAGCTAGCTAGCTGCTACCCGAGTGGCTACTCCTGGCTAACTGGCAAGCACCAGTTAGCCATCTCCCGGCTAGCCGAATTGGTCCTTCAGCCAATTCTTGGGCTACAATACCTATTTTGCCAATTGGCCCGGACCCTTTTACCGCCAACACGGAGCACCGCCGATCCATCATGACTGGTCTACCGACGTAACAGTCCGAGGGGGTCTCAACAGGCTATTCTGTTACGATGTCGCCAAAGAACCATCTACTAGCGCCGGCCTGCTAGCTTTTCTGAACGCTGTGTCGCCTGCTCACCTATTGTAATGGTGACTGCCGAATGGCACCCTGACTCACCTATTGCTGCTCTTTTGACCCTATGATCACTCGGCTACACAGCTGATGCCCCCTGGCCTGTTTCATAACACGGTACCTCATTTTGTTTACCTGTCGGCCCCAGCCTCGAACTCAGGTCCTGTATGTACCTAACTAACCCGCTCTGCCCATTCATCGTCATTTACCCGTTGTTGTCTTAGCTCTCCTGATCAACACCTGTGTTTGCTTTATGCCTCTCTCTAATGTCAATATGCCTTGTGTACTGCTGTCTTGGCTAGTTCTTACTGTTTTATTTCACTATAGAGCCCTCAGTCCCACTCAAAATGCCTTAGATAGCTCTTTTGTCGCACCCCACACACATGCGGAGACCTCACCTGGCTTAACTGGTGCCTCCAGAGACGAAACCTCTCTCATCGTCGCTCAACGCCTAGGTTTACCTCCACTGTACTCACATCCTACCATACCTTTGTCTGTACATTATGCCCTGAATCTATTCTACCACGCCCAGAAATCTGCTCCTTTTATTCTCTGTCCCCAACGCACTAGACAACCAGTTCTTATAGCCTTTAGCCGTACCCTTACCCTACTCCTCCTCTGTTCCTCTGGTGATGTAGAGGTTAACCCAGGCCCTGTAGCCCCCAGTTCCACTCCTATTCCCCAGGCGCTATCTTTTGTTGACTTCTGTAACCATAAAAGCCTTGGTGTCATGCATGTTAACATCAGAAGCCTCCTCCCTAAGTTTGTTTTATTCACTGCTTTAGCACACTCCGCCAACCCTGATGTCCTAGCCGTGTCTGAATCCTGGCTTAGGAAGGCCACCAAAAATTCTGAAATTTTCGTATCCCCAACTACAACATTTTCCGCCAAGATAGAACTGCCGAAGGGTGTGGAGTTGCAATCTACTGCAGAGATAGCCTGCAGAGTTCTGTCATGCTATCCAGGTCTGTGCCCAAACAGTTCAAGCTACTACTTTTAAAAATCCACCTTTCCAGAAACAAGTCTCTCACCGTTGCTGCTTGTTATAGCCCCCCCTCAGCCCCCAGCTGTGCCCTGGACACCATATGTTAATTAATTACCCTCCATTTATCTTCAGAGTTTGTACTGTTAGGTGACCTGAACTGGGATATGCTTAACACCCCGGCCGTCCTACAATCTAAACTAGATGCCCTCAATCTCACACAAATTATCAAGGTACCTACCAGGTACAACCCCAAATCCGTAAACACGGGCACCCACATAGATATCATCCTGACCAACCTGCTCTCTAAATACACCTCTGCTGTCTTCAACCAGGATCTCAGCGATTACTGCCTCATTGCCTGCGTCCGTAATGGCTCTGCGGTCAAACGACCACCCCTCATTACTGTCAAACGCTCCCTAAAACGCTTCAGTGAGCAGGCCTTTCTAATCGACCTAGCCCGGGTATCCTGGAAGGATATTGACCTCATTCCGGCAGTAGAGGATGCCTGGTTATTCTTTAATAGTGCTTTCCTCACCATCTTAAATAAGCATACCCCATTCAAAACATTTAGAACTAAGAACAGATATAGCCCTTGGTTCACCCCAGACTTGACTGTCCCTGACCAGCACAAAAACATCCTGTGGCGTTCTGCATTTGCATCGAATAGCCCCTGCTATATGCAACTTTTCAGGGAAGTTAGGAACCAATATACACAGGCAGTTAGAAAAGCAAAGGCTAGCTTTTTCAAACAGAAATTTGCATCCTGTAGCACAAACTCCAAACAGTTTTGGGACACTGTAAAGTCCATGGAGAAGAAGAGCACCTCCTCACAGCTGCCCACTGCACTGAGGCTAGGAAACACTGTCACCACCGATAAATCTACGATAATCGATAGTTTCAATAAGCATTTTTCTATGGCTGACCATGCTTTCCACCTGGCTACCCCTACCCTGGTCAACAGCTCTGCACCCCCCCCCCACAGCAACTTGCCCAAGCCTCCCCCATTTCTCCTTCATCCAAATCCAGATAGCTGATGTTCTGAAAGAGCTGCAAAATCTGGACCCCTACAAATCAGCTGGGCTAGACAATCTGAACCCTCTCTTTCCAAAATTTCCCCCTGCAATTGTTGCAACCCCTGTAACTAGCCTGTTCAACCTCTCTTTCGTATTGTCTGAGATCCCTAAAGATTGGAAAGCTGCCGCGGTTATTCCCCTCTTCAAAGGGGGAGACACTCTAGACCCAAACTGGTACAGACCTATATCTATCCTACCTTGCTTTTCTAAAGTCTTCGAAAGCCAAGTTAACAAACGACCATTTCGAATCCCACCGTACCTTCTTAACTATGCAATCTGGTTTCCGAGAGGGTCATGGGTGCACCTCAGCCACGCTCAAGATCCTAAACGATATCATAACCGCCATCGATAAAAGACAATACTGTGAAGCCATCTTCATCGACCTGGCCAAGGCTTCAACTCTGTCAATCACCACATTCTTATCGGCAGACTCAACAGCCTTGGTTTCTCAAATGACTGCCTCGCCTGGTTCACCAACTACTTCTCAGACAGAGTTCAGTGTGTCAAATCGGAAGGCCTTTTTCCAGACCTCTGGCAGTCTCTATGGGGGTGCTGTGGACCCTGTGGGGTTCAATTCTCGGGCCGACTCTTTTCTCTGTATACATCAATGATGTCGCTCTTGCTGCTGGTGATTCTCTGATCCACCTCTACGCAGACGACACCATTATGTATACTTCTCGCCCTTCTTTGGACACTTAACAAACCTCCAGACGAGTTTCAATGCCATACAACATTCCTTCCGTGGCCTCCAACTGCTCTTAAATGCAAGTAAAACACCAAATGCATCAACCGATCGCTGCCCACACCTGCACGCTCGTCTAGTATCACTACTCTGGACGGTTCTGACTTAGAATATGTGGACAACTACAAATACCTAGGTGTCTGGTTAGACTGTAAACACTCCTTCCAGACTCACATTAAGCATCTCCAATCCAAAATTAAATTTGGAATCGGCTTCCTATTTCGCAACAAAGCATCCATCACTCATGCCGCCAAACATACCCTCGTAAAACTGACTATCCTACCTATCCTTGACTTCGGCGATATCATTTACAAAATAGCCTCCAACACTCTACTCAGCAAATTGGATGTAGTCGATCACAGTGCCATTAGTTTTTGTCACCAAAGTCCCATATACTACCCACCACTGCGACCTGTATGCTCTCGTTGGCTGGCCCTCACTTCTTATTTGTCGCCAAACAAACTGGCTCCAGGTCATCTATATGTCTTTGCTAGGTAAAGCCCCGCCTTATCTCAGCTCACTGGTCACGATAGCAGCACCCACCCATAGCACGCACTCCAGCAGGTATATTTCACTGGTTATCCCCAAAGCCTTTCCTTCCAGTTCTCTGCTGCCAATGACTGGAACAAATTGAAAAAATCACTGAAGCTGGAGTCTTATATCTCCCTCACTAACTTTAAGTATCAGCTGTCAGAGCAGCTTACCGATCGTTGCACCTGTACACAGCCCATCTGTAAATATCTCACCCAACTACTTCGTCCCCATATTGTTATTTTTTTTTCTCCTTTGCACCCCAGTATCTCTACTTGCACATTCATCTTCTGCACATCTATCACTCTAGTGTTTGATTGCTAAGTTGTAATTATTTTGCCACTATGGCCATTTATTGCCTTACCTCCCGAATCTTACTACATTTGCACACACTGTATATGGATTTTTTTCTATTGTGTTATTGACTGTACGTTTGTTTATCCCATGTGTAACTCTGTGTTGTTTGTGTCGCACTGCTTTGCTTTATCTTGGCCAGGTCGCAGTTGTAAGAGAACTTCTCAACTGGCCTACCTGGTTAAATAAAGGTGAAATAAAAATGAATAAAAATGGGAGAGTCTCAGTCTTAAATCATTTTCCACACAGTCTGTGCCTGTATTTAGTTTTCATGCTAGTGAGGGCCGAGAATCCACTCTCACATAGGTACGTGGTTGCAAAGGGCATAAGTGTCTTAACAGCGCGATTTGCCAAGGCAGGATACTCTGAGTGCAGCCCAATCCATAAATCTGGCAGTGGCTTCTGATTAATTCAATTTTCACAGAATCGCTTGTTGCAATTTCGATGAGGCTCTCTTGTTCAGATATCAATAAGTGGACTGGAGGCAGGGCATGAAAGGGATAACGAATCCAGTTGTTTGTGTCATCCGTAAGAAAGTACCTGCGTAATTGCACATCCAACTCACTCAGGTGAAAATTGATTTGGCTATATCACATTTGACATTGTCCGTAAGCTTGAGTTCATTTGCACACAAAAAAATCATACAATGATGGAAAGACCTGTGTGTTGTCCTTGTTAATGCAGACAGAGAAGAGCTCCAACTGCTTAATCATAGTCTCAATTTTGTACTGCACATTAAATATAGTTGCAGAGTCCCTGTAATCCTAGATTCAGATCATTCAGCCAAGAAAAAACATCACCCAGATAGACCAGTCGTGTGAGAAATTCGTCATCATGCAAGCGGACAGACAAGTGAAAATTATGGTCAGTAAAGAAAACTTTACGCTCGTTTCTCAATTTAATTTTTTTTGTCAATACTTTTCCCCTTTATAACCAGCTCACTTATGTATGTTGTACATGTAACCATGGTTGCATGGTTGCTGCCCATAACATTGCATAGTGCAGAAAATACACGAGAGTTCAGAGGCTTTGCTTTAACAAAGTTAACCATTTTCACTGTAGTGTCCAAAACGTCTTTCAAGCGGTCAGGCATTCCCTTGGCAGCAAGAGCCTCTCAGGGGATGCTGCAGTGTACCCAAGTGGCATTGGGAGCAACTACTTGTAAGCGCGTTACCACTCCACTATGTCTGTCATGGCTTTCGCCATCAGTACAGATACCAATATGAGCAGCAGCTACGTTTGGCTACATATGGACCGTTAGTGGAATTCCCGCGAGAGAGTAACGGTTAATGTGATTGTATGTTAATTATTTGACTAGGCTACCTGTATTTGACATTGTGTTATTATTTTGATATACACTAGATGGTTCAATTTACACTTTTGGCAGTGAAACGAGGCTACTCAGGCGAGAAAAAAACCTCACCCAAATGTATAGCCCCGTTGGAAAATATAAAATGGACTGTTTGGAAAAATATATTTATTAAAAAAAAAATGTGAAAAAAAAATCACATTTTGATTTGGCGTACCCCCGACGGCCGGTTACATGTACCCCAGTTTGGGAATACCTGCTTTAGAAGTATCAAAGTGGTGCTTGAAGAGGAGGTGGGAAGTTTAACTGTAAAGTAAAAAGAATATGGCTTAGCTTGTTAGCATTAGCCGTCACACTTTTTTTTGCATTGTAGTATGACAACCAGCCACGCAGGGGTTGGTGGAAGAGCATATAGACCCATTCCTCCGATCAAACATTGCCAAACGTGTAAATAGGGTTTGTCATATTTTATCGAACTTCTCATAAGACACCTCTTTTCATTAAAACCCAACAACCTATAAGTTAATGGATCCAATCATTGTGAGGAAAATAATGTTTCTAGAGGGGAAATCCCTGTGCACATGTGCAGATGCTTTGCTAAGGCTGATTCTTGTTGGTGGCACTGTGGTAGCTATCCGGTAGACAAACACACATGCCCAACTAGTGTTAACATGACGGCTAAGTGTGAATTATTTTCCTATGGGAAATTCTAATTGTTCCCGGTCTTATCAATAAGTGTCTTTGGTCATGTTCGTAGTGGTTCTGTACTGGGGAGGAACAGAATCTGCTGTTTCTATTAGTTTAAATTCAGCCACTTCCTCTCCCAGAAGTAAATCATGTTAGCTAGCGCATGCAAAATTGGGTCCTTGGTTCAGAGATTACTATTTTCCTGACCAATAAGACCTGGATGAAAGCATACCACGGTAAAGTGGTAAAGGCTGCAGAAGTAAACTATTTGGTTGAATAGCTGCTAGATGAGAGGGATCAAATTCCCCCAGCCATGCTTTTTGGTATGATGCCATGTCACCACACCACATGGAGGCATAGCCAAAGAGGATTGTGTCTTCAAACTTCAGCTGGATTGTTAGACTAAAGGGCTTTCTGGCAACAATTTGCTCCAACTCTGCATTTTGACTGACATTTTTAGCCAGACATCAATATTGAAAATAACTCTTGCTCTCTGGTATCTAGCCAGGAATTGAACTTTGTCAGAAATAGTTTGCACCAGAAAGGCTGTATTAGAGTTGCATTAGTGACATTTCGCGGCACAAAACTGATATCACAGTCCTGCTATCTTCCTGTTCAGCCTAATCCTATTGTGAATCCCACCACCTGTCTCGTTTCTGTTTATGCAGTCCGCATATTAAAAAGGTGATTCTTCACACCACTATTTATTTCCAGGGAGAGTCAAACAGCCCGGAGATGTATCAGCTTTATCTGTCTACTGCAGCTTGCTCGGGATTTTCTCACCGTGTTTGCTTTCTCCTGTGGATATTATTTAATGTGCGTCTTCAATCAGGGTCATGGCTTAGACCCAGTGTGTACTGCATTTCCTCTTCACTTGAAGGGGAGATGTTTGAGATCAGTCACAGGGTGTATCACTGCTGCCCAGCAGAACAAAATATTATCTCAGGATCACCTTTTGCTTCATCAAATTAGTTTGAATGAATACTGATGAGATTCCGGCATGGAACCCTGCACTTGATTTACAACCAACAACAGCTTAGGTGAAAGGTTGCAATAAGGGAACATTATTTAAAAATTGATTGAATTTCAAAGCCACGACCTCTTTTAATTTCATGAAATAACCACTAATATTGTGCCCGCTAATCTTCTAAAGTGGTTCATCTGAAATGGCAAAATCACGTCTGTAAAACAGTTATGCATAATGAAATGCAAATTAAAGAGTTCAATTAAGTCTTATTTCAAATAGGTCCTTACTTCGTTCAATGATGTGTCACGGCTCCACAGTCCATTGGGTTTCTGAGCTCCCTAAGCTTTCCTTACTTCAGAAGTGTCAATGTCAACATTTCGTCTCCAAAACTTAATTAATTCCTCACGGTGTCCTCTCAACAATGTTCCTAATCTCTCCTGAGAGTATTCTCATGTTAGAGACATCGGACCATGGCCCTGCATATCAATTTGGAGGCATTGAACTTGAACTTTGGGATCTTGGAGCCAGGATGGCTTTCTTTAGTCATTTAGCAGATGCTCTTATCCAAAGCGACTTACAGTAGTGAGTGCATACATCTTCATACTTGTCCCCCATGGGAATCTACTGTAACCCACAATCCTGGCGTTGCAAACGCCATGCTATCAATTGAGCCATTAACATGACTCTCGCAGATCCATTAACTTAAAGGTTAACGTCCAAAATTGTAGTTTTATTATGCAAATGGTAGATGTCATTGGCATTTTATCTTTTGATTGCAGCCATAATGTGTTTAATACTGTAGAGCTGTGGGAAACATTCATTTTTATATATAAGAACAGGCCAAGATTAGCAAGAGGAGTATGCTGCTTCGCTTTTACATTGTTGAATTTCCAACGCAGACTTGCTATTGTTTCCAAATAGCCTCCATATGATTTCCATTTAAACCAAAATGCTGTCTGTACATAACAATGACTGCAGTGTTTTTTATTACAACAAGCAATGGTTGTTCCAACGTATTACCTTGCAAAGCCAGCCCAAGGTTAGCCAGCTAGCTGAGCACTATTGCCTTCCACATGCTCTGGGAGGCAGCTGGCAGCTAATGTTAATGCCAATGGACACATTGAGAGCAAGATGCAAAGATAAAAACTACCAGAAGAAAAAATTATAATTTAAACCCATGAGAATATGTTACCCATATGAACCATTATCATAAAGTTAGTAGACCATTTTTCAACAGACACCTAAAACTTACCTAGCTACAGTGATGGAAAAAGTACCCAATTGTCATACTTGAGTAAAAGTAAAGATACCTTAATAGAAAATTACTAAAGTAAAAGTGAGTCACCCAGTAAAATACTACTTGAGTAAATGTCTAAAAGTATCTGGTTTGAAATATACTTAAGTACAGTGGTGGAAAAAATGTATTGTCATACTTGAAAGTAAATGCTATACATCAACATTTTCTTGTTTTGTTACTGCCAGACAAGGGCACACTCCCATCACTCAGACATAATTTACAAATCCAGTATATGTGTTTAGTGAGCCCCACCTATTGATAGGTGGTGAATTATTCCATATTGCTGTCCTGCCTGCGCATTCCAAATGCAACAAGTACTTTTGGGTGTCAGGAAAAATGTATGGAAGTAAAATGTACATATTTTCTTTAGGAATGTAGTGGAGTAAAAGTTAAAGTTGTAATAAATATAAATAGTAAGGTAAAGTACAGATACCCCAAACAACTACTTAAGTAAAAAATACTTTGAAGTACTACTTAAGTACTTTACATCACTGATAGCTAGCATACTGTATTTCCCACCAAAATTAGATTGCAGTCCTACCTTGGTAACGGTTAAATTAATCCATAAGAAAGTTTGTCCTGGCATTCTTCCTACAAAAATGTTTTATTTAGAAAGTGGCTGTGCTACACACTTGACAGGGTTCAGCCATGCATTCGACTGCGTTCCAAAAATTTCCCAAAATCAGTTTGTTTTCATATTTATGTGATCCTATAAACTGTTAGGCGGAATGCTACATTACGACACTGTTAGTTTTGAGAAGAAAATAGCGATACACCTTTTTGCCTTCAAACAAGAAATTGTTCTTAATTGACTTACCTGGATAAATAAAGGTTAAATATATCAAACTTTAAAAGGTCCAGTGCAGTCAGTCAACTTGATTTTCCTGGGTTTTATTTATAAAGCAGATAAAAAAATGTATAGCGGGGCTCTTGGAGAAAGACCCTTTATATTCTAATCCAACAGTACCAAGTGTTCTGTAAATACCAGCCCGAGAGGAAGACAACATCAGCGCTTACAGAATTACATGGTGTCATGGACATTATCAGTGTGCCCTCGGCCCAGTTTGACATCAAACTTTAACCATAACATTTCAACACTGGCAGACATTTGATACTGGGAGTTAAACAAGTCAAAAAGGTAGGAATATAAGTGCTTACAGTGCCTTGCAAAAGTATTCATCCCCCTTGGCGTTTCCCCTATTTTGTTGCATTACAACCTGTAATTTAAATTGATTTTTATTTGGATTTCATGTAATGGACATACACAAAATAGTCCAAATTGGTAAGTGAAATGAAAAAAAGACCTTGTTACAAATTTAAAAATAAATAAATGGAAAAGTGGTGTGTGCGTATGTATTCACCCCCTTTGCTATGAAGCCCCTAAATAAGATCTGATGCAACCAATTACCTTCAGAAGTCACAAAATTAGTTAAATAAAGTCCACCTGTGTGCAATCTAAGTGTCACATGATCTGTCACATGATCTCAGTATATATACATCTGTTCTGAAAGGCCCCAGTATATAAACACCACTAAGCAAGGGGCACCACCAAGCAAGCGGCACCATGAAGACCAAGGAGCTCTCCCCAGGCAAGGAGGGAAAATCAGAGAGGCAACAAAGAGACCAAAGATAACCCTGAAGGAGCTGTAAAGCTCCACAGCAGAGATTGGAGTATCTGTCCATAGGACCACTTTAAGCTGTACTCTCCACAGAGCTGGGCTTTACAGAAGAGTGGCCAGAAAAAAGCCATTGCTTAAAGAAAAAAATAAGCAAACACATTTGGTGTTCGCCAAAAGGCATGTGGGAGACTCCCCAAACATATGGAAGAAGGTACTCTGGTCAGATGAGACTAAAATGTTGCTTTTTGGCCATCAAGCAAAACGCTATGTCTGGCGCAAATCCAACACCTCTCATCACCCTGAGAACACCATCACAGTGAAGCATGGTGGTGGCAGCATCATGCTGTGGGGATGTTTTTCATCAGCAGGGACTGGGAAACTGGTCAGAATTGAATGAATGATGGATGGCGCTAAATACAGGGGAATTCTTGAGGGAAACCCGTTTCAGTCTTCCAGAGATTTGAGACTGGGACAGAGGTTCACCTTCCAGCAGGACAATGACCCTAAGCATACTGCTAAAGCAACACTCGAGTGGTTTAAGGGGAAACATTTAATGTCTTGGAATGGCCTAGTCAAGATCTGATCTGTGGTATGACTTAAAATTGTTGTACACCAGCGGAACCCATCCAACTTGAAGGAGCTGGAGCAGTTTTGCCTTGAAGAATGGGCAAAAATCCCAGTGGCTAGATGTGCCAAGCTTATAGAGACATACCCCAAGAGACTTGCAGCTGTAATTGCTGCAAAAGATGGCTCTACAAGGTATTGGGGGGGGGGGGGGGGTGAATAGTTCTTCACGCTCAAGTTAAGTTTTTTTGTCTTATTTCTTGTTTGTTTCACAATAAAAAATATTTTGCATCTTCAAAGTGGTAGGCATATTGTGTAAATCAAATGATACAAACCTCCCCAAAATTCTATTTTAATTCCAGGTTGTAAGGCAACAAAATAGGAAAATGCCAAGGGGGTGAATACTTTCGCAAGCCACTGTATAGTAAATAAAATACAGGAATAATTTAAATCAAGTAATTCCCCATTACAGAATAGTATTGTGAAATTGTGCAAATTAGGTTAATGCATTTTTAGTGTAAAAGCTTTTTGAAAAGACCGCCTGAAATTTCAGGCTCTTTTGATGGGATGTAGTTTTGGCATGCCTGGTGACATCACCAGGTGGTAAATTATTTAATAGACCAATATCAGCTAGATTTCAGTTATCTCCTCCCCACTCAGACCACTGCCACAACTGGCTACGTGGTTATTACATCTCAATGGGTGTAATTTTGTTGACAATTTCAATACCTTTTGGAAACAAAACAAGTTTTATAAGGAGGATTGGATCCACCCAAATCATTTGGGTTCCTGGATCCTTTCACAGCATTATAAGGCTGTGTTGAAACAATGACTTATCAATGACCCAAGCCCAGCTAATCCCTACCATTGTGACTCAGAGTTGTCATAATGCTTCAGAAAATGTACATTACACCAGGGGCGTTGGTAGACAATGTAAGTAACCTAATGTATGTCCCTCTAACTGCCCTGAATGCCTCTGCTGATCCTACAGCTATTTTATGCAGTAATCATGTGCATATGAACCAAATGTATACTGTTAGCATTGAGGCGGTGTGCCCTAGGAGGAAGTCCACTGTGTGCAGCTCACCCTGCACTAACATAAATAACATGAGCATATCTACTTCTGCTAAGCTTCCCAGTAAAGTAATGAAAACAAGCATCCCAGAAGAAAAGTGATCAAAATAGCCCACATTAACATATGTAGCTTAAGAAACAAGGTTCATGAAATCAATAATTTGCTAGTAACAGATGGCATTCCTATTCTGACTATCTCTGACACTCACATAGATAATACCTTTGATGATACAGTGGTAGCAATACAAGGTTATAACTTTTACAGAAAATATATAAATGCCAATGGGAGGTGTTGTTTATATTCATAACCACATTCCTGTAAAGGTTAGAGGTTAATCTGTCACCTAAATCCCATTCTGGTGGGAAGCTGCTATAGACCACCAAGTACTAACAGTCATTATCTGGATAACATGTGTGAAATGCTTGATAATGTATGTGATAAACAGAGGTATATTTTTTGGGCGATGAAAATATTGACTGGCTTTCATCAAGCTCCCCACTCAAGAAAAAGCTTCAAACTGTAACCAGTGCCTGGAACCTGGTTCAGGTTATCAGTCAACCTACCAGTGTAGTTACAAACAGCACAGGAATGAAAACATATATTGATCATATCTTTACTAATGCTGTAGAAATTTGCTTGAAAGCTGTATCCAAATCTATAGGATGTAATGATCACAATATAGTAGCCATATCTTGGAAAACAGAAGTTCCAAAGGCTGGGCCTAATATAGTGTATAAGAGGTCATACAATAAGTTTTGTAGTGATTCCTATGTTGTTGATGTAAAGAATATTTGTTGGTCCATGGTGTGTAATGAGGAGCAAACAGACACTGACACATTTATGAAATAGCTTATTCCAGTTACTAATAAGCACGCACCTATTAAGAAAGGGACTGTAAAAACTGTTAAATCCCTGTCGATTGATGAGGAATTGAAAAATTCTATGGTTGAGAGGGATGAGGCAAAAGGAATGGCAAATAAGTCTGGCTGCACAACCGATTGGCAAATGTATTGAAAATTGAGAAATCCTGTGACTAAACTGAATAAAAAGAATAAACTACACTATGAAACAAAGATAAATGACAAAGATTTAAAGTAAAACGTTTTGGAGCACCTCAAATGAAATTATGGGTAAAGCTCCATCATTCATTGAATCAGATGGCTCATTCCTCACAAAACCAACTGATATTGTCAACAACTAATTATTTTTTTTATTGGCAAGATTAGCAAATTTAGGCATGACATGCCAACAACAAACACTGGCACTACACATTCAAGTATATCTGACCAAATTATGAAAGACGAGCATTGTTATTTGAATTCTGTAAAGTGAGTGTGGAAGAGGTGAATTTTTATTGTCTATCAACAATGAAAAGCCACCGGGGTCTGACAACTTGGATGGAAAATTACTGAGGATAATAGCGGACGATATTGCCACTCCTATTTGCCATATTTTCAATTTAAGCCTACCAGAAAGTGTGCCTCCAGGCTTGGAGGGAAGCAAAAGTCATTCCGCTACCTAAGAATAGTGAAGAATAATACAATTGTGTTTGATCCGACACAATGCTATTTTACAGTAAACAAATTAACAAACTTTCAGCATGCTTATAGGGAAGGACATTCAACAAGCACAGCACTTACACAAATTACTGATGATTGGTTGAGAGAATATGATGATTAAAAGATTGTGGAGGCTGTTTTGTTAGACTTCAGTGTGGCTTTATACATTATCGATCATAGTCTGCTGCTGGAAAAACGTATGTGTTATGGCTTTACACCCCCTGCTATATTGTGGATAAAGAGTTACCTGTCTAACATAACGCAGAGGGTGTTCTTCAATGGAAGCTTCAACAACATACAGGTAGAATCAGGAATTCCCCAGGGCAGCTGTCTAGGCCCATTACTTTTTTCAATCTTTACTAATGACATGCCACTGGCTTTGAGTAAAGCTAGTGTGTCTATGTATGCTGATGACTCAGCACTATACATATCAGCTACTACAGCGACTGAAATGACTGCAACACTCAACAAAAAGTTGTAGTTAGTTTCAGAGTGGGTGGCAAGAAAAAAGTTAGACCTAAATATTTCTAAAACTAAAAGCATTGTATTTGGGACAAATCATTCAATAAACCTCAACTAAATATTGTGGAAATTGAGCGCATTGAGGTGACTAAAATGCCTGGAGTAATCCTGGATTTTAAACTGTCATGGTCAAAACATATTAATACAACAGTAGCTAAGATGTGGATAAGTATGTCCATAATAAAGTGTTGCTCTACCTTCTTAACAGCACTATCAACAAGGCAGGTCCTACAGGGCCTAGTTTTGTCGCATAGATGCCACAAAAAGGGACTTCGAAAAATTACAATTGGCTTAGAACAGGGCAGCACGGTTGGCCCTTGGATGTACACAGAGAGCTAATATTAATAATATGCATGTCAATCTCTCCTGGCTCAAAGTGGAAGAGAGATTGACTTTATTACTACTTGTAGTTATGAGAGGTATTGACATGTTGAATGCACAGAGTTGTCTGTTTGAACTACTGGCGCACAGCTCAGACACCCATGCATACCACACAATCCCCAAGTCCAGAACAGACTATGGGAGGCGCACAGTACTACATAGAGCCATGACTACATGGAACTCTATTCCACATTAAGTAACTGATGCAAGCAGTAAAATTAGATTTGAACACTCACCTAGACAAAAGGAACACCTATGTGAGAATGCTGTTCATTGACTACAGCTCAGCATTCAACACCATAGTGCCCACAAAGCTCATCACTAAGCTAAGGACCCTGGGACTAAACACCTCCCTCTGCAACTGGATCCTGAACTTCCTGACGGGCCGCCCCCAGGTGGTAAGGGTAGGCAACAACTGCCATGCTGATCGTTAACACTGGGGCCCCTCAGGGGTGCATCCTTAGTCCCCTCCTGTACTCCCTGTTCAACTACGACTGCATGGCCAAACGCGACTCCAACACCATCATTAAGTTTGCTGACCACACAACAGTGGTAGGCCTGATTACCGACATACGATGAGACAGCCTATAGGGAGGAGGTCAGAGACCTGGCAGTGTGGTGCCAGGACAACAACCTCTCCCTCAATGTGAGCAAGACAAAAGGAGCTGATCGTGGACTACAGGAAAAGGCGGGCTAAACAGGCCCCCATTAACATCGACGGGGCTGAAGTGGAGCAGGTCGAGAGTTTCATGTTCCTTTGTGTCCACATCACCAACGATCTATCATGGTCCAAACACACCAAGACAGTTGTGAAGAGGGCACGCCAACACTTTTCCCCCCTCAGGATACTGAAAATATTTGGCATGGGTCCCCAGATCCTCAAAAAGTTCTACCTCTGCACCATCGACAGCATCCTGACCGGTTGCATCACCGCCTGGTATGGCAACTGCTCAGCATCTGACCTTGAGGCGCTACAGGGGGTAGTGCGTACGGCCCAGTACATTACTGGGGCTAAGCTTCCTGCCATCTAGGACCTATATATTAGGCGGTGTCAGAGGAAAGCTCAAAACATTGTCAAAGACTCCAGTCATCCAAGTCATAGACTGTTCTCTCTGCCACCGCACGGCAAGCGGTACCGGAGCGCCAAGTCTAGGACCAAAAGGCTCCTTAACAGCTTCTACCTCCAAGCCATAAGACTGCTGAACAATTAATCAAAATGGCCACCCGGACTATTTTACATTGATCCCCCCCCACCTACATGAACAAATTACCTCGACTAGCCTGTACCCCCGCACATTGACTCTGTACTGGTACCCCCTTTATATAGCCTTGTTATTGTTATTTTATTGTGTTACTTCTGATTTTTTACTCTAGCTTATTTGGTAAATAATTTCTTAACTCGTTCTTGAACGGCATTGTTGGTTAAGGGCTTGTAAGTAAGCATTTAAAATGGTAAGGTCTACACCTGTTGTATTTGACACGTGACAAATCAAGTTTTATTTGATGCATACACATGCACAAATGATAACATACGCGCTATACACACACGTACACATGGATTTTGTACTGTAGATAGGTGGTAGTGGTGGACTAGGGGCCTGAGCGCACACAGTGTGTTGTAAAATCAATGACTGCATTGTAATATTTTTAAAATTATATAAAACTGCCTAACCCAGGAAGAGCAGTTGCTGCCTTGGCAGCAGCTAATGGGGATCCATAATAAATACAAATACACAGTCCTAGCTAAATTCTTGCTTGAGAAATTGCTAAGAAGCTATTTTTGTTTATTTTTCACCATTTGAATGGAAAACGATCAAGGTACTTAATTGTTACCCAGAAATAATTTGATATTGAGATAAAAACAGCTGCATTGGATCTTTAAATCAAATTGTCACATGCCTTCAGAAAGTATTCATATCCCCTTGACCCTATTCCACATTTTGTGTTACAGCCTGAATTCAAAATGTATTCAATTATTTTCCCCCCTTACCCAACTACACACAATACCCCATAATGACAAAATGAAAATATGTTTTTAGATTTTTTTTAAAATGTATTGAAAATGAAATACAGAAATCTCATTTACATAAATATTCACACCCCTGAGTCATGTTAGAATCACCTTTGGCAGCGATTACAGCTGTGAGTATTTCTGGGTAAGTCTTTAAGAGCTTCATGGATTTTACAATATTTGCACATTATTCTATATAAAAAATCTTCAAGCTCTGTCAAGTTGGTTCTCTGTCAAGCTCTGTCATTGCTAGAAAGCCCTTTTCAAGTTTTGCCTTAGATTTTCAAGCTGATTTAAGTCAAAACTGTAACTATGCCACTCAAGAACATTCAATGTCTTCTTGGTAAGGAACTCCAGTGTATATTTGCCGTTGTGTTTTAGGTTATTGTCCTGCTGAAAGGTGAATTTGTCACAGTGTCTGGTGGAAAGCAGACAACCAGGTTTTCCTCCCTAGTCCTTGCCGATGACAAGCTTACCCATAACATGATGCAGCCACCACCATGCTTGAAAATATTCAGAGTGATACTCAGTGATGTGTTGTGTTGGATTTGCCCCAAGCATTACTTTGCCAAAATCTTTGCAGTTTTACTTTACTGCCTTATTGCAAACAGGATACATGTTTTGAAATATTTTTCTTCTGTACAGGCTTCCCTCTTCTCACTCTGTCATTTAGGTTAGTATTGTGGAGTAACCACAATGATGTTGATCCATCCTCAGATTGTAATGGCTGTGACAGGATAAAACTAACTGTTTGGCTCCATGGTGAAATCCCTGAGCGGTTTCCTTCCTCTCTAGCAACTGAGTTAGGAAGGATGCCTGTATCTTTGTAGTGACTGGGTGTATTGATACACCAATCAAAGTGTAATTAATAACTTCACTATGCTCAAAGGGATATTATTTTTACCCATCTATCAATAGGTCCCCTACTTTGCGAGGCATTGGAAATCCTCCTGGTCTTTGTGGTTGAATCTGTGTTTGAAATTCACTACTCGACTGAGGAACCTTGCAGATAATTGTCTGTGTATGGTATAGAGATGAGGTTGATGAGGTTAAACATGATTATTGCACACTGAGTCCATGCAACTTATTATGTGACATGTTAAGCACATTTTTACTCCTTAACTTATTTAGCGCTTGCCATAACAAAGGGGTTGTATACTTATTGACTCAAGACATGTCAGCTTTTAATTTTGTATTAATTTGTAAAAAAAGACATTCCACTTTGACATTATGGAGTATTGTGTGTAGGCCAGTGACACAATCTCAAGTTAATCCATTTTAAATTCAGGCTGTGACACAGCAAAATGTGGAAAAAGTCCAGTGGTGTGAATACTTTGAGGGCACTGGACATGCTCAAGTGCACTTGAATGATGTTTGAAACTCTTTGTACCTATATTTTACATGTCTTAATAATAACTGAGGTACTGTGTCTGTGATGTTTTGAGAAGTGTATTTCTTTAAAGTTGAACGTAACCCTACACAAATTTCTAAAAAACTTGACGGAAAAAGCACACCATGCTATAATCTGAATACAGTGCTCAGAGCCCAAACAAGCCATGAAGATATCCACCATGTTGTGGAGTCAACAGATGTCAGAATAGCATTATAAATATTCACTTACCTTTGATGATCTTCATCAGAATGCACTCCCAGGAATCCCAGTTCCACAATAAATGTTTGATTTGTTCCATAAAGTCCATCATTTATGTCCAAATACCTCCTTTTTGTTCGCGCGTTCAGTACACAATCCAAACTCACGACGCGCGGGCAAGTCCATGCGAATGTTCAGATGAAAAGTCATATTACAGTTCGTAGAAACATGTCAAACGAAGTATAGAATCAATCTTTAGGATGTTTTTAACATAAATCTTCAATAATGTTCCAACCGGAGAATTCCTTTGTCTTCAGAAATGCAATGGAACGCAAGCTAACTCTCTCACATGAATGCGCCTGGTCAGCTCATGGCACTCTGCCAGACCCATGTCTCAAAGAGCCCTCATTCCCCCCTCCTTCACAGTAGAAGCATCAAACAAGGTTCTAAAGACAGTTGACATCTAGTGGAAGCCTTAGGAAGTGCAATATGACCAATATCCCACTGTATATTCGATAGGCGAAGAGTTGAAAACCTACAAACCTCAGATTTCCCACTTCCTGGTTGGATTTTTTCTCAGGGTTTTGCCTGCCATATAAGTTCTGTTATACTCACAGACATCATTCAAACAGTTTTAGAAACTTCAGAGTGTTTTCTATCCAAATCTACTAATAATATGCATATATTAGCAACTGGGCCTGAGTAGCAGGCAGTTTACTCTGGGCACCTTATTCATCCAAGCTACTCAATACTGCCCCAAGCCATATGAAGTTTTAAGGCAAAAACAAACGTAGGGTGGTTGGTCAGGGTGGATGGGTCTGCATATAATGCAAACGTCTAGCAACCCAAAGGTTGCGAGTTCTCATCTCATCACAGACAACTTCAGCATTTTAGCAACTTTTCAACTACTTACTACTTTTTATCTACTTTGCAACTATTTAGCATGTTAGCCAACCCTTCCCCTAACCCTAACCTTATCCCTTTTTGCTAACCCTAACCCCTAGCCTAGGTAATGTTAGCCACCTAGCTAGCTTTAATTAACTAATTTACGGTTTGCCAATTCGTAACACATTTTTAGATTAGCAAATTCGGAACATATCATACGAAATGGGTGATAGACATCCTCAAATTAATGCACACCATACCAAATGTAACATATCATACTAAACGGAGTGTCTCGGATTTACATACAGAATAATACGAAATGCTCCGAGACCAGGTTGGACATCCCACTATTCAGTATTCTATAGGCTAATGGTTGCCTACACATGGACCATTTAAAGCCATTCACGGTGATCTGCAGTAATTGCATATGGGAGAATTGATTGAGCATTGTGTGTGTTTGCTTAATTGCCACTTCCCCATTGTGATAAATGAATTAGCAGCATATTAGTGGTAGACTGCCCAGTAATACAACCCTCAAAGAGCAGAGAGTGTTTTCAAATAAAAACATTGAATGTTCTGTCTCTCTGGTTAATAATGCATGTGTATTACTATTTACTTGACAAAAGAAGCAGCTGTATTATAGTTATGACGGCGTAATGCATTTCATTTTCCCCAGCTTACAACCCGAGAATGAGGACCCAAATAAGGTGCCGTTGTGTGCTGCTGCGGTGGAGTAAATTCATTTTATAATACATTTTATTTGATAGGCCTATTTTTTTATTTAGTGCATTGTATGCCAATTTGTTGATAAGTTATTGATTATGCACTGTCCATTTATAGTCCACACAGTAACAATGGCAACTGCTTCTCAGGGAGTCCTGGGATACCGCAGCGTTGATGAGAATAGAATAGTTCTCTATTCTATCTATGCTGACGGTTTCTTCTTGTTGTGTGCAGCTGGCTGTGAGAGGGGCACCCCCAAGGTAAGCCCCATGAGGAGTCATAGAAGATGCACCCGGTGTGGGCCGCTCTGCTGCTCTTAGCCATGTGTGCAGGGCGCATATCCAGCAATCCATTCACCTTGAGACTGGGTAAGTAATGCACCAAATTATCCCCCTGCCTGTGCAATTGCAGTGCACTATCATGCCAACACTCCTCTTAAGGATTTGGCATTGTTTGAATGTGGAAAATACTAAAATCGGTGAGAGCTATTTTTGCTTATACCACAGCTTGGCTGAATACTCAACATTGCTTTAAATTAGACATTTGCATACATTGGAAATCATCCTATTTGGAGATGTGAGAACTGGCTTAATTGAATGTAATACTAGTCTACTGCTTACCGTGCTGTATTAACTAATATAGTTTGTGATGGTGACAAAGGACTTGGCACCTTCGGTTACAATGTGGCTTGTGTTGCTTTTCTATTAGCAATCTCAACTTGAGCTCCTGTCACTTCCTTGCACGCTCTAGTGACTGAATGCATTTGTGAAGCAGAAAATTGCTTTCTATCTTAAAGGAAACAATAACAGAAAAAACAGGGCATTGTCTGACCCTGCATAACTTGTTTATTTAACAGCAACATTCCCTATGACAAGCTTCTCATGCAGGTCAACATTTCACTGAATGGTATATGAACGATAATTAAAAGTTTGTCTGTGTATCCCTCTCTCCTTGCCATCCAAGCATTGGCTTACCTTATGAAGTGAATCAAATCCCACTGTTGGGGGGGTCAAAGAATGTAACATTATTGGAGAGCAGTAAAGCCGTCATTGCATTTCTGTTAGGTTGAACTCCCTCACACTGGACTGAGAGTGTTATTTCATATTCAGTACATGACATTTGGGGAAAGAGAGAAAACCCATGACATTTAACATAATAAACTTTTTATCACAGACAACTGCAGTCTGTCTCTCTCCTTTGTTCTAGCTCTGCCTCTAGAGAAAATGCATAATGGGGGACATTTTACATGAGCAAACAGCAGTGAGCAAAATAACCAATATTTCACATAGGCGGGAAGGGATTAATATCCATTGTGAGTTCCAAATACTGCATGTGTATTGCATGCATCGTTTCGTGATTAAATAACCACCTCATTTTAATGCACATTGTTGTTGAACATTTTTGATTAAATCATGCTGCAGATTGTTATAATTTTGACAGTATATTTTGCACAGATCTGTGCTATTTTGCCTGTCAAATACAGCCTGTGCCATAGAAATATAGCAATAAAAATATCTACTCACTGATCATGCTTGGGAGAAATTCACCCCAAAAAGATGTTCATCAACAAAATAAAAATCCGCTCATTGCAAAATATTTTCCCAAATATGTTAATTATACCAACCTATAGGTCCTCACAATCAACACAAATGGGAGAATACTATTGCAGTTCAACTGTAATGTTTGGCATGATAGTGGCCATAGGAGTTGGCTATACAGCAGAAACTGATCTGGCACCAGGATATGGCATTGATGGCATAGTTAGGGTTTAAAAAGCTGGTAACCTGGTTGGAGGATTCCTTATTCCCTCCTGATTCCAGGAATATTCCAACCGGAATTTCTGGAAAACAGGGAATTTGGGGAAAGTTACCAAAACTTTGCAACCCTAGGCATAGTCCTCAAAATGGCAGAACCGTAACACACCCTGTGTCTTGTAGCTGCTGTTCTGGATGACCCGATGGAGTGCAGTCGTGGTGAGCGCCTGGCTATCACCCTGGCCAAAGAGGGCATCAACCGTGTTAGTAACCTCTCTGTGATGGGCAAAGTGGAGGTGGACATTTTTGAACTCCTGAGGGACAGCGAGTACGAGACAGGGGACACCAGTAAGTCAGGATAATGATATACAGTGCTAAAAACTGAAGTATTTTCTATGTGGCAGAACACTTGGAGGGCAGTGATGAGAGAAAATCCAGAGAGGCTCAAGACAGAGGCAAAGCTGGTGTTTATTAAAAGTAAAAGGTTTTAATACAAAGGTTCCAACTGTAACTGGAACCAAGTTCCCTCAGGGCATAGGCTAATGAACTTGATATTTGTTGCTTACTTCATACGTTTTTACTAAACAGTACGTTCTAAATAGTAAGTAGTGTGATTAGTACAGTATGTAATTTTAGTAAGTAGACTAGACAGCTTTCGGATACGGCCAAAGTCTTACAGCTAGAAACAAATCCCCTTGTCCTATGTACAATTTACACAACAAGCTCTAACAGTCTCATGTCAGAATTAGATGTTCAGCCATGTTTCCCAAACAAATTTCAAAGTTGTTCCAAATGTCAAATTTCAAAGTGTTTATGGTTAAGTTTAGGCATTAACTCTGAATGGTTAAAGTAAGGTTTGGGATAGGCTTAAAACAAAAAATCTCAAAAACAACTTTCTATTGGTGAATTTAAACATTCAACCTTTGACACGAGTGGCAGATGTTTACACCCATCCGCCATCCCCGTCCAAAATGCCTTAGCAAAACCGAAACCTACTTGAAGGTAACAGCGTTTACGGTTGCCCTTAGTGGACGGTTTCCATGTCATCTCCCAACATCCTCAGACATGGATGGACATCGAATACTGACTTGTATCACGGGTGACCTGGCTGCATTTCCAATGCTTGCTCTAGTCTAGTGGATGTAAAGTATTTTTTTATTTATCTGAAGCCTCGAGAGAACATATTGGGTTGCGTCCCAAATGGCACCCTACATTATACTATTTATGCACTATATGGGGAATAGGGTGCCATTTGGGATGCAACCCTTTAGTTGACTGGCAGGGAGGAAATGACAAATGCATTTCCTCAGTTCCAATAAAGGCCCAGGCCAGTTTGGCCTCACCACGGCTGGTTGGCTGTGGAAATGGATACCTCTGAAACAGGATTAGAAATGGACTGCTGACTAATTGTCTGGATCTCAAACAGCACCCTATTCCCTATATAGTGCACTACATTTGACAAGAGCCCTATTGGCCCTGGTTGGGACACAGCCATTGCGGGAAATGTCAAGCAATTTTTAAAAGTGGAATTCTCCTTTTTAATACTTGATTCAGACAGTAGTGAAGTAGACGGGGAGACAGAAGGGAAGACAGTAGGAAGGGTGGACAGTGGACACAGGGATTGAACCCTGGTCTCTGGTGGGGAGATATATACACACACACACACACACACACACACAGTGCTGCTTGAAAGTATGTGAACCCCTTGTGCAATTAAAGATTTTTTTTAAATTACCGTGAAATCTTAATTTTATCGGAACCAGTCTTTTTGATCTGGCATAACAGGTTAATATTTACCAACACCATATGTTGGTGTAGAGGAAATCATGTGTGTAGTAGAAAAACTAAATAAAAAAGGAATTAGTGCAGGTGCCAAAATAAGTGAACCCCAAGTTGTATTGGTTAAATCAAGTAGAATCAGGTGGGTAAACAATTGGGTACCAAATGAACCCATCAAAGGAGAGATCGTTAGGAAAGAGTTTGGGCGGGGCATTTACCTGGATGGTGTTACCTATCCAGGTAAATGCAAAGCACACCATGCCGAAAGGAGAGCTAAGAGGACATCAGGACGAGGGTAGTGAGAGCACATCAGTCTGGGGAAGGATATAAAATCTCAAAAAGATTTGAGCTCCATCAGTCCACTGTGAGGCAAATAATTTACAAATGGAGAGCATTTAACATGACATCAACTCGGCCTAGAAGTGGACATCCTTCCAAAATATCCCGAAGAGCCACAAGAACAATAATACATCAGGTAAAAGCCAACCAAAACATAACATCTAGAGATTTGCAGACCTCCCTTGCTGCATCTCAGGTAACTGTGCATGCTTCAACAATAAGAAGAACACTGAATCAAAATGCCATTCATGGGAGGGTTGCTAGGAAGAAGCTTCTGCTGTCAAAAAAGAAACAAACTGCCCGTCTTAACCAGAGACCACCTGGACAAACCTGAAGGTTTCTGGAAGTCCATTCTCTGGACCGATGCATCCAAAATTGACCTTTTTGGTCCCAATCAACACCGCTATGTTCCCCAAAAACCCAACACTGCCTACCACCAAAAATAACCTTATCCCAACAGTCAAGCATGGTGGTGGGAATGTCAAGATCTGAGGCTGCTTTTCCTCCTCTGGAGGAAACTCCACATCATTAAAGGAACCATGAATTCTGAGGTATACCAGGAGATTCTTGAACAGAACGTAAGGCCATCAGTCAAGGAGCTAAAGCTGGGCCGAAAATGGGTCTTCCAACAAGACAACGACCCAAAGAATTCATGCAAATCTACCAAAGAATGACTCAGGAGAAAGAAGATTTGCGTTTTGGCCAAGTCAAAGTCCTGACCTAAATCTAATCGAGATGCTGTGGCAGAACCTGAAGCAGGCAGTTCATGCCAGACACCCCTCAAACCTCACTCAATTGGCGTTCTGTAAGGAGAAGTGGGCAAAAATCCCTCAAAACAGATGTCAGAGACTGATTACTGGCTATAGGAGGCGTTTACTCCAAGTTGTCGCTGCTAATGGAGGTGCTACAAGTTATTGACTGAAGGGGTTCACATATTTTTGCACACATCAAATCTGAGTTTGCTTATTTAACAAAAGTGGTTTATTTAACAATGAAAATATAATTTACTTGGAATGTTTTTATTAAGAATTGGGGTATAGATAAGGATTTTATGTTTATTTTATAGCAAAATAATGACCAGCCCTGTAGGGTTCACATACTGTGTATATATACAGTGCTGCTTGAAAGTATGTGTACCACTAGACCATTATAAATGGGAAAATTTGTAAACAGGGTATTGATTCATCATTGTCCAATTTACACTACAAATTAAATTATGGAAGCTATACAGTGCATTCGGAAAGTATTCAGACCCCTTGACTTCCACATTTTGTTACGTTACAGCCTTATTCTAAAATGGATTTAATGATTTTTCTCCCTCAATCTTCACACAATACCCCATAACGATCAAGCGATGTATATGTATTAAAAATAAAGAAAATAACAGATACCTTATTTACATAAGTATTCAGACCCATTGCTAGGAGACTCAAAATTGAGCTCAGGTGCATCTTGTTTCCATTGATCATCCTTGAGACGTTTCTACAACTTGATTGGAGTCCACCTGTGGTAAATTCAATTGATTGGACATGATTTGGAAAGGCATGCACCTGTCTATTTAAGGTTCCACCATTGACAGTGCATGTCAGAGCAAAAACCAAGCCATGAGGTCTAAGACAGGATTGTGTCGAGGCACAGATCTGAGGAAGGATACCAAAACATTTCCGCAGCATTTCCGGTCCCCAAGAGCACAGTGGCCTCCATCATTCTTAAATGGAAGAAGTTTGGATCCATCAAGACTCTTCTTAGAGCTGGCTGCCCAGCCAAACTGAGCAATCAGGGGGGCCTTGGTCGGTGAGGTGACCAAGAACGCGATGGTCACACAGACAGAGCTCCAGAGTTCAGGCCTTTATGGTAGAGTGGCCCGACAGAAGCCACTCCTCAGTAAAGGGCACATGACAGCCCGCTTGGAGTTTGATAAAAGGCACCTAAAAGGACTCTGACCATGAGAAACAAGATTCTCTGGTCTGATGAAACCAAGACTCTTTGGCCTGAATGCCAAGCGTCACGTCTGGAGGAAACTTAGCACCATCCCTACAGTGAAGCATGGCTGTGGAAGCATCATCCTGTGGGGATGTTTTTCAGTGGCAGGGACTAGGAGACTAGTCAGGATCGAACAGACAAAGTACAGAGAGATCCTTGATGAAAACCTGCTCCAGAGCGCTCAGGACCTCAGACTGGGGCGAAGGTTCACCTTCCAACAGGACAACAACCCTACGCACACAGTCAAGACAACTCAGGAGTGACTTCGGAACAAGTCTCTGAATGTCCTCGAGTGGCCCAACCAGAGCCCTTACTTTAACTTGAGCTAACATCTCTGGAGAGACCTGAAAATAGCTGTACTGCGACGCTCCCCATCCAACCTGACAGAGCTTGTGAAGATCTGCAGAGAAGAATGGGAGAAACTCCCCAAATACAGGTGTGCCAAGCTTATAGCTGTAACGACGTTCTAGCTCTTCCTCCTCCTCGGACGAGGAGAGGAGAGAAGGATCGGTGGACCAATACGCAGCGAGGTATGATGACATAATGAATTTATTAAATAAAGACGAAACACGAAGAACACTTGAATAACTTACAAAATAAGAAAACGACGTAGACGAAACCTGAACATGGAACTTACATAAAGACACGAAAGAACTCACGAACAGGAATAGACTACATAAAACGAACAAACCGAAAACAGTCCCGTGTGGTGCACAGACACAGACACGGAAGACAATCACCCACAAACAAACAGTGAGAACAGCCAACCTATATATGATTCTCAATCAGAGGAAATGAATAACACCTGTCCCTGATTGAGAACCATATAAGGCTAATTAACCAACACACTCCCACATAGAACAAACAACACAGACTGCCCATCCCAACTCACGCCCTGACCAACTAAACACATACAAAACAATAGAAAACAGGTCAGGAACGTGACAATAGCGTCATACCCAAGAAGACTCGAGGCTGTAATCACTGCCAAAATGCTTCAACAAAGTACTGAGTAAAGGGTCTGAATACTTATGTAAATGTGATATTCCGGTAAATTTGCCTTGTCATTATGGAGTATTGTGTGTAGATTGAGGGGGAAAAAACTATAATACATTTTAGAATAAGGCTGTTATGCAACAACATTTAGAAAATGCAATGGGTCTGAAAACTTTCAAACGCACTGTATGATTCCGTAGACCACAGGCTCTGCACAGGATTACACAATTCTGGAGATAGCGCCCTTTGATACGCCTCTCAAACCAAGACACGCTTGTCAGCCTGATATGCAAAAAAATAAATAATTGTGTTTATTGCGGGAAAGGATTTGTTTTTTGCATAAGGGTGGGGATGTAGTGTTGTGATATCCCTCCATATTGGGCCCATGTAGGTGACACTACAATATGTCTAGGCTGTGGTTGGAGTCTTTCTATTTAGCCTTCAATGAAAACTAATGGTAGATCCTCCTTCACAATGTTTGCCTCAGCAGCGCTGGGTGCTAGAAAGCTCACCACACACAGTTCAGAGTAGTAGCCAGTCATCCTCACTACGAGCCCTCTGCCTCAGCACTGCATTCCTCTACTGCATCTCCCATTCCTCTCAAGTGTTAGGTAACTCCTCAATAGATGGTTTCAAAAGATCAGGAACCAGCAGCCAGGTGAAACAAAAAAAGCTGGTACAGTGTCCAGACGCATCATTCAAACAAAAACAATGAACCAGCTGTCTAGCCAAGCCAAAAATAATTGACCTGCCAGTCTATCTGCAAATCTGTGGGTCAAAACTACCAGAAACATGCAAGAAAACAAAATGTACATATTTACTTGTATATTGTAAAAGTAAACAATACTTTCAAATTCTGCTTTTATATTGTATTAAATTGCATTGTACTCTGTATCAATATGCAACCAGTGTGTAATTCAATGCCATTGTAAATTCTATGTTAACGCTCATTTGGTTCCCTCTGTTTTCTCCTCTCCCTCCCAACAGTGTGCCAGATTATCTCTAAGGGAGTTTTGGCGGTCCTGGGACCCTCTGCTAGCCCAGCTTCCGACACCATCATCAGTAATATCTGTGGAGAGAAAGAGGTGTGTGTGTGTGTGTGTGACCAATACACTTCTGTGAACATGGGTGCACATGCAGGTATTGGTCTGTGTATTACGTTCCCCAGCAAGAAAACCAAATAATGTCGCTCAAACAGAAGGTGGAACTAACAAAGAGTTACTGACCACAACCAAAATGGTGGGGGTTTTAGGAAGGGTTCTGAAAGACACTCATGGGTGTGTCCACTGAAAGGTCACTAGCAACAACTGGGACCTAAGACACCCACCATGAGCGCCCACTAAATTTGTCCAAAATTAAAACCCACACCAAACTTAGATAGGACGCAAATCAAAAAGTACAACAAAACAAAAACAGGGAAGATCAGATAAGCACTCAAATAGGGAGTACCAACAAAAAAGGTGTTAGCTCTCCACATCTCTCAAGACAACTGAAGCACTGGGCAAGCCACTCTTAAATATCACCTGGGCCAGCACAGGTGAAACACTTTCCCACTAACGAGATGACAAACCAGCACAGGTGTAACACATACTGACTAACGAGGTGACGCCAATCGGTGCACCCCACATGCTAATGTCCAACCTCAAAATAAAAATGGAAAAACCAAAGCCTGTAATACATTCCCCCTTTAGACATCAAATATATCCTATATTTTTGTTGGAGAACTTTGCTCACCACCAACAGAAAATTACTTCCATCTCACAACATGATCAACTTAAATGCGTCACCATTTCCAATAGAAACATGGTGTCTGTCTGTCAACAATTAAATACAAGACAAAACAGCCAACTTTTTTTATATACTGTATATATACTTTTTACAATCTATTTTTTACTGCCTAAAAAAATTAAGTTTGAGAAACATAGGTAAAATCACGAACATTTCTATAACTCTCATCCCCTTGGAACGAGCCCAATCAAGACACAACTAATCTCCAAAAACGGCAAAACGTGCAGTCAAAATAAATTGTGCGCCAGGGCTAAACACAAAACTTATTGCCTGACCACCCTTGAAAGACAATCAGCAACCAAGTTGTCTTTACCACGGACATGTCGGATTTCAAGAGGAAATCTTAACAGCCTTTATCTAAACGTCCCTTTTTCAGGATCCTGTCTTTCAAAGATAATTCGTAAAAATCCAAATAACTTCAGAGATATTCATTGGAAAGGGTTTAAACCCTGTTTCCAATGCTTGTTCAATGAACCATAAACAATTCATGAACATGCACCTGTGGAACGGTCGTTAAGACACTTACTGTCACGTTCCTGACCTTATTTCCTTTGTTTAGTATTGTTTAGTTGGTCAGGACGTGAGCTGGGTGGGCATTCTATGTTATGTGTTTCTATGTTGGGTTCATTCAACTAGCCTGATATGGTTCTCAATCAGGGGCAGGTGTTTTACGTTTCCTTTGATTGAGAACCATATTAAGGTAGGCTGTTCTCACTGTTTGTTTGTGGGTGATTGTTGCTGTGTCTGTGTTTGTGTCACCACACGGTGTTCGTTCGTTCGTTCGTTCGTTCGTTCGTTCGTTCGTTCGTTCGTTCGTTCGTTCGTTCGTTCGTTCGTTCGTTCCTACCTGTTCGTGCGTTCATGTTTTATGTTCTCAAGTTCAGGTCTGTTCACGTCGTTTATTGTTTTGTAGTTTGTTTAAGTGTTTTTCCGTCTTCGTTTAATAAACAATAAGTATATATTCAAACCACGCTGCATTTTGGTCCGATCCTTGCTCCTCCTCAGACGAGGAGGAAGACGAGCGTTACGCTTACAGCTTACAGATGTTAGGCAAGTAAGGTCACAGTTATGACAACTTAGGACACTAAGTTGCCCAGGGTCCCTGCTCATCTGTGTGAACGTGCCTTAGGCATGCTGCAAGGAGGCATGAGGACTGCAGATGTGGCCAGGGCAATAAATTGCAATGTCCGTACTGTGAGATGCCTAAGACAGCGCTACAGGGAGACAGGACGGACAGCTGATCATCCTCGCAGTGGCAGACCACGTGTAACAACACCTGCACAGGAACGGTACATCCGAACATCACACCTGCGTACAGGTACAGGATGGCAACAACAACTGTCCGAGTTACACCAGGAACGCACAATCCCTCCATCAGTGCTCAGACTGTCCGCAATCGACTGAGAGAGGCTGGACTGAGGGCTTGTAGGCCTGTTGTAAGGCAGGTCCTCACCAAACATCACCGGCAACAGCGTCGCCTATGGGCACAAACCCACCGTCGCTGAACCAGACAGGACAGGCAAAAAGTGCTCTTCACTGACGAGTTGCGGTTTTGTCTCAGCAGGGGTGATGGTCGGATTCGCGTTTATCGTCGAAGGAATGAGTGTTACACGGAGGCCTGTACTCTGGAGCGGGATTTATTTGGAGGTGGAGGGTCCGTCATGGTCTGGGGAGGTGTTTCAAAGCATCATCGGACTGAGCTTGTTGTCATTGCAGGCAATCTCAACGCTGTGCGTTACAGGGTAGACATTCTCCTCTCTCATGTGGTAACCTTCCTGCAGGCTCATCCTGACATGACCCTCCAGTATGACAATGCCACCAGTCATACTGCTCGTTCTGGGCTTGATTTCCTGCAAGACAGGAATGTCAGTGTTATGCCATGGCCAGCGAAGAGCCCAGATCTCAATCCCATTGAGCACGTCTGGGACCTGTTGGATTGGAGGGTGAGTGCTAGGGCCACTCCCCCCAGAAATGTCCGGGAACTTGCAGGTGCCTTGGTGGAAGAGTGGGGTAACATCTCACAGCAAGAACTGGCAAATCTGGTGCAGTCCATGAGGAGGAGATGCACTGCAGTACTTAATGCAGCTAGTGGCCACACCAGATACTGACTGTTACTTTTGATTTTGACCCCCCCACCACCACCTTTGTTCAGGGACACATTATTCAATTTCTGTTAGTCACACGTCTGTGGAACTTGTTAAGTTTGTTTCAGTTATTGAATCTTGTTATGTTCATTCAAATATTTACACGTTAAGTTTGCTGAAAATAAACAGTTGACAGTGAGAGGACATTTCTATTTTTGCTGAGTTTATTATAGACATGTTTGTCTTGTGCATGTTTTAAATTGACAAAGTACTTGTTAACAAAGGTCTCACCTAGAGATGATATGCAGGAGCTTGCAGGGATTTGTAGTCTTGCATGATGTCTACTTTGACGCTAATTCGCATTTTTGAATCTGAGAGTAAATAGAGCTGAATATATTGATAAAAGTCACCTTGTCCTGGGCGTCCCGAGTGGCGCAGTGGTCTAAGGCACTGTCGCCTCTTCACTGTTGACGTTGAAACTGTGTTTTGCAGGTACTATTTAATGAAGCTGCCAGTTGAGGACTTGTGAGGCTTCTGTTTCTCAAACTAAACACTCTAATGTACTTGTCCTCTTGCTCAGTTGTGCACCGGGGCCTCCCACTCCTCTTTCTATTCTGATTAGAGAAAGAAAGTTCTTTGTTTCTAGCCATTTTGAGCCTGTAATCGAACCCACAAATGCTGATGCTCCAGATACTCAACTAGTCTAAAGAAAGCCAATTGTATTGCTTCTTTAATCAGCACAACCATTTCAGCTGTGCTAACATAATTGCAAATGGTTTTCTAATGATCAATTGGCCTTTTAAAATTATAAAGTTGGATTAGCTAACACAACGTGCCACTGGAGCACAGGAGGGGTTGCTGATAATGGGCCTCTACACCTATGTAAATATTCCATAAAAAAATTGGCCGTTTCCAGCTACAATATTAATTTACAACATTAACAATATCTACACTGTATTTCTGATCAATTTGATGTTATTTTAATGGACAAAAAATTGCTTTTCTTTTAAAAACAAGAACATTTCTAAGTGACCCAAACTTTGAATGGTAGTGTGTGTATGATATATACATATATATATGTGTGTGTGTATATACAGTGGGGAAAACAAGTATTTGATACACTGCCGATTTTGCAGGTTTTCCTACTTACAAAGCATGTAGAGGTCTGTCATTTTTTTCATAGGTACACTTCAACTGTAAGAGAAGGAACAAAAATCCAGAAAATCACATTGTATGATTTTTAAGTAATTCATTTGCATTTTATTGCATGACATAAGTATTTGATCACCTACCAACCAGTAAGAATTCCGTCTCTCACAGACCTGTTACTTTTTCTTTAAGAAGCCCTCCTGTTCTCCACTCATTACCTGTATTAACTGCACCTGTTTGAACTTGTTACCTGTATAAAAGACACCTGTCCACACACTCAATCAAACAGACTCCAACCTCTCCACAATGGCCAAGACCAGAGAGCTGTGTAAGGACATCAGCGATAAAAGTGTAGATCTGCACAAGGCTGGGATGGGCTACAGGACAATAGGCAAGACGCTTGGTGAGAAGGCAACAACTGTTGGCGCAATTATTAGAAAATGGAAGAAGTTCAAGATGGCGGTCAATCACCCTCGGTCTGGGGCTCCATACAAGATCTCACCTCGTGGGGCATCAATGATCATGAGGAAGGTGAGGGATCAGCCCAGAACTACACGGCAGGACCTGGTCAATGACCTGAAGAGAGCTGGGACCACAGTCTCAAAGAAAACCATTAGTAACACACTACGCCGTCATGGATTAAAATCCTGCAGCGCATGCAAGGTCCCCCTGCTCAAGCCAGCGAATGTCCAGGCCCGTCTGAAGTTTGCCAATGACCATCTGGATGATCCAGAGGAGGAATGGGAGAAGGTCATGTGGTCTGATGAGACAAAAATATAGCTTTTTGGTCTAAACTCCACTCGCTGTGTTTGGAGGAAGAAGACGGATGAGTACAACCCCAAGAACACCATCCCAACCGTGAAGCATGGAGGTGGAAACATCATTCTTTGGGGATGCTTTTCTGCAAAGGGGACAGGACGACTGCACCGTATTGAGGGGAGGATGGATGGGGCCGTGTATTGCGAGATCTTGGCCAACAACCTCCTTCCCTCAGTAAGAGCATTGAAGATGGGTCGTGGCTGGGTCTTCCAGCATGACAACGACCCGAAACACACAGCCAGGCCAACTAAGGAGTGGCTCCGTAAGAAGCATCTCAAGGTCCTGGAGTGGCCTAGCCAGTCTCCAGACCTGAACCCAATAGAAAATCTTTGGAGGGAGCTGAAAGTCCGTATTGCCCAGCGACAGCCCCGAAACCTGAAGGATCTGGAGAAGGTCTGTATGGAGGAGTGGGCCAAAATCCCTGCTGCAGTGTGTACAAACCTGGTCAAGAACTACAGGAAACGTATGATCTCTGTAATTGCAAACAAAGGTTTCTGTACCAAATATTAAGTTCTGCTTTTCTGATGTATCAAATACTTATGTCATGCAATAAAATGCAAATTAATTACTTAAAAATCATACAATGTGATTTTCTGGATTTTTGTTTTAGATTCCGTCTCTCACAGTTGAAGTGTACCTATGATAAAAATTACAGACCTCTACATGCTTTGTAAGTAGGAAAACCTGCAAAATCGGCAGTGTATCAAATACTTGTTCTCCCCACTGTATATGTATTTATATATAATTTGGGAGCAGTACCAGTGAGTGGACGTTCCCCCTTTCTCCTTATATTGGATCTTTTCCCAAATCCTGTGAAAAGTTTGGATGTGTGTAAAACCCTCCATAGTCTGTGTTGTCTTAGGCCTAATATTATATGCCCACGGGGAGCAATTATGGTGCCTGCAACTGTATTTAGACAGCCTATTTAAAACAATAGTTGTTTTGTTATTATTAGAATTTGATTGGAATTATTCAGTCTTTTTAGGTCTTAGTGAATTTAATATTGCGTATTGACAACGTTTGGCATGTCCATAATTCAGACATAATGCATTTTACAGTATTGGGGTGGCAGGTAGCCTAGTGGTTAGAGTGTTAGGCCAGTAACCGAAAGGTTACTAGATTGAATCCCAGAGCTGACAAGGCAAAAATCTGTCATTCTGCCCCTGAACAAGGCAGTTAACCAACTGTTCCAAGGCCGTCATTGTAAATAAGAATTTGTTCTTAACTGACTTGCCTGGTTAAATATATAAAATACAGTACACTTGGCCTATATCAGTGTGAATGCTATGTTAACGGTATATTTCCATATTGAAGCCATGCAATTACTGTTCAAAACATATTTAGCAAATATGGGAAAGGCCTATATTTAGTAGGCCATTTAACAAACTAGACTATAACGGACTGACATTCTAATTGGAGTTAATTTTCATCGCAATACATAAGACTGTAAATACACAACTTGAAGCAACCACATATTTTAGCCCTGGGGCACATTCTGATTGGCCAGTCAAAGGTCAAGCCTCGACACACCTTCAACTTCTTTATTAATCAAAACCCAGCCCTTTCGTGCCACTATCAGCTAAAGCACCCATAATTCTAGTTGTGAAAATAGATTTGTGTCTTTGCAGAGTGGTGATGCTGTTAAGCAGCCGGTGAAGATACTGCGAGACACTGGGGCAGCCCAGTCCTTTATTTTGGAGGGTGTTTTGCCTTTGTCTGACACTTCAGCGAGTGGTTACAGTGTGTTAGTACAAGGCTAGGAGATGGGTTGAATGGAAGTTACTTTGTATAATGTAGAACTCGAGTTTGATCTTATTTCCGGTTCCGTTGGAGTGAAGACAAGCCTACCGGTGAAGGTGGTCTCAATCATTTTGGGAAACCATTTTGGCTGGAGGGAATGCCAAATCCTGTCGTTTTGTAAGGAACCCAGTATAGAGGAACCTGATGGGTTATCAGAAAAGTTCCCTAGCGTGTGCTATGCCTAAGAAAGTTGCAGAGAGCAAGTCTAGTGTTGAGGATGTCAGCGATCCCACCATGGTCGATCTGTCTGAGATGTTGATGGGTGATTTATGATTTTGGTAAGCCTCCTGAGTTGACAGCTCTTTTGAAAACCCCAAAGGTGAGCGAATTTGTAGGACCGCTGAAGGAAGAGGGTCCCTACAGTTCGATGTCTAGGAAGCAGCTGATTGCTGAACAGAGTAAAGATGTTTCCCTTTCCCTTCTTTTTGTTGAGATACATCCAGAGGAGGAGTTTGAAGTCTATGGGAGTTGCTTTGACAGAGATGGTGTTCTAATTAGGAAACAGCATTCTTGCGCCACTTCTGGACAAGAAAATTCCCTAGTTTTCTCAAAATTGTTGTTCCAGCTGCGCTTCGACAAGAGATACTGAGGTTGGCTCACAATAGCAGGCCATCTTGGGGTCAACAAGACCTGTGGCCGTATCTTGCCTAGCTTTTTCTGGCCTGGTCTGAAACAGGAGGTTGTGTTTGCCAGTGGCCAGGTTAACCGAACAAAGCTTTACCAGTTACACCTTTGCAGCCTATTCCCGCTTTTGACAAACCTTTCAGCAGGGTTCTGGTGGACTGTGTTGGTCCTTTTCCCGAAGCCAAGAGTGGTAACCAGTTTCTCTTAACCATAATGTGTGCTGCTACTCGTTTCCCTGAGGCCATTCCACTGAGGAAAACCACAGCTCCCAGTATTAAGGCCCTGGTGAAACAATTATCAACATTTGGACTTCCGCGGATTGTGCAATCAGACCGAATTCGAATTTCATGTCAAAGTTCTTCCAGCAAGTTCTACAACAGTTGGGTGTAACTCATTTCCCCTCTAGTGTCTACCACCCAGAGTCTCAAGGTGCTATTGAGAGATTATCAGACTTTGAAGTCTATGTTGAGAGCTTACTGCTTTTAGTTTGAGAGACTGGGATGAAGGGGTCCCTCTTGTGCTGATTGCAGCGCGGTTGTTCAGGAATCTCTCGGTTTTAGTCTGAATGAGCTTCTTTGGACATCATTTAAGAGGTCCTTTTGAACTTGCTGAGAGCGAGGTTGTTGCAGAGCAACACCTTAATCACAAAAAAACGAATCCGTTGGAGCACGTTAGCGCCATAGTGAAGTAGAGTTCATGCTTGAGCACAGCATTGCACAACATGGCAACAGTCCGTAGAGTTCGCCCAGTATATTTGTAACAAAGGGGATGTTTTTCCCCCAATTTTTTGCAAAGTCAATGCCGTTACTAAGTCAGACTCGTACCCTTTGCCTAGGGTCGATGATTGTGTGGACTGTGTTGGCACTGCTAAGTACATTAGCAAGTTTGATCTGCTGAAGGGATATTGGCAGGTCCCTCTAACTGAGCACGTCAAAGAGTTGTCTGCTTTTGTCACTCCTGATGGTTTGTTTTCCTACCTTTGTCTTCTGATCAGGTTACGAAATGCTAAGACCCTTTGGTCTCTGCACCGGTGCTAGCAGCTCCGGATTTCCGTCGTCCATTTGCTTTGTACACCGATGCCAGCGATGTAGAAGCAGGGGCTGTGCTCCTACAGAAATGCAATAACAATGTTGAGCACCCTGTGGGTTACTTTTAAAAGAAATTGTCCTCATATCAAAACCACTATCAAGAAGGAGGAGCTCGTTTGGTACTGGCTCTTCAGCACTTTGAGGTTTATGTATGAATCTCTACCCTTCTGGTGGTCTATACCGATCATAACCCTCTCGTTTTCCTGGAATATGGGACTCCAGCGAAGGAGTTGGCGGTTCGTGGAGCTCGTATTCTGGACTAAACTGTCAAATCGAGGCAAAGGTAAGAATCTCTGGATTAACTATCAAATGTGAATCCAGAGATGGTTAATCCAGAGCTTCTTACCTTTGCCTCGATTTGGCAGTCTAACAGTGAGGACTCATAATTTCTTCCTGAGACCAGCAGACCAGTGAAATAAAAAAACTCATAATTATCAGCTTTCATTCAGTCAGCGGATAAAACCGCTTCGCCAGGACAAATATATATACACTCCTTTCTTGAAACATTATCTTAACAGCCTTTATCTATTATAGACATGTTTACGCAATGGCAAACCTATAAGCCTTCAGTGTGTGACAGGTTCGTGATTCTGTTAAAGTAGCCTACACAATCGCAAAGCATGTGAAATATATTCACATTTGGGCCGCACACTGCCTAGTTTCTGCAGAACGTCATCTGCAGGCAGCAAGAGAGCTCTCAAATGGTTTTGGCATGGAGCGGCTCACAGAAGGATGACATTGGTAGCCGGTAGGGTAGGAAAGACGTTTCAATTGATGATATCTACCAGTAAATGCTAACTAAGGAATATGCAAACCAGGTATTAAACAAGTTTAGTCCGAAGTGTTGGTTAGTATGCTATTTGTGGTGCGCAATTGTTATCATGCACTGTTTGCATCAGGGGTGTAGACATGGATGGGCCTGGGTGCACTGAGGCCAGGCCTTCACAGGCCCACCCAATCAGATTGATGTGGTTTAAGCATTGTTGTGGACTTAGACCACCACATAATTTTTTATTTTATTTTTATCTATAAAAAAATAGGTGATTTTTGAGGTTGAAAATCTGAAACATCTATAGGAAAACTCATACAAAAAGGAAACAGGATTTTTCACACGGGGTGCCATTTTCTTTCGCTGGACTGGCCGCTTGGGAATTTTCTTGCAAAATTACGGTATACCCATATCTCCAGGTACCACTACACCACGGCATAGGGCCGATGGAAAGACAGCAGTCACACACAGCATTATGTTAAAGGTTAAGCAGTCCATAAATTCTGACATAATAAGTAGGTAGCAAATCATAACAAAAAAACACAATCATTAAGCGTTTCCCAATTGAAATGTATTACTATTACTTCCCAAAAATAATTTCACATTTACCACACAAAGTAACCTGTGACTTAAAGTGGAACTGACTGTGTTTTGAAAGATATGAAAGAGACCATCATAATATCAGTAAAAAATATCAAATTCCCAGTTTATGCTACAAAACCAGCTTTATAAGAGGTTTTAATAATAGCTTATTTGACTTGATAGATGCATGATTAATATAATTCACCAATACATTTCTTGGTAGTCCAAAAAATATTGCTGTCAGGTTGTAAATCACAGCTGGGCTGGTACATTGTTTGCTGCCTCCATTCTGGATGCATTGTTTCAGTTTCAATGACTCAATATTCTGGGCAAAAACGGACAAATGTAACTAACGCTGAGAATGTCAATACAATCGAACTAGCAAGGGCAATGATCACAAGTCAGTCAAAATATTGCTAATAGGCTAGAGTATATATTTATGTAGCAAACTTAAAACACGGAACCTAACGTTAGCTAGCTAGCTGCTTGGAGGATGTCATGCCGTTGGAGGAGTGGGTGATTCACTGACTTTTTTCTCGTATCGTTTTTTGGTGGCTATACACAGCTAGAGATGCAGGTATCATTTGGTTAGCTAGCAATAACTTGAACAACTGTTATCCAGTTGGCATATCTCTTGCGTTCGCAAATTCACTCTTTTTATCTACTCCGATTTCAGAGCACTCTCGTCCAAGTGTGCCAGAGCACAGAACTGATGAATTTACAAATGCTCAACACCCGCTGAATATGACCGGTGTCAGTAAACATAGGCAAAAAAAGAGTCAAGAACGCTCTAGATAACATGTAAACAGCTAACCAGCTCTGCTACGACAAGTAAAATGGTCAGAGTGAGGTGTTTTCATTTGTTTCTGGAAGTATCTCTCTAACAAGTTAGCCAGTTAGCTTGGTTGGGACAAGCATGGCAAGCTGCAGAAGGACGAGGAGGCTACAATTCCCCATTGTTTATCAGCGCAATTTTGACAGCCAACTAGCTGAAAAAGTTAGTGTTTATCTAATGTTCCTTCATTAGATTTAAGCTCATCGGTTGTTGATGTGCATAACTGAGTAAGAGAGCCTACCTTTTCATGGTTGTTTGATCAATAGGACTGTAAAGTTAACAAATGTGAGAGGACTTCTGTGGTGTTTACATTTTTGCACAAATGCAGGTGTATTTTGTGGCTTTTGGTGAATGCGTTCTAATGATCTAAAGTTGCGCTATTGCAACTTGCCTGGAAACACAGTAAGGTTCAAGGGGTATGATGGCAGGCCCGTGTGGCAAATGGCTTGTTCATATAAAGGCCTACTGTAGCTCTGATTGCTTATAGTGCACCGGTCTGTGTAGACTCCGGTCCTGGACAAAAGAGATGTTTCTGGTCTTGACTCGTTCTCGGACCCCTTGGGACCCTTCTGGTCTTGGTCTTGACTCTGACTCAATTTGCTCTGGTCTTGGATCGGTCTCGCTTTAGGTGGTCTCGAACACAACACTGGTTCTTTTATGATAGCCACATTAGCAGCTAATTAGCATTTCATTTTGGGGGTGGGTAAATACAGGCAAATATATTGATAAAAGTCACCTTGGTAACTGCCTATGTAACAGTATAGCTTCCGTCCCTCTCCTCGCCCCCTCTGCACACATCAACAACTGCCTCCCAGGAAGCATCGTTACCCATCGCGCCACAAAATCCGCAGCCCTTGGAACAACTACTTCAAGGCCTCAGAGCGAGTGACGTCACTGATTGAAACGCTATTAGCGCGCACCACGGCTAACTAGCTAGCCATTTCACATCGGTTACACCTAAATGTACATATTGCCTCAACTAACCGGTGCCCACGCACATTTACTCAGTACCGGTACCCCCCTGTGTATATAATTTTTTTAAACATATCATTTTTTTTAACTGCTTTGTTGGTTAGGGGCTCATAAGTAAGCATTTCACTGTAAGGTTGTATTTTGCGCATGTGACTAATATTTGATTTGTCCTAGAGAGATTTACATGGTTATCAAAACGTCACGTCAGGTGTTTCTAAAATTCCCTATGGCAAAAAATGAATGGTGAAAAACCATTGGAACCATTTCCTTGTTTGATTGCTAGGTTTTATGGGTATTATGACTCATACTATGGTACTCTATATCCCTAGTTGTGCTCACTGAAGTCTTTTACTCAGTTATAAGGAATTCCTATCTCTTTACAAGGTCCCTGTAACACCTAAAGATTTTGCAATTGTTTTAGATGCCATTCCCTCAGGTGTTGCTCTGTTATTCAGGAACGTGTCAAGACCTGACCCTCAGAGCCTACCTTCTATTGACCCTATTGACTCATCAGTAGGGAAGATTTGTTTCTCTTTTGGCCCATTCAACAACAGAGCGATACGAACCTTGTTTCAGCAGGATGTTGTATCTATACCTTATGTCATCGTTCATCCACCTCTGGCCTGCTCGCCTCCCTACCTCTGAGGAAGTACAGTTCCCGCTCAGCCCAGTCAAAACTGTTCGCTGCTCTGGCACCCCAATGGTGGAACAAACTCCCTCACGACGCCAGGTCAGCGGAGTCAATCACCACCTTCCGGAGACACCTGAAACCCCACCTCTTTAAGGAATACCTAGGATAGGATAAAGTAATCCTTCTAACCCCCCCCCCCCCCCCCCTTAAAAGAGTTAGATGCACTATTGTAAAGTGGTTGTTCCACTGGATATCATAAGGTGAATGCACCAATTTGTAAGTCGCTCTGGATAAGAGCGTCTGCTAAATGACTTAAATGTAAATGTAAATGTCATGCCTTATTGGAATGGATTTATTGATAATATCTGTTGGAAAAAAGTTTGGATGTTGCCACACACATACCTACTTGTTAACAAAATGAAGGAGATTTCCTTTAAAATTATTCATAAATATTATCCTGCCAACAACTATATGAAGAAGTTTAAGGAAAACATCAACTCAAATTGCTCCTTTTGTAATGACCACCCAGAAACAGTGTTGCATCTTTTTTGGCATTGTATACATGTAAGATAACTATGGCAAGATCAGTAGATTTATAATTGTAAACATTTATGACGATTTTACACTATTGTGGAGAGATGTACTGCTTGGATTCTTTACATACGATAAAAATAAGCTGAAACATTTTTATATAATTAATTTCATTATTCTTTTGGCCAAATTTCATATACACAAATGTAAATTTACTAACAAAAACCACATTTTCTTAACCTACAAAAAGAAATTGAACTGTATTTTAAGACAGTTAAATACTCTACTAACAAAAAAGCTGTTAGAATTGTAAGTGTATGCATGTCCCTTAAGGTCCTTGTGTAATTGTAATGTGATATTGTACCCCCTAGCTTGATTGTCCATTATATATAATCTATATATACTTGTGTTCCCTTATGTACTTTCTGTATTGATTTGTTGTTAATAAAAATTAAAAATTAAATAAAGTAAAAAGTTGTGCTCACTGAAATTGCCATATTGGCGCACATTTTTAAGGACACACCTCAAATATTGCTTCCTCAAAGGAAGATAGGTAAATTATTGAACCTGGCCTAGGGGTTGGAAAACGCCAGTGTGCCAGTTTTTACATTACAAAATGTCTAACTAACGTGTGTTTGATACTTGCGCCTCCTTACCGCCAGCCAAAAATAGAGCCTTCAATGAGATTCGGTAATGGCTGTTTTTCAGCTAATTCCCCCATTAGCCGTGTCTCACCTTGTGTCCTAGCCTAATGGCGGTTGGGATGTTTTATTATTATTAAAGCAGAGCATTGTCCTGCTGAGAGCAGAGCTGAGCAGCTGTTGGAGCTTATCATGGTCTGTCTCTCCGTATGGCAACACATTACCACTGGACCTCTGAGACAATTAAGGGCTAGGTAGAAGCAGGCAGGCACGAAGTCAACTCTATACTTATAACATTATGCCTATGGTGATGAGGTGTAACCAATGAGTGTAACCTTCTAGCCGGCCACAGTGTTGTTGATTCACTTAGTGGGTTAATGCAGGAAACTAATGGGTCTACTCAAGTGGTTTTTTCACCCATAGCTGCAGTGGATACTAGCTCTATTTATTACAGTCGTGACTTCATATTCTATCATCCCTCTGTGTGCCCTATAGATAGATGCCATATTGACTTTGAAGACATCAGCTGCTTGCTAGTCTATTTACAGGTAAATGCCAAAATAAAGGAAACACTTGAGTAAATGAGGGATACAAAGTATATTGAAAGCAGATGCTTCCACGCAGGTGTGGTTGCTGAGTTAATTAAGCAATTAACATCCCATCATGCATAGGGTCATTTGTAAAAATCCCCAGTTGCCCATTATTTTGTCTACCATGGCTAAAAGATCTGTGACTTTGAAAGAGGGGTCTCAAATGAGCATGTGTGTCTATCATTCACCAGATCTCAACTGAATTGAACACTTATGGGAAATTCTAGAGTGGTGCCTGAGACAGTGTTTTACATCACCATCAACAAACCAAATTATGGAATTTCTCGTGGAGTTCCAGACACTTGTAGATTATATGTCAAAGATCATTGAAGCTGTTCTGGCAGCTCGTGGTGGCCCAACTCACTGTTAATTAAGACACTTTATGTTGGTGTTTCCTTTATTTTGGCAGTTACCTGTGTGTGTATATACAGTATTCATCAATGTATGGCACTAGAAGGAGCTGGCCATGGTCCTGAAAACATCTCAGTGGGCAGCTTCAAAGGGATGTTCAGGGGGAGAGGCACTGGTTGTCGAAACATAGCTGTAGTATATTCTTACTGCACAGAACATCTCCCGTCTCCTGCAGCATACTGTATAGACTTTTGTATACATATTTTCTGTACTACTTATAAGTATTATAGTTCTCATTCACAAGGCATTAGTTTGTCAGCTGCTTAGAAACAGTTCATTTTAAGTTACCCAGTTGAAATGCACTAACACATTTGATCACTGTGTTTTCCGAGAGTACATTTGACTCTAAAAATCTAGTCTGCTTCGGTAGTTAAGGGGCGAATCCTAACTTTTACTGACATTTTTGACAATTGGATATTAGGATTCGTCCCTATTAGGGTTACCTGGGACCGTATGTACCAAGGCTCTTAGAGTAGGAGTGCTGATTTAGTCCATTTTCGTTATGATATAAAAGTCTAAACTGATCCTAGATCAGCACTCATACTCTGAGAAGATTGATACGTATGTTCTACGGTATGATTTAATTTGCTTTTCATTACACCCCCAGGTGCCTTATGTGAGGGTGGCCCCCGAGGACCTCCTGAGGGCCCGCTTCCCGCGCTTCTCGCCCCTGGACCTGCGGCCCACCAATGCACATGTCAGCCTAGCCGTGGTGGACTTGCTCTCCTTCTTCAACAGCACCAGCGCCTGTCTGCTCTGCGCCAGGGCTGACTGTGAGTTGCCAACCATAGAAATGGAAATTACTAGATGGACATTCCCATTCAAGTAAACTATCCTATAGAAATACAATTACTCAATTAACTCAACTATGTTGTGATGGATGGACCCATAGAAATATAATTACTGTAATGGAAATTCCACAGGGTTTTATATGATAACAATACCCCTGATCAGAAGTACAGTTTAACTTTAGGACATGCATGCAGTCATTGCATATACAGTAACAGGAGGCGATGTAGTGAGATGGTAATTTAGCAGATATGGTCATTTAGCAGACCCATAAAATTGGTGTTGACTGTTTTCTGACCAACTGCCCCATTGGAACCACCAGTCTGCCTCTAGCAGGTCAGTCATCTCTGTCAGTCTGCCCCTCAAGCACTCATCTGCCCAAAGCTGACTATTATTTGTTTCATTCACATCACGCACTCAGCATACATCTGTACATAGCAGGTCATTATTGATCCAATTTAGCTTTTCTGTCTTGACGTGGTCATTGGGACGTTTGTGTTTGTGGTGTGTGTGTGTGTGTGTGTGTGTGTGTGTGTGTGTGTGTGTGTGTGTGTGTGTGTGTGTGTGTGTGTGTGTGTGTGTGTGTGTGTGTGTGTGTGTGTGTGTGTGTGTGTGTGTGTGTGTGTGTGTGTGTGTGTGTGTGTGTGTGTGTGTGTTTGTGTCACCATGCGTCTGTGTGACAGGCCTATGGAGCCAGGCTACCTCAGGGATATCACCCAGGGGCAGGTGTGGAAAGCGTGAAATTATGAGTTAAGCTTTGCTTTGGTTCCCAATGCTTATATAGAACGTGGATAAGATGAATCCCTCCAACCTACGTCCTAAAAATATACTTAGGCTAACAGCTGGTATTTTCTCTATAACAATATGTTATCTTAACTGAAAATATAATGCCTATTTCCTAGTGAAATTTGCTTTCACAGTGTTAGTTGGGCACTGGAAAGATGATGTTGCTTACTTATGACAATTTTGTTATATTTTGAAGATGGTAAATTACATACTGTATGCTGGTCTTTTTGGACGGACTTGAAATGCAGAAATCAAGCATTTAGAGCATATGTAAGGAAATACAGCCAACAAAGGAATGATAGTATAAACCTACAATGGCTGTATGGATAAAATACTTCCTATGATTTACTTAAAGGACTAGCGGAGTTGTAAAATGTGGTACTTTTATCACCAAAGGCAGAATTCCTTGCAATAGTCTCCTACTGGCCATTACTTAGACTATTAGACTTTAATAGAAGATATTCAGATGATATTGTAGCGACCTGATGTTCATAAGAAAGTGTATCAACGTTGTGGGCTGTGGGATACAATATTACACTTTCATGGCCAATTGTTGCTGTTGTCCCAGGTTTGATGAACCTGGAGCAGTTACTGCGTCAGTTCCTAATCTCTAAGGAGACGCTGACTGTTCGTGTGCTGGATGACAGTCAGGACCCCATGCCTGTTCTAAAAGAGATCCGCAACGACCAGACTGACACCATCATAGTGGACGCCAACGCCACTGTGTCCCACCTCATCCTGGAACGGGTAAGCGTCCCAAATGGCCTCTTATTCCCTATGTAGTGCACTACTTTTGTCAGAAATAGTGCACTATAAAGGGAATAAGTTGACACATTTTGGGACCCATCCATACATTCCAGCCCATTGCCCAATCCCAAATCTATCGCTACAGGTCTACGCTTTATGCACTTGTGGAGATCTTATTTGATAGGTGTAAAGCGTAATTCATAGTCCACAGATGCTAGGACGCGATAGTCCGGTGTTCCATTGTGACATAGCTATGCGGCTCTGAGACCACCATCCGCGGTGACGCACAGCTCGAACGCACACCTTCCCACTGTTCCCAACCAACGCATCTCTGGTATGCGTTTTATATTCATTTGAATGTGTTGACAGTTAGAGAAATTGCTTGAGCTGCGCTGAGATTTCGAAAAGTATGAAAGCCAACAGTCCAATATTCTAGTACACTGCTACGCGTAACCTCTTATAGACGCTTAGCTAGTGATATGGTAATACATCATTCTACCTTGACCTCTGATAGATAGGTTCAGTGGAATTTTCACCATATTGCTTACATCTATCAAATCCTCAGATCTCCACAGGTATATAGAGCGTTGGGTCTAGGAGGCAATTTGGGATTGGCAATACAGTATGACTAGTAGTGGCTACATTCATTACACTAACAAGCTGGGTTCAAACAAACCGGCTTGGGGAGGTTACTTTCTAAAGGCAATCCCTTACAGTTACTTGACAAAATTGTAATCGGTAACGTAACTTTTTGACTACCCAAACTTAGTAACGTAGTCTTAAAGAAAAAAAATATTGAACCTTTATTTAACTAGGCAAGTTAGTTAAGAACAAATTCTTATTTACAATGACGGCCTACCAGGGAACAGTGGGTTAACTGCCTTGTTCAGGCAGAACGACAGCTGCCCCAAGTAGGCTATCTGATTACATTCATTAATCTGATAATTCAGTTACTTTTAGATTGCTTTCCCCTTAAGGGGCGTTAGAAGAAGACAAAAATGTATGTTACCAATTGAACGACATCTATTGCAGGATAAATCAATGTTAAAGCTGGCCATATATGGATGTTACATTTTACTTTATGGGCTGGTTATGTAGGCTTCTTTAACCAATTGCTTTCTACTACATATAATACGATTTCAATTTTATCTTTACATTAATAACCAAAGCCTATCAGAATTCCAGTCATTCCAATAAATGTTATACCCTTTGATCTTCAAGAAATAGAACTTGGAAGTATAGATTAGACATTGTTTTACCTGAGCATAACCACAAAACTAATGACTTATTAGCCAGCCCTACTCTGTTGATTGTGATTTTGTTATCATGGAGGACTGATTGGGCTCATTGATTTGAGTTGAAAAATAAATGCTTCGATCATGGAATGGCATGCTTTGAGCACTACTGAAAAGTGCTATTTACATGTGAAAAAGGAATGCCATTTGCTATAGGCCTATTGTTTACCTTTTTGTTGGTGACACTGATATTGTGATAATATGCAGCTGTTTAAAGGGCAAATCCACAGATGAAACGATAACAAAATGTTTGCCCCGCCTGAGGGAGGGATGAGTCTGGAGGGATGGAGGCTGAGGGATGGGTCTGGAGAAATGTAACCACTTTCAGATTAATAGACAGCGCTATGGATGCAAGGACTGACCATTCATGATATCAAACGTATTGTTTTAACACTGTTATGAGGCTATACAAAGTTTGTTTACATTTACACTGTTTACAAACATTGGAAAAACGAGCTTATATTTTGAGTTCTCATGGAGTGTGACAGTTGAACTGAGCTCATTTATAAGTTGTATTCTTCAAGAATCAATGGAGATATATACAGTACCAGTCAAAGTTTGGACACACCTACTCAGTCAAGGGTTTTTCTTTATTTTTACTATTTTCTACATTGTAGAATAATAGTGACGACATCACTATTACATCACCCTTTGCCTCGATGACGGCTTTGCACACTCTTGGCATTCTCTTAACCAGCTTCGCCTGGAATGCTTTTCCAACAGTCTTCAAGGAGTTCCCACATATGCTGAGCACTTGTTGGCTGCTTTTCCTTCACTCTGCAGTCCAACTCATCCCAAACCATCTCAATTAGGTTGAGATCGGGTGATTGTGGAGCCCAGGTCATCTGATGCAGCACTCCTTCACTCTCCTTCTTGGTCAAATAGCCCATACACAGCTTGGAGGTGTGTTGGGTCATTGTCCTGTTGAAAAACAAGTGATAGTCCCACTAAGCTCAAACCAGATGGGATGGTGTATCACTGCATAATGCTGTGGTAGCCATGCTGGTTAAGTGTGCCTTGAATTCTAAACAAATCACAGACAGTGTCACCAGCAAAGCACCATCACATCTTCTCCTCCATGCTTCACGGTGGGAACCACACATGCGGAGATCATCCGTTCACCTACTCTGCGTCTCACAGAGACCACACAGATGTTGGAACCAAAAATCTCCAATTTGGACTCATCAGTGGACAGATTTCCACCAGTCTAATGTCCATTGCTCACGTTTCTTGGTCCAAGCAAGTCTCTTCCTCTTGGTGTCCTTTAGTAGTGGTTTCTTTGCAGCAATTTTCTGTCGTACGTAATGTGCAGTAGCCTATATCATATATGTATTGGATAATGGCACAATCATTTGGGCTTTTTTGAGCTTGGAGTCATTAAATTGGTGGTATACCTGTGGATGTATTTCAAGGCCTACTTTCAAACTCAGTGCCTCTTTGCTTGACATCATGGAAAAATCTAAAGAAATCAGCCAAGAACTCAGGAAAAAAAATTGTAGACCTCCACAAGTCTGGTTCATCCTTGGGAGCAATTTCCAAACGCCTGAAGGTACCACGTTCATCTGTACAAACAATAGTACGCAAGTATAAACACCATGGGACCACGCAGCCATCATTCCGCTCAGGAAGGAGACACGTTCTGTCTCCTAGAGATGAACGTACTTTGGTGCGAAAAGTGCAAATCAATCCCAGAACAACAGCAAAGGACCTTGTGATGATGCTGGAGGAAACAGGTACAAAAGTATCTATATACACAGTAAAACGAGTCCTATATCGACATAACCTGAAAGGCCGCTCAGCAAGGAAGAAGCCGCCATAAAAAAAGCCAGACTACGGTTTGTAACTGCACATGGGGACTTAGATCGTACTTTTTGGAGAAATGTCCTCTGGTCTGGTGAAACAAAAATAGAACTGTTTGGCCATAATGACCATCATTATGTTGAGGAAAAAGGGGAGGTTTGCAAGCCGGAGAACACCATCCCAACCGTGAAGCACTGGGGTGGCAGCATGAAATAGTTTTAACAAGAAAATCAAGTTTTAATGACTCCAACCTAAGTGTATGTAAACTACCGACTTCAACTGTATATACACACACACATACAGCAAAAAATAAACGTCCTCTCACTGTCAACTGCGTTTATTTTCAGCAAACTTAACATGTGTAAATATTTGTATGAACATAACAAGATTCAACAACTGAGACATAAACTGAACAAGTTCCATAGACATGTGACTAACATAAATGGAATAATGTATCCCTGAACAAAGGGGGGGTCAAAATCAAAAGTAACAGTCAGTATCTGGTGTGGCCACCAGCTGCATTAAGTGAAAAACTAGTTTTAATGACTCCAACCTAAGTGTATGTAAACATCCGACTTCAAGTGTGTGTGTGTGTGTGTGTGTGTGCGGAGCAACTACAGATTGGAGCTTTAAATCTATCAAAAGTGTTTGAGCTTGTGTCCATTAGGACTATGGATTCTTTTGTTTCTTGTATCCGCATGAATTAGAAATAAAAGCACCACAGGGATCCACACTATGCAGCTATTTCAAGTGCATATTTTTAACTGGCTGTCCACTGGTTCCAAAAAAAATGATTGATAGGCAGTTTAAACTTCTTGAATTCAACCATTGTTGGGTTCAAATACACATTTTAGATTTGTGAACAGACATCTACAACCACAATGTGTTGGGGCAAATAGCTAAATGAGAGAGCAGCAGTGTTATTCACATCATTGCGCTATGTAGATATCAATAACAAGTTATATCCGTATCTCCGTAGACTACGCCACTGCTGTCATCCTTACCTCCAAACATTTATTCAAATTGGATAATCTTTGGATGCCGACAGCAGTCGCACTATTGGAAGACATAGCTTGGACTGTAGCCTACAAATGCGTATTCCTGCTCTTTTCCCGCGATCCATCAAACACATTTGGTGTGTTATCATAGTGGTTCGCTCAGGCGGAACAAATCACAGACTCGCTCAGGCGGAACAAACTTTAACTTGCACCTTTCTTTCAAAGTTGATTTGATTGTCATTGAGAAAACAGAAGTGTCAGATTTTTTCCCCGCAAACATCCTCTCTCAAAAGTAATACTCGAAGTAATCATGTAGTTTTTCAAAAGTATCTGTAATCTGATTACAATATTTTTGCTGGTAACGTAACAGATCAGTTAACGTTTTTTGTAATCCCTTACATGTAACAGATTACATGTACATTACATGTAATCCGTTACTCCCCAACCCTGCAAACAGAGTATCATCCAACTAGGATTACCCCAAGGAATGTTCATCTAATGGTGTTGCTTGGTTGACCATTCCGTAGACAAACTGTATAAATGTTTAACATTTTCCCATTCAATATCTGTTTATATGACTCACTATGCTTGTTTGTATCCAATAATACCTACATGGTAACGATTTACATAAAAGTGTTTGTACCTTTTTGGTTGTTTACCAGTGCATGCTTGGTAATAACATTACTAAAAGCATTACTATTTTAACACATGAATAGTAAGCACTAATATTAGACAGCTTCTGTTACGCATCTAATAGAAGTTTCAAAGATCCATGGAAAAGCTTTGAGTCATGTTCTTATGAATTTATAATAACCACATTGGCATGACTTATTTATTTGACTGCCTTTTATGATTGGTTTGCAAAGTAAAAAGTTGTCAAGTAAAAATGTCACATTGTTTTTTGAATATTCTCTTCCTTTAAAGTAATCCCAAGGGACAGGAGGAAATTAACACTTTGAAAATATGAAACCATGAAATATGTTTTCCCAGGCAAATTCCCCAACCATCATAAAGAGAATACTAATGTCTGCTGACAACATGGAATACGGAGTTTATTTTTTCTCTACTATTCAAGAACTTTAGGTAGATGTTTCCGACTGTGGCCTGCGGTGGTCTATTGGTTACTGCCGCCGCGCCTTCAGAGCTCATATGTATGTCAGTGCTGGCGTGGGTTCGAATTCGAGCCCCACTCCCCTCTAGCACATCATCTCTCCTCCCTCCTTTCCTGTCCCTCTTCCATGCCTCTCTGTCCAATAAACTTGAAAAATCCCCCAAAATAAAATGGATGTCTTTCCAAGGGCAATAATTGAAGTGGTTGCTCTAAAAGCACATCATGTTAGTGTGAAAATTCTTGATTATTTTACAGACAAGAAGCTGCTTGGGCTTGAGGCATCATTATTTGTGAGCTAACCAATGATGTGGATTCAGGAAGCAGCAAATTGAAGTCAGGTGGATTATGTAGAGGAAATACACATTCAGAATAGTTTTATGTGCCGGCTGCTTTGAGGGTAATGTAAAAAGCATAGAGGCATTGTAACTGGAACAAAACATAATACGCTTCACAATCTCCATCCACATTGTATGGAGACAATGTATTGGCTGCAGATTCAGACCTTAAAATACTAGAAAAACATTATGCAGAAGAAAGTTTTATCAACATTTTTTATTTTTCCCCCCTTGAAAAACCTTAAATTTCTTCATTATTAAACCTAATCAATTTCCTTTATAAGATGGGCAAATAAAGTACTACTCTAAAAGTTTGAAATATTTTAAAGCACAGCTACGGTTTCTTACTCTTTGGCTGTGTCTGAAATGGCACCCTCTTCCTTATATAGTGCGCTACTTTTGACCAGGACCCATGATGACCAGAGCCCTATGGACCCTGGTCAAACAGTGCACTCTATAGGGAATAGGGTGCCATTTTGGACACATTCCTTATCTCCTGGTTGTAAAGTTTGCCTTTAAGTTGTTGTTTGCCTCAGTGTTAACGGCAGATGATGCAGAGCAAACTTGACAACCTTTTTCTCAATGTGATTTTTGACCAAGCCTGTCAGAAGCCGTTGCCAATTGACTTGTGTCTCTGCCAGTGCACCAGCTTGATTTGTACTAGTGCTCTACAAAAACTGGGCTAAAAGTCATATGGCTGCAATTCTAATCATGTATTATCTGTTGTGAGGTTAAACGTTTGTGTTTATCAAGTTTAGCCATTTTTCATGATCAATTTGACAGCACAGTCTCTCATGGGAAATATATTCTGGACACAGACAAAAATGGAACTCTCCTCCCTTTTCTTTGACCTTTGTTCATTAAAGTAAGTTTCTCAGGCATTCCACAGAAATTAAGACATACACTGACCCCTAGACAAATTATATTCCACTGTGTAGACTACTGCTGTGAGAATGTACTATTTTGGGGTGAGTGAAAGCAGACTGATTCTACAGCCCCCTTCCTTCCTTCCTTCCTTCCTTCCTTCCTTCCTTCCTTCCTTCCTTCCTTCCTTCCTTCCTTCCTTCCTTCCTTCCTTCCTTCCTTCCTTCCTTCCTTCCTTCCTTCCTTCCTTCCTTCCTTCCTTCCTTCCTTCCTTCCTTCCTTCCTTCCTTCCTTCCTTCCTTTTTTCCTTCCTTCCTTCCTCCCTCCCTCTCGTTCCCGCCTCCATCGCTCCCTCTGTCAGGCGTCAGAGTTGGGGATGCTGTCCGTCTACTACACCTACATCTTCACCACAATGGTAAGAGCTCAGATGTAAATGTTATTTTACCATGGAATTAGGTCAATAAAACTGAGTTCAGAATGTGTCTCATTCTAAGTACAGCCTGTTTCAACACAAAACTGGTTCTTTAGCTGTGCATGCATTTCAATAGTCTTGACTAGTTACATATGTCTCATTTTCCTACATCTGCATTTAAGTGAAAGCACTGAACAGGTGAAAGCAAAGCTCAGAGGGTGATTGCGTGTGGTATGCTTTTCCACAAGTTTTGCGTTTTCTTAAAATACATCACTCACTGCTTCAAGTCCCACCTAAAGATCAGTGTTCACACGGCCACCACACCCACCAAACGGGAAAATATACCTTGAAGAATGTTGAACGGTGCGTACCGTTTTGGTGCAAATGTGCTGTTCAGTATGTACACGCAGCAAAATGTTAAACCGACTGAACGCACCCCTGGTGTCTCTTCTGGCATACAGGAGTTCTCTCTGCTGCAGTTGGATGACATCCCGGTGGAGCGCTGGGTCAACATCCTTGGCTTCTCTGTCCTCAACCACAGCCATCCTTACTTCCCTGACCTCCTCCTCAGCCTCAACCGCTCCTGGCAGGAAAACTGTGACCATGCCCCTTTCACTGGGGTCCCGGTGAGCAAAGCTCCATTTTGATTGTATTTTTTATTTAACCAGGCAAGTCAATTAAGCACAAGTCCTTATTTATAATAACGGCCTGGCAAGTGCGGGCTAAATAAATCAAAGTAAAGGCAGAATATGAGACATAGGAAGACATCACAACACAAGGTCAGAAAGACATGGCAACAACACAATCAGCCAATATTTGTGCTTTACATGGTTTGGGAAAATGTCTGTGATTGCTCAGTTACTTGTAAGAATAACATGTAGGCCTTTCATAGCAAGTCCATGATTGATATTGTGTGGAATAACAAGTCCATGATTGTTATTGTGTGGAATAACAAGTACATGATTCACAAATGGTGTCCGTAATTGAGTCCTTGAAAGCAGAGATGGATACAAATTCACCGGTAGGGTTAAGAGATATTCTTGACCACGTGACCTTCCAGGAAATACTATTACTAGGGCCCAGAGTTTTCCCTGAGCAGCTCACATGCCCCCTTACCATATATTGTTAAGAGCTGACATGGTGATTCCCTAGCCTTGTTGACATGACAAAAAATCTACTAAGCCCCAGTTGCCTCGCAACAACAGATGAAAAGCTGTGCATTATTACCCTTATGGCTGTGCACTGGTTTTAGTGCATTCACTCAATCAAGTGTACTCATTTAACAGTCCTCTTCGGCTAAGGTTTCAAACTAACCCCAGCCAAAGTAATTGCATGTTTATGGCACAAAGCACACAAGGCACAACAACACTCTTCCCACGCAAGCCGAATGTGCAATTAATAACCTGGGGTTTTGAGTTTTGCCTCAACACATTCTGATTAATTAAGTGATTTCAAATGCTTTTTTAATTAATGGACTTTTCATTGGATTTAAGATGCTGTGTTGTGCTTTCTGACGCCAACATTAAGGAGACAAAGAATCCACATTGAATCTCCCCCTACAGTTTGGGCTTTGTTAATCAATGTTACATTACAACAGAGCTAGCTGTGTTCCTACTGTAACTACTAGGTTGTTTTTACTCTATTGTAGAATATTAATTTATTTGCCTACTCTTGCCTACTCTCTCTCCCCATTCTCTAACACGACTCTGCGTGCTTACTTTGTATTCACCAGCAGTAAGCGAGCTTCCATATCCATACCATATCCATCATATTCAGATGGGTATTGTTATATCTTTCTGGAATCCACCCTGCCATTGTGCGGAACATTTAAGGAGGATTAGTTTCTTAGTTTCCTCCCACTCCTACAATGAAGCTCTTTCAGACTTAGAGAGAAACACTATCACTGGATGGAATATCTAAATATATTGCTTAGTATCGAGACTCTCTGATTTCCTAATCCAGCATTTGAGTGTGTGTCTTGCTCTCTCTCTCAACCCTGTATTTTTTATCCTTCTTCCTCTCTCTCCTTTAACCCTCTACCCATCACCTCTCTTCTCTCCTCCCTTTGTCTATATATCTCTATTAACCTTCTACATATCTGTTTTCTATCTCCCTCTCTCCTTCAATCATCTACCATCTCCTCTCTATATCTCTCTGCCCCCCCCCTCTCTGTCCCCCAGCTCTCCCCAGCCCTGCTGTATGATGCAATGCATGTGGTGGTGTCTGCTGTGAGGGAGCTCAACCACAGCCAGAGCGTGGGCGCCACACAGCTAACCTGCCAATCACCCAAAATCTGGGCGCACGGCACCAGCCTGATGAACTACCTACGGATGGTGAGCGCTTACAACTCGCACGCATGTGTACATACACCAGGGTTGGGGTCAATTAGAATTGAAGGCAGTCAATTCAGAAGGTAATCTGAAATTCCAATGATTGAAAAAATGACATTTTCAATGACTTCTCAATAAACTGAAAATGAGAAGCTATGTTTGTCAAAAGTTTTTAAATTTGGGGGGCGCTAGTGAGTGAGCTCCTCCTGAAATTGCATTTATTTAATACTTTCTTTGCACTTTGACCCAAAAAGAATTAGGAAACACCGCCTTTGAATGACGTGCTTTACTTTGTTAAACTTTTATTTTTGTTTTAATGCGTAAATGGCGCAAAACCTGAAAGTTTAAGTTCAGCGGAGTCACTGACAAAAGAGAAAATACTAGGCCCAAGACGAGGAGCTCGAGTTCTTCAACAAGTGGGAACAGTGGCTCCTCCACTCGGCAAAAAAATGTACACCGAGGATTTGAAGGCCGAGATTCTTGCTGCCCTCAGAGCGGACATTTAATCTATACTCAAGTCGTAACTCAAGGAGTCGCTCAGTGAGGACTTTAATTTCATTAAGTCGGAGTTACAAGCAGTCAAGAATGAACTCGCAAAGCATACAGCAATAATTTGTACAGTTAAGAAAACTGTCTCCGACATGGAACAAGGCTTGTCAACATGCTCAGACGACATGTCTATGCTACAAACCACAGTTAAGAAGCTCAAAACTGATGTGGCTAGCTTAAAGGAACAATGCATACATTTACAAGGTTATATACAAATATCCAATATCAGGATCATGGGGGTAGCTGAGGACCTGGGCTCAAGTTCTACTTCATCGGTCTCAAAGTTATTGAAGGAAACCCTCAAATTCGATAAAGACGTCCTTGAAGACCGCTCACATCAGGGCTCTCAAGCAAGAAAGCCTGGCGGAAAACCTTGCGACATTGTGGCTAAACTACAATACTATCAGGATTGTATTGATGTTCTTCGGCGTGCCAGAGAATTTGGCCCACTTCGATGCAACGGAGCACCCATCTCTGTCTTCCCAGACTATGCCCCCAGCGAATGCTTGTGACCGTGCCACTATCAACCATGTCAAGAGTCTGCTCCGTGGACGGACCGATGTTCGGTATGGTGTGGCTTTTCCTGCCCGGCTCCGTATAACATACAACAGCACTGAGAAAGAGTTCCAAGACCCCCATAAGGCGATGGCCTTCATGAAGGCGAACATTCTACCGAGGTCAGATGAAGCAAATGGCTGAATGTTCACCTATTTTTGGTGATTTAGGGTAATGGACGAATGTGTCTACCACTGCAGACTCAGTCTCTCTTTTGTAGATACTGTATAGCGTTGCCACTGGCATCAGTTGATATTATTATTATTATTATTATTAGGTTACATTAGTGCCTTAGTTTTGGTGAGTCAATTCTCCTTTTGTTTTAAAGTTTTATTTTATTACCATGAAGCTGCTCATTTATATTTATCGATGGTACCAGTATCCAGGGTAGATAAAGCAAAGTTCTATTATTAGGTTTCGTCATTTCTTTAAAGACATTGCTGCTAACTTAGTGGTATTGCTGTAATATGTGATTTATAAAATGTTTTATACTTTCTTTTAAAATAGCCTAGTTTTGAGTTGTAAATAAGTATTTCTTATTTATTTATTATGCGCAACTTGTTTTTAAAACCTTCACTATTTCAGCAGGGCTCTCTTCTGGATAGGTTTAGTGTTCCCCACTACAAGCACATTATGTGTGGATATCTGCGTCGGGATTACCTTGTTCTATTAGGTGACCATGGTGTGTTTCTTTTTCATACCAGACTTCAGAGTACTGTTTTTTTTTAAATATTGTTCTTCAACTCTTTTTTTTTATTAGCTATTTTTCGAAAAATGTTGTTATTGTAATCTGGCATCTAACCTTTTTCCACCTGAATTTATATGGCTAGGCCTAATATCATGAGAGGGACAGCTGGTTGCTCGGTCACTTTTGCAAGCTGTAATGTTAAGTTTCACTGGGTGATTTAAGGGTCCTTTTCTCATTTAAATCAACTTAAAGTAGATATCGCCTTTCTTCAGGAGACACATCTACGCACCTTCGACCACTTGTTTAAAAGGAGAGTGGATCAGTCAATCATATCATTGCAATTTTCATTCTAAAATTAGAGGAGCAGCCATTTGAATTAGTAAAAACATACTGTTTGCAATATCAAGTGTAAAGGCAGACTCAGCAGGTCGTTTCATTATTGTAGTAGGAAGACTGTGTATAATGCACCTGTTATCTTGGCTGAAATGCATGCACCAAATTTGGATAACAGTTCATTCGTAACAAAAAACATCTTGATAACCAAATATGGACATGTGAATTGTGTACTGTCGCCCAATCTGGATCATAGTTCTACTAAAGTATCATCTTCATCAAAGACATTATCCACAATTCAGCTATTTCTTAAGACATTTGATGCGTGGCGTTTCCGCAATCCCACAGCTAGGGGTGTTCTTTTTTTTCTCACCAGTTCATAAGACCTCAATTATAGACTACTTTTACCTAGACAATAGATTTCTGCCACTTATCACGGAGTGTGATTACCAAGCATAGTCATTTCGGATTATTCTCCGCTTACTATGAAACTACTTATACCAAATGCACAGCCTAATTAACTTAACTCACTTAGCTTAACTCACTACTGCTATCAGAAGAAACCTTTTTTGCTTTTATATCATCTCAAATTAAGCTATTCTCAAGCTAAATCAAACCCCTGGAATGTCTCCTACAACAGTATGGGAATCAATTAAGGCAGGAACCCCCCCCCCCCCCCCCCCCCAATCTACATTGACGGGACCGCAGTGGAGAAGGTGGAAAGCTTCAAGTTCCTTGGCATACACGAACTGAAATGGACCAGCCACACAGACAGTGTGGTGAAGAAGGTGCAACAGAGCCTCTTCAACCTCAGGAGACTAAAGAAATTTGTCTTGTCACCTAAAACCCTCACTAACTTTTACAGATGCACAATTGAAAGCATCCTGTCGGGTTGTATCACTGCCTGGTACTTCTACTGCACCGTCCGTAACCGCAAGGCTCTCCAGAGGGTGGTGCGCTCTGCCCAACACATTACTGGGGGAAAACTACCCGCCCTCCAGGACACCTACTGCACCCGATGTCACAGGAAGGCCAGAAACATCATCAAGGACATCAACCACCCGAACCACTGCCTGTTCCCCCTGCTATCATCCAGAAGGCGAGGTCAGTACTGGTGCATTAAAGCTGGGACCGAGAGACTGAAAAACAGCTTCTATCTCAAGGCCATCAGACTGTTAAACAGCCATCACTAGCACATTAGAGCCTGCTGCCCGCGGCATAGACTAGAAATCACTGGCCACTTTAAGGAATGGAACACTAGTCACTTTAATAATATTTACATATCTGGCATTACTCATCTCATGTGTATATACTGTATTCTATCCTATTCTACGGTGTTTTAGTCACTTAATAATGTTTACATATGTTGCATTACTTCTTTCATATGTATATACAGTATTCTATACTATTCTACAATATCTTAGTCACTTAATGTTTACATATCTTGCATTACTCATCTCATATGTATATACTGTTTTCTATACTATTCTACTGTATCTTAGTCCGTTCCGCTCTGACATCGCTCGTCCTTATGTATATAGTCTTAATTCATTCCTACTTAGATTAGTGTGTTTTGGGTATATGTTGTGTATTTTGTTAGATATTACTGCACTGTCGGCGCTAGAAGCACAAGCATTTCGCTACACCCGCAAAAACATTTGCTAATCACGTGTATGTGACCAATAACATTTAATTTGATCTAAGAGGCCAAATTATTTCGTACAGCGCAAGATTAAAGAAGTGCAATATTCCAAGCCTAGGGGAATTTACAAATAAATCTTGATTTGGATAAGGCATATTCACACTCTCCATCCCCAGATTTACTAAAACAACGTTTGACACTTCAGAGTTTGATCTTCTTTCAACTTGACAAGCTAAAAAAAAAGCTGCGTCAGAGAACCGCAAATCAAACCATACCTGATAACTGATGGGCTGGGTAATACATGTATTGATCATTTAGAGGTCAATTCATGCTTTCATAACTTTTACTGACAATTATACACTTTGGAATCCACTGGTAATGCCACCTTACTTGACACCTTCTTTGAGAATTTAGATATTCCTTCAGTTGAACCTGAGAACTGCTGAATTAGAAGAACAGTTCTCTGTAGAAGAGATTGTATTGGCAATTAAATCTATGCGGTGTGGTAAATCCGACGGACCAGACGGACTTCCGAGCTAATTCTTAAAAAATTCTCAGATCAACTCTCTCCTCTCTTGGTTTCCATATTTGAGGAATCATTCTCCTCTACTTTACCCTGAACAATGAGGCAAGCATGTAATTCACATATTCTGAAAGAAAAAAAAAACTTGAGTGGTTCATATAGGCCAATTTCTTTACTGAATTGCAATGTAGAGATACTTTCCGACTTCAACGTGGGATAAGACAGGGTTGTCCTCTATCCCCTCAGCTGTTTGCCATTGCAATTGAGCCTTTAGCCATAGCAATATTTAATAACACCACTATCAATGTTATGCTCTAAGCCCCCTCTTCGAATAAAGTTTCACTTTATGTGGATGACATGCTATAATATATGTCTGACGCTTTTTTAACTGGTCTTTCAGAGATCCAGGTTCTACTAAAGACATTTGGTGAAATATCCGGGTCTCAGGTTAATCTACAAAGTCAATTGATGCCTATTAATCCTTCTGCCATGCAAACCTATTTTAGTCATGTGCCCTTCAGTGACGGAAATTGAAATATTTGGGTCACACACAATTTCAAAGATCTCTATAAATGCGGAAGAATTAACTAAGTTTCTATACTTATTTCAATGTATTCCTATCTTTCTGACAATATTGTTTAAAAATAAATCCATAGATAAATTGATATCTGCTTTTTTCTGGAACGAGAAAAATCCTTGTTTACGTTCCGAACTTCAAATATTATTACTGGGAAGCTAATCTAAATATCATTCTATATTGGATGACAGAAATCCCTGATGTTACAAGCCCAAAGATCTCATCCTGTGGCCCCACCTCCTTAGCTGCCTTGCTCGGCTCAACTTGCATTAGCTGAGCCTGTTTCCAAATACACTAAAAACCCTATTGAGAAACATTCTCTAAAATTCTGGAACAGTTCAGACAATCGTTTGGTCTCAGTGAATTTTCAACTTCTGCCCCATTATTAAAGAACCATTCATTCTCTCCATCATTATTAGGCAGGGCGTTTCATACCTGGTCTGGAAAAGGGATCTCCTCACTGAACGACATGTACATTGATATGGATTTTACATCTTTTGAGAAGTTAAATATTCCTCGATTCCATTTCTTCAGGTACAAAACTACGCAATTGCAGGTATCTTCATACTCTTGTCACTTCCCATCACACCAACCTACCTCCTTTCTAGATTCTATTTTTAAAGTGAACCCTTATATCAAAGGGGGCATAAGCTTGATCTACAGTGCATTTGGAAAAATATTCAGACCCATTGACTTTTTCCACATTTTGTTACGTTACAACCTTATTCTAAAATTGATTAAATTTAAAAAATAATTCTGGAAGGTTCTCCCATCTCTGCAGCACTCCAACAATCAGGCCTTTATGGTAGAGTGGCCAGATGAAAGCCACTCCTCAGTAAAAGGCACATGACAGCCCGCTTGGACTTTCCTTTAGGTGCCTTTTTGGCACTCTCAGACCATGAGAAACAAGATTCTCTGGTCTGCTGAAACCAAGATTGAACTCTTTGGCCTGAATGCCAAGCGTCACTCGTGGTGGAAACCTGGCACCATCCCTACGGCGGTGAAGCATGGTGGTGGCAGCATAATGCAGTGGGGATGTTTTTCAGCGGCAGGGACTGGGAGACTAGTCAGGATCGAGGGAAAGATGACCGGAGCAAAGTACAGAGAAATCCTTGATGAAAACCTGCTCCAGAGCACTCAGGACCATAGACTGTGGCGTAGGTTCACCTTTCAACAGGACGACGACCCCAACATTTTCTAAAAACCTGTTTTTGCTTTGTCATTATGGGATATTGTGTGTAGATTGAGGGTGAAAAAAACATTTAATACATTTTATAATAAGTTTATAACATAAAAAAAAAAGAGGAAAAAGTCAAGGGGTCTGAATTTTTTCCGAATGCACTGTTTACGTTATTAAACACGTACAATCTGGATTCCCTGAACTCTCTTAAGAACCAATGGTTAATGGATTTAGGTGAACAACTTTCAGATGAAACTTGGTAGAGTATGCTTCAGAGAATACATACTTCATCTATATGTCTAAGACATGCTGTAATTCAATTTAAAATAGTTAATCGGCTGCATTGGTCAAAGGCAAAATTATCCAAGATTAGACCAGAAATATATCCCACTTGTGACTGATGTAAACAGGCCCCTGCTACTTTATTTCGGGCATGTTTTGGACATGCCCGTAATTGACGGATTTCTGGATATCAATTTGAGACGTTTTCTAAGATACTCGAGACCTATAGAACCTTCTGCCATTATAGCATTATTTGGAGTGGCACCACAGGAGGCCCCTGTCGTGTCTTGGCATCATTAAAGGTGAAGACTGTTATTTTATCAATTCTCTAATTATTATTTTTACGTGATTAAACTAATCATGTAAATGTAATTAACTAGGAAGTCGGGGCACCACGGAAAATCTTCAGATTACAAAGTTATAATTTTCCGAATATAACTCTTCAGATATTTTAATATCTGATCAATTAGTCTTCTATTCATGAACTATTCTGTACCTTATGTCAGTCTCATTCCAAATGTTGTAAATTGTGAAAGTGAAAGTGAAAATTCTGAAAATGGGGATCTGTGTAAGGCCTTGCCTATTCAATTGCCTTATATTTATGGATCTGTATGCACTTCATACGCCTTCCACTAGATGTTAACAGGCAGTAGAATGTTGAATGGGGTGTCTAGCTTGATGTGAGACCGAATGAGAGCTTTTGGAGTGACAGGTCCGCCTTATTGGCAGTATTTAGCTGCGCACCAGGGAACACCACATTGTTTTCTGCAATGCGTTAGGTATACACAACGAAATGCTCCGTCTTGGACGTTATTGGATACATATGAGAAAAACATCATAAAGATGGATTTTCAACTGAGTTTGACCAGTTTATTCAACGTTTATTGTGACTTTTGGAATTTTTCGTTCCATGCGCCAAGTGTTGATGGACATGTGCGCTCCACAATGCTAGCCAAAGTTGCTAATTCGACAGAAGAAATGGACATTCTAAAACAAAACAACGATTTATTGTGGAACTAGGACTCCTTGAACTACATTCTGATGGAAGATCATCAAAGGTAAGAGAATATTTATGATGTTATTTCGTATTTTTGTGGAATATGTTGGCTCCAACATGGCGGAGAATGGCTGGGCGCTGTCTCAGAATATTGCATGCTGTACTTTGTACTAAAGTTATTTTTTTACATCTAACACAGCGGTTGCATTAAGAACCAGTGTATCTTTCATTTGCTGTACAACATGTATTTTTTAGCAAAGTTTATGATGAGTTTTTTGGTTAGATTACGTGACTGTCCAAAATTTCTCCTGACAATTTGGTGCATTTTGGAGCCGTATTCACAATGTAAAACCACGATTTGTAGCTATAAATATGCACATTTTCGAACAAAACATAAATGTATTGTATAACATGATGTTATAAGACTGTCATCTGATGAAGTTGTTCAAAGGTTAGTGATTAATTTTATCTCTATTTGTGGGTTTTGTGAAAGCTATGTTAGCGGTGAAAAAATGGCGTTGTGTGTTTGGCTATTGTGGTGACCTAACATAAATATATATTGTGTTTTCGCTGTAAAACATTTAAAAAAACGGAAATGATTTTATCTTTCATTTGCTGTATTGGACTTGTGATTTCATGAAATTATATGCTAGTCAGCTTTTTTGATGAGGATGATCCCGGATCCGGGATGGGGGTCCGTAGAGGATAACAAACAGTAGATATTGGTTACTAACAATGATAGGGAAGATCCCCTATTGGGCTAAACCGATATGACGGCTTGGTATACAAAGAAAAGTGGGTGTGGACCGATAAATGAGCGAGAAAGACAAAATGGATCACTACACACAGTGGATAATTATATTCATTGAAATGCTAATCCTTTGCACATGAACGCTCGCTCATTCGGGAATAATTGCAATCAATATATTTACGCCCGTATGTCGTTGTCTTCTCTGTTGGAATCGTCGGTCCATCTGCTGGAGAGTCAGTTCATCAGAGTCTGGTTACTCATGGTGGTAGCTCTATCGGCGGCTCCTGATAGTCTCTATTTAATGGATACGTCAGGCATCCATTGTTCTTAGAGTAGATGTTTCGGCGGTTGTCCTTTGTTTACATAATTTCTAGCTGCAGTCTAGTAATTAGTATCTAATATTTGCTCTTATTCTGTAGGGATCGATATTCACAGAGTTTAACCATTTCCAGCCGTGTAGCCAATGCGCCACCTGGTATGGATTTCTAGTCTTGGTACTCAACCATTGCAACAACAGCTCATACTGGGGTTTTGCTTAGTCTGAAGAGGATTTCCTCAGGAGGGGGTTTTATTCGTAACAATAGAAAAGGGCGGTTCCATGACGCCAGATCGTGTCTGTGCTCACGGGGGCGTGGCCGCTGACTAGTTAAACTTTACAGGGAATGCAATTCTCTCATAATTAAAGGTTAACATCACATTACATCATTTCACAAATAGTTTCATCTTTACTCATTCATATTATACAAGAATTAGATGCAAACACCATAATTGAGAAATGTACACATTCAGAGATATATTTATGTGTGTTTCCTGTCCTTCATGAGGTCACCAAATGAAACGCACTCAACATAACTGTCCCTTCACCTCTCTTGAGTACGTGAGACGTTAGCGTCCCACCTCTTCAACAGCCAGTGAAACTGCTGAGCGCCAAATTCAAATACAGAAATACTCATTATAAAAATTCAGAAAACAAAACATATTTTACATAGGTTTAAAGATGAACTTCTTGTGAATCCAACCACGGTGTCAGATTTAAAAAATGCTTTATGGCGAAAGCATACCTTACGATTATTTGAGAACATAGCCCACTAGACAAATCATTACAAACAGTAACCAGCCAAGTAGAACAGTTACACAAGTCAGAAATAGAGATAAAATTAAAATCCCTTACCTTTGATGATCTTCATATGGTTGCACTCAGCAGACATTCATTTACTCAATAAATGTTCCTTTTGTTCGATAAAGTCTCTTTATATCCAAAAACCTCTGTTTTGTTCGCGCGTTTTCTTCAGTAATCCACAGGCTCAAACGCAGTCAAAACAGGAAGACAACATTTTTTTAATTGTATCCGTAAAGTTCATAGAAACATGTCAAACAATGTTTATATTCAATCCTCAGGTTGTTTTTAGCCTAAATAATCGATAATATTTCAACCGGACAATAACGTAGTCAATTTAAAAGGTTAACAAGAAAGGCACTCTCTCGGTCTCGCGCATGAAAAAGCTCTGTGACACTTTAGGGTCCACTCATTGACTGCTCTTACTTCCTCATTTTTCAGAATTCAAGCCTGAAACAATTTCTAAAGACTGCTGACATCTAGTGGAAGGCATAGAAACTGCAATTTGAGTCCTAAGTCAATGGATACTGTAATGGCATTGAATAGAAAACTACAAAACCCCCCAAAAAACTACTTCCTGAATGGATTTTTCTCAGGTGTTCGCCTGCCAAAACAGTTCTGTTATACTCACAGACACTATTTTAACCGTTTTGGAAACTTTAGAGTGTTTTCTATCCAAATCTACCAGTTATATGCATATCATATCTTCTGGGCCCGAGAAGCAGGCAGTTTAATTTGGGCATGCATTTCATCCAAAATTCCGAATGCTGCCCTAGGGGAAGTTAAGTGTCCATGGACCATTCTCACAAGTGGACATATTGTTTCATTCTCCCATTTTGGAGATGTAGGAGTTCGGCCACGTGAAATTCTTTGTTCACTCTGTGGTCTCCCTCTCTGCAGGAAAAGGGGGAGAGAGTCTCCACCAGGAATTTACGACCTGAGATAACAGAACCTGGGCGTAGGAGAGGGAGATTGGAAAGCCACGATCTACACACAGAAAGGGCCACATCATGACACCCCTCTAAACAGTTCTATGGGAAACATGCTGGCATTTACTAGTCTTCTATTTAGACGTCGTACACTGTTTAAGTGGAAGAATCAGTTTCCTCCTACTTTTAACCATTTGGATAAAGGAAGTTATGGAACATCTCAAGCTAGAGAAAATACGCTACTCGTTAAGGGATCGACAATTACATTTTATAATATCTGGCAACCTTTCCTATCCTTTGTAGAAGACATGAACCAGCTAATTTCACAACTCCATAAACCAAACTGAATTTGTAAAAAAAACTATTATTTAAATAATATGTTTTTTTTTAAAATTACTATTTGATTTATATTACTCATTGTATCATGCATGCTTTAAGTCTGGTTTTCGGGTGGGGCTTGATTTGGTAGAGGAAGCGTGTTCTGTTAGAGCATGGGGGGTTGGGGTGGGTTTGATTTTGGTAGGGGATCTGTGTGTGTTCTGCCCTCTACCTGTTCTGTTGTCTGTAGAATCATTTCAACAAATTCAAATAAAAAAACCTTTGAGAGAAAAAAAAAGTTTTGAAATTTGGGGATTTTAAATTCAAATCAATTCTGAGTTGACTGACTTCAATTTGAATTGAGCCCAACCCTGACACACACAACCCATGTACACACACACACAATGTGCTCTGTCTCTCTCACACAGTATGCACTCTCAGGGCTGTTATCCAGGCCTGTCATTTGCCTGTCACCTAGTGAATCACACTGCTCCTGGAGGTCTCCAAGCCAAGATACGATTATGAGCGTCGGCAACATGTTGACTTTGTCAGGTTCTTAGTCATAAACTTGGAATGCTCTCTCCAGAATAGCTCAGTACACACTGTCAACCATATGCACTAAAAGCAATGATTTCCCAACCAAAACATGATTCTCTGTAGTACCTTTCTGTCCAGACACCACTTTGTGTGTAAACATTTTACGGATGGCTACGTATACAGAATTTCTGTATCTCAATTTGCCCACGCTAAAAATACAGATATTTCAGCGACTGTACAATATTTGTTTTTACGTAGCTGAGTGCCCACTCCGCTGCCTAATTAGCTGCTGTGCTGAGTGCTCCACTGCCGCTCCCCCCTCCTTGATTGCCTTTGTCTCGTCAGTGGTGTAGCCTACAAACTTCATGTTGCACACAAAACTGTTCGAACTATTGCCTTCCATGCCTCACTAAGTAAAAGCACAATTGCATGTTTTTTTTTCAGGAGAGGAGTAAGCTACATACAGCTATTTACATGTTTTACACAAAATACATGTTCATACAAACATAAGCATGACACAAATAGGCAGTCTAGCGATTTCATGTTCTTAGCTGCTGAGGTACATGCAGCTATTTACTCTCGTCACGATATCAGCATATGGCAATTAACTATGGCACCCGGCGACGCAAAACGAACTTGCCCATCGCAGTCTAATTAGCAATTGAATGTTCTTTTTTCATCATCATTGCAAACATAAGCATGGTTCAGAAGAGTGTAAAGGGAGGGGGACTGTGAACAGCAGCTACGTTAGAAAAATGTATGTGTGTGTAAAATAGCACATGCGCAAGAACAGGATCTGGATCCATAGCTTTAAAGAGCCACTGCTTTTTAAAAAGCAACAAATCCCTAAGAACATGAAATCGATATGAGTCAAACAGTTATTCTCGTGTCTAAATTGACTACGAAGTGTAAATTTGATCATTTTGGTCATAAAGTCAGTCTGGTCTAAAACTGAGTTTGGAACATCCATGCGTCACACTAGGTAAATGAAGGTTGGGTTTTGATTTGATTTGATGATGTCCATTTGCCCACTAACATGGGGTGAACAGCTGCGGCGATTGCTCTCTACCAAATAGCATAGAGGCAGACCTACCCAGCAGCAATGGCTGTTTACATAAGACAACACGTCACGCATTTTTGTTACTTGAGAAATACTGCATCAAACACCTTAGTTAGATATAAAATTGTGCATCTAAACATCATCGGCCAAAATAACAAGAAGTCAAAAATGAATTGCAGATATCTTAGATTCATTCTGGGGATTTTGAGGAAGCGAAATAGGCTTCCCTGTCTACAGTGTCTCATGGGGGACAAACATCATTAAACAAACGCGGAATCGGTCAGGAAACACACTTCCAAGACTGAATGAGCAACAGAAAAACACACGTGCCAATCGGCGTGTTCTATGGTTCTAAGAAAGAGGTTTCTGGAGGGGCGAGAACTCTGGATCCATAGCCAACATTTTAATATGTGAATGTGATCCAATGACTGTATAGGAAATGATCCCTTTGGGAATTGGACCCACAACCTTGGCATTGCTAAAGCCACGCTCTTACCAACTGAGCCAGACAGAGACTATATATACTGTATTGTGTTTGTATATGTTTTAATGCAATACCATTTGGAGCTCTCATTGAGATGCACAGCCCAGTATGTCCTCTCCTTTTGCTCTGTCTTTGACAGGTAGAATTGGAAGGTCTAACCGGACACATAGAGTTCAACAGCAAAGGCCACCGCTTCAACTACGCCCTGAGGGTCGTGCAGAGCAGCTCAGAGGGGCTAAGGCAGGTAAAGCTACACTGCACACACAATAACCACTGACTTTGTAACAGACTGGGATTTACTGTGTATAACTGTATATAAAGAGCTACAGTCTGATGCCAAGGTTTAGCTTGAGTCCCAAATGGCACCCTATTTCCTATGTAGTTCCCTACTTTTGACCATGGCCCTGGTCAAAAGCAGTGCACTAAATAGGGAATAAGGTGCCATTTGGCAGACATTTAAAGGGAAAGTTGAGAGATGGAGCTCTAGCTCATAAATCTTTCATGAAGGCATCTCGAAAAATAAGTTACCATATGAAACGATGTTTGAAAGAACTTCTTTTGATCCCTCACCATGAAGACTGCATTTGTAAACAAGCCATAGCAGCCATAGATGCAGGGCCAGTGCTATTCTGTCACGATGCCTGCCTCCAGTTAATGTGACATGTTTTGACTCCACCATTTAATTGGACATTTTTAATAGCCCATTTGCTTTTAGATTATATACTAAGATTAAGATAAATTATGTCAGAGGGCAGAGCTTTCAAAAACCAAGCTTCACAACATAGTCGGGTTGATGTGTAGACTGCATTTAGGTTTTAAAAATATTTTTGAATAGCGTGTAGTCAGGGATTTTATCGCTCTTTTAGTTATTGTTTTATCAATGTTTTTACCCAAAATGTTTTCTTTACTTTTAAGATGTTCTCTTAATTGTTCCCATGTACACTTTTCTGTTTCTTACTGAGATGTCTCCTTCTGGCTAAGAATACATGACAATATCAATATTATTGATTCTGTGATATAAAAAGATGTCACGGAAAGTCAGATTTGCTGTGCCCTCCCTAGTTACTGTAGCATTGCAGAGGACACTGTGTGTCTGCCTGCCAGTGTTCCTTTCAGAGGTATCTTACAATAGGAACCAGTGAATAGTGAAAGGATTAAATATGAAATTGCAAGCATTTGTAGTCGAGCATTTCCAGTCAACAGGCTAAATTTCATCAGACATCCAAATGTCGAAAGGGGGAAACTTCAATGTTGGTCTACAGGGCATGACTTGTAAAGGTAGTAATTTATCTTTAGGCTTTGAAGCAGTGTTTTGCGCATGAAATTAAATGTATGATGACATGCACTTTCTGCAGTGTTTGTAACCAGGGGTTACATTTGGGATGGAACATACTGCATGATGTAATGTAATTTGCATTTTTCCCCCCACTACCAGAATACTATGTGTGACCCAAATTAATACATTTCTTAAACTCTTGCAAACCCATATCCAATATCTATTTATGTGTATAGTGTACTGTATAGTAAACCTGCAGGTACACACATAAAAACACTATAGTTTACTATAGTATAATACTATAGTTTAAAAGCTATTGTGTGTGTATATACTCTAGTATTTACTCAAGTTTTTTTGTGGACATTACTGTAGTATTCACTGTAGTGTTTTTTTATGGATATTACTGTAGTATACTGTAATATTTACAGTACAATAGTGCTTTTTTTTCAGATATTACTGTAGTATACTATAGTATTTACTGTTGTTTTTGCAGACATTACTGTAGTATTTGCTATAGTGTTTTTGTTTTATTATCTTTTACTTAGAAGGGGGGATTTCCCCTTGAGGAAACTTACTGGACAAATACTAAAAGAGCACATTTTACATAACCTGTAGGGAACACAATAATATGGTCTATACTTGGCATGTGGGTTTCTCACTCATGGTTGGCACAAATTGGTGTATTTAACCGGTTGAGATTTTTTTTTGTCACCCTTAGTGAACATAACTCAGAGAAAATACATATCACATATGGTGTTCCACAAGGTTCGATTTTGGGTCCGATACTGTTCAGTTGATATATGTTACCCCTTGGCAGCATTATCATAAAGCACTGCATTTATTTTCACTGCTACGCAGACGATACACTGCTTTATATTTCTGTGTCACCAGAGTACTTTAGCTCCACGGATAAATTAGACTTAATGGTTTAAATACTTGGATGCTCACAACTTCCTCCATGACCAGGCCGCCTCAGTGGCGCAGTGCATCGTAGTGCTAGAGGTGTCACTACAGACCTGGGTTCAATCCCAGGCTGTAGCATAACTGGCCGTGATCAGGAGTCCCATAGGGCAGCGCACAACTGGCCCAGCGTCGTCCGGGTTACGGGAGAGTTTGGCCGGGGGGCTTATTGCTCTCTAGCGACTCCTTGTGGCGGGCCGGGTGCCTGCCACAAGGTTGTCAGTTGAACAGTGTTTCCTCCGACACATTGGTGTGGCTGCCTTCCCTGTTAAGAAGTGTGGTTTGGAGGGTCATGTTTCGGGGGACGCATGACTCGAGTTGCAGTGATAAGACATGATTGAAATTGGGGAGAAAAAAGGGGTTAAAATACCCCCAAAAATTAAGACAAGACCGAGGTACTTATTGTTGGAGCCAAAGCTCAGAGAGAGAATCTAGTCGCACATTTTAATTCACGGGCAATAAAGATAAAACACTAGGTAACAAACCTAGGTGTTATTTTAGATTCTAAACAAAATTTTGAATCACCCATTAGCAATGTGATCAAAATAGCTTTTTACCACCTGAGGAACATTGACAAGGTGCGGCCGTTTCTCTCTCAGGCTGATGCAGAGAGACTCATCCATGCTTTTATTACAAGCAGGCTTGACTACTGTAATGCTCTCCTGTCTGGTCTACCCAAGAAAGACATTGGTCAACTGCAAAACATACAGAATGCTGCAGCACGGGTACTGACCAAGACCAGACGGAGCGCACACATTACACTGGTTTTAAGGTCTCTGCACTATTGGTTTTTAAATCAATCGACGATTGTACACCCCAATACATGTCAGACATGCTTTTAAGTTATATACCCAGTAGGTCCCTCAGGTCCTCTGGCACTGGCCTTTTAACCATCCCAAAGCCTTGGACCTAGAGGCATGGAGAGACAGCCTTTAGTTATTATGCCCCCAGCCACTGGAATAGCCTGCCAGAGAACCTGAGGGGTGCTGAAACTGGACATAAACTCAGCAAAAAAAGAAATGTCCCTTTTTCAGGACCCTGTCTTTCAAAGATAATTCGTAAAAATCCAAATAACTTCACAGATCTTCATTGTAAAGTGTTTAAACACTGTTTCCCATGCAATTCCCAACAATTAATGAACATTCACCTGTGGAACAGTCGTTAAGACACTAACAGTTTACAGACGGTAGACAATTAAGGTCACAGTTATGAAAATTTAGGACACTAAAGAGGCCTTTCTACTGACTCTAAAAAACACCAAAAGAAAGATGCCCAGGGTCTCTGCTCATCTGCGTGAACGTGCCTTAGGCATGCTGCAAGGAGGCATGAGGACTGCAGATGTGGCCAGGGCAATAAATTGCAATGTCCAAACTGTGAGACACCTACGACAGCACTACAGGGAGACAGGACGGACAGCTGATCATCCTCACAGTGGCAGACCATGTGTAACAACACCTGCACAGGATCGGTACAGCTGAACATCACACCTGCGGGAAAGGTACAGGATAGCACCAACAACTGCCCGAGTTATACTAGGAACGCACAATCCCTCCATCAGTGCTCAGACTGTCCGCAATCGACTGAGAGAGGCTGGACTGAGGGCTTGTAGGCCTGTTGTAAGGCAGGTCCTCACCAGACATCACCGGCAACAACATCGCCTATGGGCACAAACCCACCGTCGCTGGACCAGACAGGACTGGCAAAAAGTGCTCTTCACTGACGAGTCGCGGTTTTGTTTCACCGGGGGTGATGGTCGGATTCGCGTTTATCGTCGAAGGAATGAGCGTGACACCAAGGCCTGTACTCTGGAGCGAGATCGATTTGGAGGTGGTCTGGTCTGGGGAGGTGTCACAGCATCATCGGACTGAGCTTGTTGTCATTGCAGGCAATGTCAACGCTGTGCATTATAGGGAAGACATCCTCCTCCCTCATGTGGTACCCTTCCTGCAGGCTCATCCTGACATGACCCTCCAGCATGACAATGCCACCAGCCATACTGCTCGTTCTGTGAGTGATTTCCTGCAAGACAGGAATGTCAGTGTTCTGCCATGGCCAGCGAAGAGCCCGGATCTCAATCTCATTGAGCACGTCTGTGACCTGTTGGATCGGAGGGTGAGGGCTAGGGCCATTCCCCCCAGAAATGTTCTGGAACTTGCAGGTGCCTTGGTGGAAGAGTGGGGTAACATCTCACGGAAAGAACTGGCAAATCTGGTGCACCCCATCAGGAGGAGATGAACTGCAGTACTAAATGCAGCTGGTGGCTACACCATATACTGACTGTTACTTTTTATTTTGACCCCCCCCCTTTGTTCAGGGACACATTATTCCATTTCTGTTGGTCACATGTCTGTGGAACTTGTTCAGTTTATGTCTCAGTTGTTGCATCTTGTTATGTTCATACAAATATTTACACATGATAAGTTTGCTGAAAATAAACGCAGCTGACATTGAGAAGGAAACGTTTATTTAAAAGATATCTTAAAACACAAATGTTTAGCTTTTCCTTTTTTATCTTGTTTGTTGTGTAGTAAATATTTGTACTTTTTTATTTTCATTTGTCAAATAAAGCCTGATTTGATTTGAAATTGGGATATGGGGGAGGGGAATGGATGTGGTATATGCAAATTAAATATCAAATCAAAGTTTGTCACGTGCGCCGAAAACAACAGGTGTAGACCTTACAGTGAAATGCTTACTTAAATTTTTTGCACTATTGGTTAGAGCGTGTATTAGCTAAGTAAAGAAATAAAACAAAAGTAAAAAGACAGGCTATATACAGTAGCGAGACTATAAAAGTAGGGAGGCTACATACAGACACCGGTTAGTCGGGCTGATTGAGGTAGTATGTACATGTAGATATGGTTAAAGTGACTATGCAAATATGATGAACAGAGAGTAGCAGTATCGTAAAAGAGGGGGTGGTGGGTGGCGGGACACAATGCAGATAGCCCGGTTAGCCAATGTGCGGGAGCACTGGTTGGTCGGCCCAATTGAGGTAGTAGGTACATGAATGTATTGTTAAAGTGACTATGCATATATGATAAACAGAGTAGCAGCAGCGTAAAAAGAGGGGTTGGGGGGGCACACAATGCAAATAGTCCGGGTAACCATTTGATTACCTGTTCAGGAGTCTTATGGCTTGCGGGTAAAAACTATTGAGAAGCCTTTTTGTCCTAGACTTGGCACTCCGGTACCGCTTCCCATGCGGTAGTAGAGAGAATCTATGACTGGAGTGGCTGGGGTCTTTCACAATTTTAGGGCCTTCTTCTGACACTGCCTGGTGTAGAGGTCCTGGATGGCAGGCAGCTTAGCCCTAGTGATGTTTTGGGCCGTACGCACTACCCTCTGTAGTGCCTTGCATTCAGAGGCCGAGCAATTGCCGTACCAGGCAGTGACGCAACCAGTCAGGATGCTCTCGATGTTGCAGCTGTAGAAACCTTCGAGGATCTCAGGACCCATGCCAAATCTTAGTTTCTTGAGTAGGAATAGGTGTCAGGACCCGGTTACGAACTCGGTTCTCCGGTGTGAGAAACAGTCACTTAGTAAACTGAGCCACTAATAGTCGGCAGAACCCAGAAGATGAGGCAGACACAGCAGTACTTGAGACGATGATTTAATAAAGTAAAAAGGAAAAGATCTTCATGCAAAAATATAAATCCACAACGTCAAAAGTAATTCCAAGAGAAAAAATGTATATCCTCCAAGACACAAGGAAAATCCACAAAGTGGTAAGAACAGCAGGGGAAAACAAACCTCAAAAGAATAATAAAAAATAATCAAGAACAAAACCAGAGTACCTCAAGAAAATCCAACTGGAGAAACAAATGTTCATAGCATCGCTAGGGCTGGGTGCTAACATACAAACACAGAGCAAAGAACTGAGGAACACTAAGGGTTTAAATACACTCAAGGGAAATGAGGCACAGGTGCAAATAATAACTGGAACAAGGGAAAAAACAAAAGGGTCAAAAAAGCACAATGGGGCATCTAGTGACCAAAACCTGAACAATCCTGGCCAAATCCTGACAATAGGCTTTGTCGTGCCCTCTTCACGACTGTCTTGGTGTGTTTGGACCATTCTAGTTTGTTGTTGATGTGGACACTAAGGAACTTGAAGCTCTCAACCTACTCCACTACAGCCCCGTCGATGAGAATGGGGGCGTGCTCGGTCCTCCTTTTCCTGTAGTCCACAATCATCTCCTTAAGATGTCAATACAGTCTGTAGTATATATATACTACGTTTTATTACAGTTTAATACAGAATTATATAGTAAGTACTGCACATGATCAAGGGATACTACAGTGTGTAGTTTAGAATTCTGCAGAATTCTGCAGAATTCTAAAGTACGTCCTGTAGTATTTTTTTATGTGTGTAGGGTTGCAAAATTCAACAAGCATTCACAAGTTTTTCAGAAATCCCGGTTGGAGGATTCACAGATTTCCTTCTTATTCCTTCCTGATTCCAGGAATATTCCAACCCGGATTTTGGGAAAACCTGGAAATTCGGGAAAAATTACATGAATTATGCAACCTTAACTGTATAGAAGACTACTGTAACACCTCCCTCTCACTCAGCACAAAGCATGGTGTGAGATGGAATGGAGCCATACCCTATAATCTCAAATGGCACTTTAATCCCCAACAGTGCACTACTTTTCATTCTACTCTGGTCAAAAGTTGTGCACTTCATAGAGAATAGGGGAAGAAACAATGCCATTTGGAATGAAACCTGTGAGACAGCCAACTATATCTTCAATTCTGATTCAAATCCAACCATGGCCACTCAGACGGAAGCTGTCAATTTGAATGAGCCTGCACTTTCTTTTCTGAGGAGAACATTGAAGATGAAAAGAATTTCAGCAACTCTGAAATATCCTGATGAAGGTATTTGCCGAAACACTTTGGTTTTAACAATAACATATAGATTTTTCAAACAAACCTCAATTTCTACTACTGAGTTGCTGAATATGTTTTCATCTTCAGTTTGCTGTTCATGCACCTTGGTTTGAAAGCACAGCACCACCCTGTTTCTCTCAATCTCTTTCCTTCAACCCTCTACCCATCTCCTCTTTTCTTTCTGTCTCCCTCCCTCCCAGGTTGGTGTGTGGCATTCGGAGCACGGTCTGTCCATGGAGAGCGACATCAACCTCCTAATCATGGCCGGCACCATCTTCAACACCACCCTCACCATCACCACCATCTTGGTGAGCGTAGCTTCTTTTTTCGCCACACTATTTCAACGTTTGCAGGGGTGTATTCATTAGTGCACACTGTAGAAAAAAAGTTTTGCAACGGAAAGCGAAAACAACCATTTCTTATTGAACAAGTTCAGGTAGTCCCGCACCGTTTCGGCCTGTTTGCTTTCGCTCCTAGTGAACACGACCCTGTTTTTGGCACTACTACTTGTTCCTTCTACTTGTTTTTAATCCATCTGCCAACTCAATTAAGCAGAAGCATACCAAGTGTTCCAGACGCTTTCACCGTTGACCTCAGTAGATGAGAGACTGGCGTTTCTTCTTATTTGAGGTACAACCTAATTGGTGCCCTTAAAAAAATAGAAATTCCTCAAGGCTGATTCTCCATGGACTCTGTCTCTTCTTCATTTGCGTTTGCTTGACCTGGTCCGCTGGGTATGAAATACCGGAGCATGACTAGAATTTTCTCATCATTTTGTTACATGGAGACAGAAAAATGATCAAATGAACCTCTTCCCTTCAATCAACTGTAGATTCAGCCAGAGTACTGTAGTTGGTAGCTACTGTTTTTAATTGGTAGACAGTGTGTGTGTGTGTGTGTGTGTGTGTGTGTGTGTGTGTGTGTGTGTGTGTGTGTGTGTGTGTGTGTGTGTGTGTGTGTGTGTGTGTGTGTGTGTGTGTGTGTGTGTGTGTGTGTGTGTGTGTGTGTGTGTGTGTGTGTGTGTGTGCGCGGCATTGATATTTGGTAGTCTTGGCTACATACATAGGCTTACTGTACATGGCCTTCAGCTTGCAGATTAATTGACTGGCACAATAGAATAGTCGCAAAACTGCTGACCCCGCCCATCTGGCATCCCAGGCAACCTAAAGCAAGCTGCTTCGTTACCTCAAGTCTCAAATGAACACAGGTGGGAAATGTTGAGTCATTATCTTAATGAAGTGAGTTAAATATATTGTGAATTAACGACTGTGTGTGGCTCATTAAGGGATAACTGAGAGAGAAACACATTGGCTCAGAGCTTTAATAAAGCAGCCTAGTCAGAAACTGATGGAAACACAGAGAAGAACTGAGGGAGGCCCAAGGGAGGGCATGAGTCATGGTCGAGTGACCTATGAATCACACTAGCACGGCTAGCCTAACACACACACACAAACACTCCCACTCTCTTTCTCACACACACACACACACACACACACACACACACACACGCAGATTAAAGACTGTTGAGGGGGTGGGGTGGAATGACCATAGGGGGAGCAGCAGCATGACCATTGAGTAAAATAAAAACAAAACAAAATGATTATATTTTTTATATATTTTATTTTATTTAACCTTTTATTTAACCAGGAAAAGCCCATTGACACCGAGTCTCTTTTTCTTGTTCAAATATTTTTTATTGAACACACACAGGAATGGTGTATAGGTATGAAAGGCAGGTATACCATTTTTAACTAAACATAAAAGAGCAGACAGAAATAAAAAGATCCAGAGTTCTGGGTACAAAACAATTATTACAAAACAAGACATACATAACAAGGACAGGTAGAAAGAAAGAGGGTGGGTGTCACCCCCCCTTATCCCTCCCCCCCTTTATCCCTCCCCCCCTTTATCCCTTCCCCCCTTTATCCCTTCCCCCCTTTATCCCTTCCCGCTGCTCGGGTGGCGGTGCCAGCACGTGCTGCCCAGAGGTGGATTAAAATATTACAATGGAGAGTGCGTTAAAAAGTACAAATTCACAGCGCCGAATGGTCCAAGTAAGAGAGGAAAGGCTGCCAGATCTGATCAAATGTTAATAATTTATTGTTCAGAATATATCTAATCCTTTCTAAGTGTACAGTGTTTGCCAATTCGCTGAGCCATAATTTGGTAGTGGGCGCTTCCCTCTTTTTCCAGAACAACAAGATTAGTTTTTTTGCCGAAATGAGACTGTAAGAGATGAGTTGTTTTTGGGGGTTGGTTAGTCCGTTTAGGGAATCAGACACTCCCAGGATTATCAGAAGCGGGTCTGGGTCAATTGAAGTCTCCAGAACTTCAGAGAGGATCCTAAAAATTCCACACCAGTAACCATGCAAGCTAGAGCATAGGGCAAAGCAGTGGAGAAGTGTACCCTGTGCAGCCTGACATTTATCACACAAAGGGGATGTATCAGGAAATATCCTATGCAGTTTGGTTTTGGAATAGTGTAATCTGTGTAATACCTTGAATTGTATGAGCCGATGTCTGGAGTTAATGGAGCAGGTGTGGATATACTCCAAGCTATCTTCCCAGTCTGCCATCGAAATGTCAGTCCCTAGTTCTTCCTCCCATTTTGCCTTAATGGCCTCTGTAGAGGGTGTGCTAACCGATTGAAAAGAGTCATATAAACGAGATATCAGTTTGTCTGAGGTGGGGGATGTTTTTATGCATCCGTCAAACATGGAAGGCTTAGCGTTCCCAAATGTTGGGAGGTGTTTCCTAACATAGTCTCTGATTTGTAGGTATCTGAAAAAGTTATTTCTGGGAAGATTATAAGTTTCCCTCAGCAACTCAAAGGAAGCAAAGGTCCCTTCTATATATAAATCCCCTATGGTACTTATCCCCAACTCTCCCCATTGCTCAAAGGTGTTATCAAGGTTGGAGGGGGCAAAGGAGGGGTTCCTGGCAACAGGGAGCATGAATGACATTGGTCTAAGCTCAAAGTGGGTTTTAATTTGCTTCCAGATTCGGACTGTGCAATGTATAATAGGATTGTTACGATAAAGTGACCTCTCCAGATTGACAGGCGACAAAATCACAGCACCAATAGAGAAGGGGTGACACTCCTCACGCTCCATACTAAGCCAGGTGGGTGACGGACGTGCGTCATCCAGCAAAAACGTAACCGCACGGAGGTTAGCTGCCCAATAATAAAATATAAAATTTGGGAGAGACAATCCTCCTTCCATCTTGGATTTGAAGAGGTGTTTTTTACCTATCCTGTGTGTTTTATAATCCCAGATGAAAGGATTGATAATTGAGTCCAGTTGTTTATGAAAGGATTTAGGTATGAATACTGGGATGTTCTGGTATAGGTAGAGCAGTTGTGGGAGGAAGACCATTTTAATGGCATTAATTCTTCCGAGCAGAGAAATTGGGAGAGTTCTCCAAAATTGTATGTTTGTTTTTAGTTTTTGCATCAGCGAGGGGAAATTCTCTTTAAATAGTAAGGAATATTGTTTGGTAACTACAATTCCTAGATAGGTAAATTTTTCTGAAGATAACTTAAGTGGAAGATGTTCTAGCCAGGAGGTGTTTTGTAACCGTATGGGCATTAATTCACTCTTGTTCCAATTTATTCTGT